>NC_064564.1:117693738-117997176 GCF_937001465.1 Orcinus orca | reverse complement strand
TCCGGCCGTATTGGGCTTTCCAGGGCTTCATCTAGGGGCACGTCTGCCTGCTGCCCAGGCCCAGGTCCCCTCCCCAGCGCCGCGAGCCTTGGGCCGGCTGAGGCTCTGTCCTCACGGTGGGCCCACGGTGTTCCCTCCCCCACCCCTGCCCATCTGCTCCCCTTTAACTTGCCTCCTCTCTGTCCCCGCCCCCATGGCCTCACTGTGACCAGCCGTGCTCTCTCCCCCGCGGACCCCGCCACCCCATGGAGATGTCCAGAGAGGCCCTGGGGACCCAGAAGGTCCAGGTGAAAGGATCTCTGGGAGCTGTCATCCAGGCCACCCCTCATTCCGGGAAGCTGAGGGCCGAGTGGGAAGGGAGCTTGCCCAGACGGCTCCTGGACTGAATGGCTACGTCCAGGCCCCTCCAGCTCTCGCTGTCCTTGACTCTGGTTTTCCTGAAGGAACGTCAGTTGTAACACACAAGGTGATCGCGGCTGAACCGGAGACAATGATGGAGAATTATTTCCTTATCAACGGAGTGGAGATTCCACTGCTCGTCATTCCCAGCTGGGCAGTCCAGTCCCCCTTCCCCGCTGGCCCCTCTCCCGGGACGGGCGAGTCATGCGCGGTGTGAAGGGTGACCAGGTGTCTGGAGAACGAGCCCTGTGCTCCCCGCTATTGGGCCACGCCACTCCCTCTAGCGCCCCTAAAGCAGCCCCTAGGGGCCTCCCCTTACAGCTGGTGAGGACCCTGGGATGGTCTCACCATGGGAGACATTTGTTAATACCTTGTTCTTAGTTTCCCGGGGACTGAGGCCTGCCGCCCCCCCACCCCGTCCCCAGGCCCTGCCCTCAGAGTGACCTCCACACTGGCCTGCAGTGCCCCAGGGAGCCACGCCTCATCTGCAGGACAAGCCCCCCCTGTAGATTCTCTGGTTCAACTAGAGGGAAGAATCCCCCTGGACCTCTGCCAAGGGTGTGGGGAGCGCGTCTGGAGCGGCTCCAGAGCCGGAACCCAGAGGAGGGGGATCCTCCCAGCCTTTACGACTGGCTTCAGATGACTTCCTGGAAGTGGCCGAGTGTGGCTCGCAGCCCCGGGGCCTCGTCGGGGAGCAATGCTCCGTGCAGGGGAGAAGCACTGCCTGGCCAGCCTGGTTGGGCTCCAGCAGGCAGGAGGGGCTGCAGCTTCGCTTGTCCAGCATCTGTGGAGCCCGCGGGTGCTCTGGACTCCTTTCCAGGACCCTGGCACCTTCCTGTGGCCTCCAGGATGGTGATGGTCTGCTCAGGACACAGCGGAGTCACCAAATCTTCCTGTTTTCCAGGACTGCTTGCCCAGTCAGGTCCGCCCTACAATTTGCTGTTAGAGTGCTTAGGTGAAGAGAATCAGCTTCACACGTTTTGCAAGGATGATACAAACCACTTCAAGAAATAAACCGTTAGCCCGAGCCCCTCATGCCCACCGTGATAAGAGTAACACTGGCTGTCGGGGAGCGGCTTCCGCCATGTGCCAGGTTCCGTGCCAGGCCTCACCTGCTGTGTGACCTTGGGCAGGGACCCAACCTCTCTGTGCCTCGGTTTCCTTGTCTGCATCACGAGGATGATGAGGGTGTCTACGTCACAGGGAAGCGTCCAGAGCAGCTCCCGCGGCTAGTGCCTCAGTGCTGGGGCAACACCTCCGTTGTTTGCAGTGTTCTTGCCTTTACAAGCAATGGGGCTGTAAACACTCTCTTGTGTGTATCTTGGCGTACTTCCTTAAAATTAAGTAAAGTCGTGGAGCGGAATTCCTAACTGAGAGGCTGAAGGTACATGTTAAGCGTCGACTGGGGTGAGCAGAGTGTCCTGCCAACGAGAACACGATTGGCCTGGCACCGTGGCCTCGGGCCGGCCTCTTCTGCCGAACCCTCGCCAATACCGGGTATTGAAAATGTTCACATTTCTGCCAATATAATAGCTCAGAAATCACTTGAGTTGGGTTTCACATCTTTTCATCTAATTGGAGGCTTTTTGATTTGTATAAGCTCTGAGTTTATTAAGGAATGGAGCCTCGGTCTATCCTGTAGCAGGATTTTGGTTTTGGTTTTTGGCTAGATTATCTTTGAATTTGGATATGTATGTGAGATACTTACATATATATGTGTATGTGTAATATACACATGCATGTGTAATAGCATCTATAGCATCCGTATGTTATAAGGACATACATAGGCACACATATGTGTACATGTGTATGCTTTGCAGAACCTTCAAATTTTTTGTATTCAAATCAGTCAATATTCTCTGATATGACTTCTTTTGGGTACAGTCTAGAATGTTTTTTCCCACTCCAAGACTGTATTATAAATCCATGTGTGATTTTGCCCCTACTTTTTATGGTCTTATTTTTCATGTTTAAAACTCCATCCTTCTGGAATTTGTTTTGGTGCAAGGAGAGAGTAGGACTTCAGTTCTTCCTTAAGCTTCTTTCCTCCAAATGACTAGTCATTTGTGGGACCATAATTTACAGGACATTCCATCTTCTCCTTCCAATTTGTCATCTTCTAAGAGCCCACATGTCTTTCTGGGGTTATTTCTGGATTTGCTCAGTTCCGCCAATGGGCTGACATCTCCAGTGCCAAGCTGTTTTAAATGTGGTGGCTTTAATGTCAGAGAGGGCTGCTTTGGTGACTTCGGTACTGAAGCAGAAATTTCTAGTCTGTCCTCATGAGTTCATTATTTTATTTGAACTGAAAAATTATCTCTTAAATTCCCTGCAACACCACCGCGGAGAATACTACTGATATTTTACTGAGGATTCAGTTCCATGAATAGATAATTCTAGAAAGAAATGGCAGTCTTATATTTAATATGCCTCCTATCCACGAAGAGTTTCCTCTTCCATTTTTGTCTGATTTCTAGAACTTAGGTTCAATGCTTTCCTCGTATAGATATCTTTGTCAAACAGGCTTAGTCATTTTGGAATGTTTTAGTGTTTTGTAAATAGGTTCTGTTCTTCCTTTACGTGTTCTTGCTGGCTTTGTTTCTTTATAGGAAAGCGGTCGATATTGTCCACTGATTTTGTGACCAGGCCCTGGGCAGGGTGGATGCCAAGCCCGTGTATCTCTTGGGTACCGTCTCTGCAGAGGACGGGGCTTGGGTGGGGCGTCTAGGCTCCAGATGCAGGGAGGGTGTTTGAAGTTGGGAGAACAGCTTATCTTTTGCATCCTAGACCAGCTCTCTGCCTCCTCTCATTAAAAAATGTAGAAACTGGGGACAGGGAAAGGAAAGGATTACCCCGCCCTGGACCATCTGCGGGAGGCGCTTGTAATTAGCACAGCCTTTAATAACTGAGATTCCTTCTCCAGCTCGCTGGAGGCAGCCTGAAGACACCAGCGGTGAGTCACACGTGGGTGCCGTTGATGGACGGTGGCCCGGGAGAGCCAAAGTTCCTCCCACCCGGAGCTCCCGCCGGGGTAGGTTTCCCCTTCAAATAACAAACTAATTTTCTTTTCTTTTTAAGAAAGGCCTCGATGTGGTTACACAGCAATGGGAAAAAAGAGCGTACCTGGCGACACAGATGAATCTCACTTAAGGCGTCATTCGAGGCAGTGGGGGCCACTCTGGGCGCAGGTGAAGGGACAGAGGCGGGAGGGGCTCACGGGCGCTCAGCGGCCGCCACCTGGCTGTCGACACCTGGGCGCGTACTCCGTGATCGTTCACTGAGCCACACTTGGTTGATTTCTGCGCTTTCCCGTCACGCGCATCCCATGAAAAAATAGTTTCAAAAAAGTTCCAGGGTGCATTTTAGTAAAGTTCATTGTTCTGAGCGGTAAAGTCTAAGCCGGGGAACATCTGGATTTCCAGGTCGCAGGAAATTACAGGCCTCGTTTGGAATACCAACGACACGGCCCCCACATCCATCAAAGGCGGGATGGGGAGTGAAAGCATTTCTCCCGAGGCGGGCCCAGCAGCGGGGCGGATTGCCCTCCTCGAAAAGAACCCATGGATTATTTTTAGCGCCTGAGACTCATCTTGCCCTCCTAAGTTTGAACTTCATGTCGCAAGGAAGCGAGCGTGTGTGCCTCTTCCCCAGAGAACGGAGGCTCAGCTGAAGTTACAGAGCAGCGTTTGTGGCCTCAGTCAGCGAGAAGCCAAACTCCCTTGCGCTTCAACGGGCTGAATTTTCATTCTGACCAACCAGGGCCGTGGTGGTTTGGCCCGATTACAGACTCCAGACCCGCGGCTGGCACAGTCCACGGTCCCTTATGTCTTCAGGAGGTTTTCAGGTGGGAGGCATCCGTGGTCTGACACATAGGGACCCTCCTCTGGGCAGTGGATCCGAGGCCGGGCAGCCTACATCTTCTCGGGTTGCAGGGAGAGCGGTGGAACCCCATCCATCATATTCCCCAAGGACCAGGAAGAGGTTTGGTTGACTGGGAAAAGTGCAACGTGAGCTCCTTCTGGTGGGTTCTGCATTCTTTCCTAGTGAAGTATTGTGCATGGAAAACCAGAATATATGGTCAGCATTCTTCCTATAAACAGAGCAATTGTACATTGTGGAGGAATTACTTAACGATGACTGGGGGGAGGTTGCCATGGTTACCCTTCCCCCACCACGTGGTCCCAGCTGCTGCCTACGTGGAACTGGGCAGTTCAGTGCCCAACTGGCATGTGGCTGCAGAGGCACCGCTGTCTTGCTTCTCCGTTCCCGACAGGACCTTGCGAGAGCGGGGCTGTCATTACCAGCGTGTTTTTAAGTTTCCCCGGCGTCTGTCACAGGAAGTCCCTGCGGAAGTCCAGGAGGTGAAATGGACTGAGGTGGGATGCTCTCGGCATCGTCTGGGGGAGCAGTACCCCAGCCCCGCGGGCAGCCTCTGAGGCCCAGTGGACCCCTTGGGGCTCCAGAAAACACTGTTTGAAAACTACCAGACTCTTCAGCATCTGCCCAGAGGATCTGTTTCTCACCCTCTAAATGCCACACCTTAGAAAGTTCATCTCCAGTCTGTATAGATCCAGGCAGGCCTGAGCTCTTTCTAGCATGAGGCTGCCTACTGTGTACATGGAGTTCTTTTCTCACTGGTTTTCAGTAGAATCTCAGATGTTTTCCTAGAGGAATCTAAGCCTGGCTCCCGCCCATGTTGCAAATCCCAGTCGAGAATTCCACGTGCACACGGAGCGGCGGCGCTTTTTTCCACGGCTAGTTTACGTGCAGCAAGTTCTTCCAACACCCCCTCGAAACGCAGTCAGTGGACAGTCAATCCCTATGACTTCCTCGTACAGCTAATGAAAAGCACACTCGCCGCGTGACGAGGCTCCTGGTGCTCTCCTGCCCCTGTTTGCTGGAGGGACGTCTGGGGAACCGTCGGGGACAGCTGCCTATCAAGTGCCCATGCCCCCCCCCATGCAGGGTGCAGCTTCGGGACCCCTCCCTCTACACCTGGTCGTGGCAACGCTGGGGCCGGGGTCTGGGCTTCCGACTGGAAGATGGATTCTATGGAAGCCTTGGAAATACAGAATTATGCGCAGATGGTTTTGGGGGGTGCTTTGGGGACCAAGGCCTAAAAGAGTGAGGAGCACGGGCCTGGGCAGAGGGAGAGATGGGCTGTGGAGCAGAGGCACCAGGGCGGCAGCGCACCCCACGGGGAATGCTGGAGCGGGTGGCGGCCTCCAGGGAAGGGGCAGAGACTCTGTATCCTGCCTGACGAGTCACTGGATGTGGGTGGCCCAGGGAGGGATGACCTTGCACAGCGGGCTCCCCTAGTCCAGAGCGGTTGCCAGAGAGACGCGGCTGCAGCGTGGGCCGTGAGCACCAGGTTCCTGCCGCACAAGCCTTGGCCCGGTGGCCACTCCAGTCACCCCAGGGGTACACACTCCACCTGGGAAAACAGCTCCTCCTGGGCTCCGGTTGAGCCCTTCTCCGGGGACACTTAACAGAACAGGTTGGGGGCGAACACAGCATGCCCCCCCCTTGCCCTATTGCCGCTGGTCTCAAAGGGGAGAAGGACGGCCAGTCACCCTGTTGGTGGAGTTCCTTCCCTCTCAAGCTGCTGGTCTCCTGGCACGAGGAGGCTGAAGTTACCGGGGGGCGGTTGGGGGGACAGCTGGGGGAGCTCTTACTGTGTCTGGTGAAAGCGATTCTCTCTGGAACCCGGAGTTGTGTGGCTAGGACAAGCTCCCCCTACTTAATCGCTGGGAGTGCTGGTGGGAAGGACCACCCAGCCTTCCCTCCCCTTGACTCTTAGACCCGTCTGTGTGTTGACCCTCTTGGCAACAGGTCATTGATTTAGGGGGGATGCCACGTCCAGGAGGGGGCCCCGTCCTTACGCTCACAGGGTGTCGTCTCCAAGCTGACCCCTCAGCTGCATCTTCAAAGGCCTGTCCGTGGCTCCGTCAGGCCACAGCTCCTGGGACGTGGAATGCCCGAGCCGGGGCAGGCTGACCCGCCAGAGCTGATGGTGTGCGTCTCCCCCAGCTCTGTGTCAGAGACGTCACGATGAGAGCTCGGAATCCGACAAGGTGGGAATATTCACACCGCGGAAATCGGCAAGTGGATCAAAGTGGGGCTGTCCTCCCCCCAACCCCTTGAGCTGGTAGTTAAACACTTTCCGGCACAGAGCGGGAGCGCCCACAGCTGCGCTTCCCGGCTACGCAGCACGCGTGCCTGGGTCTGTGTATCGCACGCGTGTATGTTGCCGTCTTTCACCCTCACTACAGCCCCATCATACAGGCGTTGTCTCCACTTCACTGATGGGGAAAATCGGTGCAGAGAGTTCAGGGAACTTCCCAGAGTCCCACATTGAACCCAGGTGTGTCTGACTGCAGACCCCGCCTCCTGAAACCCTCACTGTCCCGTGGATGTGTCTGGTTATGTTTCCCTTCTGGCTGAAATTCATTCCGTCGCTGACACCCAAACCATTTCTGACCGCGGAGATCAACAGAGTCACTCCTTCCCCAAGTCCCTCCTTGTCGGGACACTGCCTTTGGCCTCTCAGAGGGTGAGCGACCGGGCAAAGCAGAGCGTCAGAACTTCTCGGGTTCTTGCTGACTTTCCCGGGGAGCCAGAATCTGTGGAATCCCCGTCACAGGCCAGCCTCGGAGGAGGGAGCCCTGGAGCCTCCTGAGCGCTTCTGTCTGGGTTTCTGCCTGCCCAGCGGGAGCCACGGTGCCAGCCTGGGGCTGGGGTCGGCACGGCGTGCAGGGGACGGGACACTGGTCCCCGGAGGAGCTGAGGGCCCCAGCCGTACCATTTGCCTCCAGAGTTGTGCGGGTGGTTTATGGGAGAAAGCCAGACTTCCCAGCCCCACGCTGGGCTGAAATCACATGCAATTCATAGTACACACACTTAGCAAGACAGAGACACTGAGACATTCTTAAAATATTTCGTAAAAAGCATTAAGGCTGTCATTTGGGAGAAAATAAATGTTTTTTTTTTTTTTTTTTTTTTGCGTTACGTGGGCCTCTCACTGTTGTGGCCTCTCCCGTTGGGGAGCACAGGCTCCGGACATGCAGGCTCAGCGGCCATGGATCACGGGCCCAGCCGCTCCGCGGCATGTGGGATCTTCCCGGACCGGGGCATGAACCCGTGTCCCCTGCATCGGCAGGCGGACTCTCGACCACTGCGCCACCAGGGAAGCCCAATAAATGTTTTATTAGGCTTCTTTTCCCTTATTCCAGTGTACACGATTTGTTTTTTGTTTAGCCCTGCATCCTGGGGGGCGGAGGTAGGTGGGCGCTGCCCTTGGTGGCGTGTGGGCCTCTGAAGGCCTTCCCTGGCCGGGGGTGCTCTGCCGTCAGAGCTGGGGGGCTTGCTCCGACGCTCCGCAGGGACCTTGCGGGGGCCTCCCTGAGCTGACCTCGAGGCAGGAGGTTCTCGGGCCTCCGGCTGCCTCTACTCCTCTGCCTCTTGCTGCCTGTGGGACGTTTGGAATATCCATTCCAAGTGCTTGGGCCAAGTTCATGCTCTTTTCCCGCCATCAGAAAAGGAGCTTTTCTGTCTGATGGCAATAACTTTCACTGTAAGCCGCTGACCCCCATCTCTGGTTTGTCACGGGAACCTGCTCTGGGGCAAAAGGGGGGCCTGGTGGCTCGAGACGGTGACCTCACTGCTTCTCAGCTTCTGAGCCCCGTCCCGTTCCCGCGTCTGGTCAGCCCTCAGGACTGCGTCCTCGGCATCACGCATTCAGCAAGCCTTGCTGAGCTGCACAAGGTCAGCCTGGCGCAGGCACGGGGCCCACCCGGAGGGCTCAGCTATGGCCCCTGCTCAGCATTGGGGAACCAGGGTGGACATGTGAGCAGACCTGAAGGAAACACAGGCTGTAGCTGCTGCCTGTGGGAGACCCTCACCCCCAGGCCCCTGGGGAGCCATCTGTGTCCCTCCCCCAGACCTGGGACCCATGGCCCACTTGCTGCAGTTCCCATGTAATTGAAGGGGGACAAGGGGACACGCCCCATGACCAGCACTCGCAGCTCCGTGAGTGGCAGTGCCAGCCCCTGGCCTGGATCTCACCAGCCCTCGGACCCCCAGGCCCAGCCCTCTCTGCGCTCACCCAGCCCTCCTCCCAGGACTGGGTGCATCTTTGGGCTGTGCCCAGACAGCATGAGTGGTGACGGGGAAAGGGCAGGGACAGGGCAAGCCCCTGGGGATGGGCTAGGATCCCCAGCAGGGAGCATCCTTGATCTCCGTGGTGGTCACGCTACCCAGCTGGGTCCTGCTCACTCAGGTGCTGCCTCCTGCTGCTTCTTCCACCCCCAGAGCCCTGCCTTCCCTGTCCTCTCCTCCCCGATGTTCTGGACAACTGTAGCTTGGTGTCCCCTCTACTGCCAGCTCTGAGAGCTCAGGCAGGTCCCTGCTCGCCTTTGGGCTTCCCTTTCATCTCTACATAGAGAGATGTTTTTCATTGACAGTTCTGATCAGTTACAAGTGGTGGCCTACGGCGGTGTTGAGAGGGATTCTGAGGCAGACTCGAATCTGTAGGAAGGAGAGCAGTGGTTGATTAGCAATGTCTGTCTTGGGAATGAGAAGGAAGAGGGGCCAGGTCAGATCGGCGCCTGTCCTTGGCTGTCCTGCAGTAGACACCTCCACCCCTTTTACACCCTCTGTGAGGGAGACACGGTGCCCGCCCTCGTTTTGGAGCTGAGGGAGCCGAGGCCTGGAGAAGCTACATAGCCGGGGGCAGAGCCCGCTGTCAGGCTGGGTGCGAAGTGGGCTTGAGGCGCCGTCGTCCCAGAAAATGGAAAGGTTGGGTCACCAAGGTCTCGTGTCCTGGCTCCCCGTCCCCCAGCCCAAGCAGAAACCCCCCAGGTGCCGGGAGCCGCCCTGCAGGAGCCCCCGAGGTGAGAGGGCATCCTGCTCGAGCCAGGGAGTGAGGCTTCTGCGGGGATGGGGCGGGGAGGGCTGGAGCTCCCGGCGGCCTGGCTCTGTTGCATCAGCCTCCCCGGCCCCGCCTGCCGCTGCCGAGCTGCGATCGCAGCTGTCCTGAAGCTCAGGCAGTCCGGTCTGACGGCCCCTCTCCCCTCCGGCCCCTGCTCTGTAGGCGCAGAGGGACACGTCCATTCACCCTTGCTTAGATCTGGAAAGCTCTTTTTCACACGTGTTGACTGTTCTGCATAAGAGGTTTGTCTTATTCCTCCCTCAATCCCCAAAGCCTTGGCACAGGCTGGGGACAGAGAAAAGCCATTTCTGTGACTGATTCGTGCTCCCTCGTAATGAGGCATTAGAGTCACAGTGACACCAGCGGGTGTCAGAGCCGATGGAGGCCCCATTGAGCCCTAGGTGATAGGACCGTTCATCTCGGGAGCCTCCTCACGGAGATGGGACAGGAGGTCGGTACGCCCTTCTCTGACCCGCTCCGCTGCCAGCCAGTGGTTGGTCTGGGGCCCGCTGCCCTCTCCCTCCACCCAAGCCTCTTTCAAACCCCCTCCCTGACGGTGCAGCCCCAGCGGAGGAGAGCTATAAATCAGCCTTCTCTCTGGGATGATTAAAAAAAATCTCTCTATTAACAGCTGACTCACAGTCTAAAAATGTGCTCATGGCATAGCTGTGGCCACTGCCCCTGGTTTGGTGGGACCAGCCCGAGCTCACTCAGCCAGCCATTCTGCAGAGGACGGCCCTTTCCAAGCAGGCGCCGCCGCCAGCGACTTCCTGTCCGCCAGCCACCCTCCGCTGTTCCTTCCCCGCCTTCAGCCCTGGGGTTTGGCCCGAGACCCTGGTAGAGGGGGATGGGGGGAAGAAGCCATCTGGAGGGGAATCAGTGTGCAGATGAGAAAGGAAATTGCCCTGAGATGATTGAAATGACAAACAGAAGGGAAGCTAGGATGGCCAAGTCGAATAGAAGGGGGCGAGGGGAGGGGCTGGGGTCCGTGCCCAGCAGGACTCTGGGTCCCCTGCCTGGCCAAGCAGTGCTCTGCTCTGCTGACCTGGGGGCTGGCGGACAGGGCCCGGGTGGGCATCCCTGGGAGCGGTGGGCTGGGCAGGCACGGCCGGGACCCCTGGAGATGGAGAGGGTCTTTCAAGAGCTGGGGGGGGAGGTTCTCCTGGGGAACCTGCTGTCGGTGACCTAAGACGATCCACGTGGCCGCAGGGGGACCACCAGCTGCAGGCTGGGCCCTGGTGCTGTTTGTCCCTTTAGCAGTGAGAAAACGGAGGGTTTGCTCCCGCCGGTGCCTGCATCCCGCAGCCACCCTTCCTGGACCACGCTTTCCTCGCGGGCAGGGCCGTGCGCGGCCTTTCACCGGGCGCTGGCCTCAGGCCCTTGGTAAACATCCCGAAGGATAAACTCTGAGCTTAAGCGGCTCCACGGTTTAGGTTCTGGTTTTGCCGAGGCCCCTCACAAAACACATCCTCCCTCGGCCGAGCCAGCCTGCCGTGCTTTCTCTCCAAGCAACTGGAAGTGACTGGTTAGGGGCTGGGAGTGACGGAACGCCGCCACCAAGCCGGACGGGTCCAGCGGCGGGGACAGTGGCCACACTGACTGCCGTCGGTGAGCAGGCCTTCGGGGGCTTCCCGACCCCGCAGCTTCCTCGGGCCTCAGAGGCGTCTGGAGGCTGGATAGCGATGGGCTAGGGGCGTGGCTTCCCATGCCGCTCCTCTTGGGTCCTGGGTGGCTCTGCTGCCGCTCAGAAGCCCAGGCAGCTGCCAGCCATCTGGGGCGGAAGGAACAGAGGGCACTGCCCCGAGGACGCCCCCGGTGGCCTGTGAACGTTGCCACAGCCATGGCTCTTGTCACTGGACCTGCACACAGCAGACGCTTCTAGAATGCCCACTGCGTGCCAGCCACAGTGCCAGTCCGGCGGACCCAGCCCGTATGAGCCCGGCCTCCGTGTTGGGTCGGGAGAGCGGAGGCGGGGGCTGTGGTCTCCTTCGGCACTTTCCGCCCCATTCTCCTGGACTCCCCGGGGCGGGGGGGGCAGGGGACAGAGGCAGCCACCCCCCTACCCCCGCACTGTGCCTTGTGTCCAGACCTTCAGTGAGTCCCCCTGGGAGCCGGCTGTGATGACGCAGGTGGCCACTTCCAGCCCCCAGGACTCGACAGACACACACAGGGTTCACATCTGTGTGAGCTTCTCCACTCATACTCTGGGACCCTTCAATTCCCCGGTAGCCCCTAGAATCCCAGCTCCCCCAGGTGCAATGCCAGAGCCTTCAGGGAACTTCCCAGGCGACTCTGGAAGGTTCTAGGTCCCTCCATCTTCACAGAAAAACGTGCAGATGCACCTGGTGATGATGGTGATGTTTTGCTGTTTCCGACACCTCTGATGAGATCCCAGGCTGAGAACATCTCTATCTATCTCCTTACATTTTCTTGCTGAGAGCCATTCCAGGCAGAGGAGACGGAGGAAGGTCGGGAAGGGGGCGTTTAATTTTCCCATGAATATACGGAGTGCTCTGGCCACAGAGGGACACCCACCCACTCGGGGGGCTCGGACAGTGCTGGGTCTTGAGGGAGCCGTAGAGCTAGCTGGGTCCTGCAGGCCCGGGGGAGAGAGCCAGGTGCGGGGAGGTGGGGCGGGCGCTCCAGGCGACACAGGTGAGCTGATGCGGGAATGCAGGGAAGTAGGGGGCTCAGATAAGCACATATAGAGAGATGGGCAAGGGTGAGAGCTGAAGTGTGAGGACTAGAGGGGGTGGCCCAGCCCCAGCCCAGAGGAGGCAGGTGGAGTGGAGGCTGGCGCAGGCTGGGGGCTTAGCCGGGTTCCCTCCTCCTTGGTCTGAGAGCGACTGGGGTTTGAGTCTGCCTTGACTGTTACCTGGCCCCTGGGATTCGGTTCTCATCTGAGACGCGGGCTGACTCCTGCTGTGCCTCTGGGAGGACTAGGTGACGACACTTCAGCTGTTACAGTGTCCTGTCCATGTAGGCCCCAGGGGTCCACCCTGGCGAGCCGTCTGCGAGTCTGCAAGTGAGGAGTGCCACCCAGGCCGAGCCCTGGACTGAGCACAAATTAGTAACCAGCAGTAAACTCTGGAGGCGGGCTCAGGTGGTCACCTGGTAAGTTACAGGTGAGCCCCTTGTCTGTTCGCAGCAGGACAGACATCACCAATCCATCCCGCCTCATTCCTGCCCGGTCGGAGGCTGACCTCGCCCTGCTGTCCTGTCAGCCCCGGGGAGACACCTCAGCGGCACACAAGGTGACATCCAGTGGCCGTCCTGGCCAGGGGTCCACCACGGTCCCAGGGAGGAGCTGGGCTGAGAGCAAGCACACATGATGTGTGACCTTTGTCTTTTGAGGACAAACCGTGGAATGTGTGCTTGGGGCAGGGATCAGAGGAGGTCTGGGACTGGGGCATCTGGAGAGCAGACACGAAGGCTGAGCTCATTCTCATGCTGGGCCAGCAGCTCCCATGAGGCCACACGAGCTGGCCGGGGCTGGGGGTGGGGATCAGGGTGGGGCTCCAATTATCCAGGGAAGCCCAGAGGGTAAGTGGTCCCCAGGTGATGAGCCCTCATGGGGGGAATGTCCAGTGGCTGCAGGACTCTCGGATGCTCTGGGTACAAGAAAACTGGGGCTTTGGGAGGGCGCCTGAGGTGTGTCTGGTAGAGAGGAGGACTCGGGCCTGGTGTCCATCCCACTCACCATGACTGTGCTGTGTGGCCTGGGGCAGGTCGCTTGCCCTCTCTGGGCCACTGTTTCCCTATGATGAATCTGCCACGTCCCTTGGTGGTCATCATCACGTGGATGCTGCCTTCTAGGCCAACAGTTGTTGAAGCGGCACAGATGAAGGGACAGCTGGGGGAGTGTGGGACCCTGGTGTGGAAACGCCTTGGAACCTATTAAAGAGGCTGAAGGTCATGGGAATTCTCTCTCGACCACAGAACTTGTCAGGGTGGGGAGGACACTTTGAAGCCTTTGATACATTACTTACCACGTTTTGGAAGCAAGGCACTGAGGGCCAGCTTGGACGGCAGATGAAACAGACCCCTTTGTTTTCAGACAGCAAAGTGAGGCCCAGAGCAGGCGGGGCCTTCTCCGGGGTCCCCGGAGGCAGCCTAATCCGGAGGCTCTGATTCTAAAGCAGTAGAGAGTGGAGGTCTCCCCCAGCCCAGCTGCCGTCTTGTTGGGTGTTTCCGGGACATGCTCCTTCCTCAAAGAGCTTCCGGTCTCACGAGGCAAAACCTGAGGTCTGTGTGAGCAGAACGGGGTCAATGGGAGCGTTTCTTGAGCACCTGCTGTGTGCCAGCCTGCGTCAGGAGAGTCCACGCTCTCTGGGGGGCCTGTCCGTCCACCTGAAGACATCGCACTGCGGGTGCCAGGGGCAGGGTCCAGGGTGTGGGCAGGGAACCAGCAAACGTGGCGAGCGGCAGTGGTCGCTGCGTCCTCCCAGCATGTTGGGCAGTTTTGAGCGCCCCGCTTTACAGATGGGGAAACAGAGACCCGCGGGGTCAGCCGCTTCCTCCAGGGCTGCATGAGGGTCAGGGCAGAGCAGCTTTGCATCCAGCTTTGCCTGAGGCTACAGCCCCCGCGCTTCACCGCTGGGCTCCGTGCCCACGGCAGAGGCGGATTCCTGCCAAACTTTCCTGGCTGCCTTGGGGCGGGAACTGGGGAGCCGTCTCTCACTGATGGTGGCTGGACCGTGCATTAGAGAGAAAGCACCAGCATGGTCGGGGGTGGGGCCACTTGGACCACGTCAGCCCTGCGCCTGCAGAGCCTCTGGCCCAGATGGCCGGGCTCTTCCTATACATCATGTGTCTGCCTGAGATGTGAAGTCTGCAAGGAAACAGATTGACGCCAGAACACTGGGGGCTCAGGAATGCCCCGGGGGGAAATGTTCTAATCGGCAGGAAGTGAGCTGGAGCTGGGCTGTGCGCCTCACGCACCGTGATTCAGAGTCCCCGGCCCAGCCAATCAGCTTCCTGGAGCAGCCACTTGGCCTGCAGATGTACGCGGAGGACAGACAGGGGCCCACATGAGGGAACGAGGAGTCTGTCAGAGGGCAGAGTCTCCTTACCTTTCGAGTCTCCCAGCAGTCACAGGGCGAGTCTCCACCTGCCATATGCAATCGGGTCCCCTCACGTTTCTGTCTGTGCTACTCTCCTGGGTCAGGGTGATGGTTTCAAGGCTTGTGGCTGATGAGAAGAACACGCTGGAAAAGATGAAAGGTTAGGAAGTTTTGCAACGCTCCCGGTAAAATGTGGTTCCTAGGTTTCCCAGCCAAGGCCCTCTCGCGAAGAGCTGGCCCCTGCGTGTTGGAGAGAATAAAGCCCGGGTTGGGAGGCAGCCCGGCCCAGTGGGTAAGGACCCAGCGATGGCATCAGACCCCCTGGGTGCAAATCCTCACTCACCACTCAGAGCTTTGCGACCCTGGGCAGCCACGGGGCCTTTGAACTTTGACTCCCTGGTCAAGAGGTAATGCTGCCTGCAGGGGGAGTCCCTGTTCACGGGATGTGTCCCTCCTCTGCCCGGACCCTGACGCGGCCTCAGTAGGACCCAGGCCCTGGGCTGCAGCTTTGGGTCAAGTACTACAGGGGCCCTCACGGCGGAGGCAGATCACTGAGATCCAGGGATGGACCCACCCGGAACCACGGAAGGACCCTTGGCGATCCTGGGGTGGGACCTTCTGCAGGGAGGGGAGGGGCTGTGGGATGCAGGAGCAGCAAAGGTCGATGAGGTTGTTGCGACCTCGACAACATAGCAAAGGATACACAGCTTCTGTGTGTAGCAGACGTTGTTCTAACGCATTTTGTGTGTTAGCTCATGGACTCCTCGGGACAACATACCAGGCAGCTGTATTATTCTCCTTATTTTCCCGTTGGAGAAACTGGGACACAGAGGTGCTGAAGCCACTCACTCAATTCTCATGGCTGGGAAATGGAGGAGCTGGGACTCAAACCCTGGCCGCTTCTCCTGTGGGTTCACCCAATGCCCTGGGCCCGCTGGGTCCTTGGCAGTGGAGGCCAAGGGGAGAGCTGGTTTATGTGGAATTTCAGATCCCCTTCACTTCGTTTTGTTTGCTGAGAGGTACGTGTTGAAGTTATTAATTATTTTCGCATATGGATGACCAATGGTTACAGCCTCGATTGTTCAAAAGATTATTCTTTCTCCGTCGCATCGTCTTCACATCATTGTCAAAAATCAGTTGAACAGCGCCAAAGAGCAATGAATTACTTAAGCGTAAACTTAATAAAGTATGTGTAGGATCTATAGATGGAAAAGCACAAAACACTGGTGAAAAAAATCAAACTCTTAACTATGTGGAGAGAAGAGACAAACCAGAGATGGGGATAAAGATTTGCAAATCTTGTATCAGTAAAGGACATGTATTTAGAACATAGTAAGAACACCCCAAGCTCAATGATAAGAAAACAACCCAATTAAAAACGAGTAAAGATCTGAACAAACTCTTCACCCAAAATGGTGCATGGCAAATAGGCACAGGAAAGCACGTGGAGCCACAGGAAAGCTCGTTCGGGGCTGGTGGGAGCAAAATGGCGCAGCCTCTCTGGAGGCCAGTTTAGCAGTTTCTTCTAAAGTTAGATGTAGACCTACCGTGGGACCCAGAATCACACTCCTGTGTATTGTTACCTATGTGAGCTGCAAACTCACGCTCACGGAAGAGCTCACGTGGGAACTTTTAAGCAGCACGATTCATAATCACCCTAAGCTGGAAGCAACCGTGATGCCCTTCAACAGGTGGACAAACCAACGGTGGTGCTTCTGGACACTGGCACAGAATCGATCAAGAAAAAGAAAAGCGCTGCTCGTTCATGCAGCGTCATGGATGAGGCTTAAACGCATTCTGCTAAGTGGAAGAAGCCAGACCAGAAAGGCTGCATATGGTAGGGCTCCACGGATGTGGCGTTTTGGAAAAGGCAGACTATAAAGATAGGAAAAAGATGAGTGGTTGCCAGGGGCTGGGTGTGGGAGAGGTGGTGGAGAGGCACAGAGGGATTTTTAAGCGGTGGGATCACTCCGCATGGCACTGACTGGTGGATACGTGACACCATGCATTTGTCAAAACGCATACAGCTTGTCAGCACATGGAGTGAACTTTGATATATAAAATGTAAAAAACCAACCAGAATGTGAGGGGATCCCGAGATGGAAGGCAGATGGTGACAAAAGACTAACTGTATTAGATACGTGTAATATAACATCTCTGAAGGGAATGGGGGAAAAGAAGCTGACCTAAGTGACTATGGAAAAGGGTATTTTGATTAGAAACTGTAAGAGTAAAGATGAAAGGCATTGTGCATAAATGCTGTGCTGGTTGGGAATGTTCTTTCTCGTGGGGGTCCGGGTTAACAGTTCTGAAGGTGCTGTGCAGGCACACTGGCAGGGAACAAATAAGTGAATATAAGGTGAGTAGTGGAATCTGGGTTTCTCAGTGTTGAAGGGGGAGGTTACACACAAGCAAAGGGGAAAGTTAGAAAGGACCATACGGTACTGGATTAAAGTTGGATTCATAAGAATGGACTCGGGGCTTCCCTGGTGGCGCAGTGGTTGAGAGTCCGCCTGCCGATGCAGGGGACGCGGGTTCGTGCCCCGGTCCGGGAGGATCCCACATGCCGCGGAGCAGCTGGGCCCGTGAGCCGTGGCCTCTGAGCCTGCGCGTCAGGAGCCTGTGCTCCGCAACGGGAGAGGCCACAGCAGTGAGAGGCCCACGTACCGCCAAAAAAAAAAAAAAAAAAAGTGTGGACTCATATTAGCTTAATGTGGATAGAGATGGACAGATACAGAAATAATTACAGATATGTTTGTATACGCAGATTACTGTACACACATGTATTTCCCAGCTCTGTCAGCTGAGAAGAGTGAGAAGCAATGATGTCCCAGCAGCAATGAGCACACCCAGTGCCCAGATCTTGGTTTCTAACACCATCCTCCAATGAAAGGAAGCAGGGCTCCTTATAGAAACAGCTGATTCTAGGGCTGGGGTGGGAGATACACACGATGAGCCTGGAGCATCCTGTAGGCACAGAAGGTAAGGGTGGGTTCAGAAAACAGACGGGGCACAGGAGCCAACCTGAAAGAGTTACCAGTGACCAAAGCTGCCATAGTTGGGGCAGCAAAACCAAAATGTAGAATTGGGGGTGTAACCCAAATTAGAAAATAAATACCCACAATTCCATACTGATATAAGTAAATGATTGAATAAATAATAAACAGGGAGAAGAGACAAATTTCCCACACAGAATTCCAGATAATTCATGTAGACCCTCCTGTCTACCCCCACCAGCCCTGAGAGTGGGCTACACTCAGTGACTTCCTTGCAAAGAGGATAGTGTGGAAGGGAAAAGAGAAGTTTCACGGGGCAGAAGGCTGGCAAACACGACCTCAGCCAGGGCTCAAGGTCAAGTTCAACAGTGGACGTCCTGTACCTCTGGGAGGGTGGCACCTCGCTTCTGTGGTCTCCACTCCTCGAACCCAGCACCGTCATGAGAAAAACCCGAGACACATCTCAGCGGAGGAGCATTTTCCCCCAAACACCTGCGCAGTCCTCCAAACTGCCAAGTTCACCCAAAACAAGGAAAGTCTGAGGAACTGTCACAGCTCAGAGGAAGTTAAGGAGACATGACTAAATGTAGTACGGTGTCCTGGATGGGATCCTGGAACAAAAAAGGACATTAGGGAAAAACTGATGAGCTCAGAATGAAGTGGAGTTTTGTTATAGTTTCCAAACCAGTGTAGTTACAAATGTTCCAATGTTGTTTCTTACTTTTGACAACTATACTGTAGTAATGTAGTAACGTAAGATGCTAACAATGGGGGAACTGGGTGCTGGGTGTGCAGGTGTACTGGAACCCTGTACTATCTTTGCAACTTTTCTGTAAACTCAGAGCTATTCTAAAATTTAAACTGCATTTGCACAAAACGGTTGGGGATGTTCGTGGCTCTTTCTGGGCTCTCTATCTTACTCCATTGATCCCCGTGTCTATCCTTTTTCTATCACGTGGTCTGTGGCTCTGTAGTGTGTCTTGAAATTGGGCAACACGAGCCCTTTAGGAGGAGGGGGACAGGCATCCTTTCCAGGTGCCCTGAGCCCAGGACGCTTCTATGTGTGGGCCTTGGAGACAGAGTGCCTGGGTTTGATCCCCAGTTCAGTTCCACCATTTGCTTGCTGTGTGACCTAGGGTAATTCACTTAACCTCTCTGTGCTGGTGTTTTTGTCTGTCCAAAGGGAAGATTCTTGTACCTCCTTCACAGTGTTGCCTAAGGGTTGAGTGAGCTGACACGGCATGAATGCTGAGGACAGTGGCTTTGTAAGGCAGGTGCCTGACCCACTTCAAAGACATCCCTCCTCAATAAACACCTTCCCACTGCACAACTAGATAAAGAGCTCGGCCGCCCCTCTCGTGACGTTCTTTTAGGAAATCCTGGGGGACCAAGATAACTGGCCTTCAAATGGCCCCGCCTTTCCCTTCCTGAACCTTAATTCTCTCTCTCGGGTTTCAAATTTGCCAATAAAGAGTGACTCCACCCTGGATCCCTCAGAAAAGGCAGAACTTCCAGTCGATGCTCTCTCTACCTGTGACGTCGCTATGTGGGGTCAGACCTATGTGAGGCGTAGACCCTCCAGGACCCGTGAGTGACAAGCCTTGCTTTTCCATCGTTCCCTGAAGGGTGTTGCTGAGATGCGACTTGCAGTTAGGAGAACCACAAGGGTGGGTGCAACCCAACATTGGCTCCGGTGGAGAAATGTCTGCAGGAGCTGCCACAAGAAGCAGGCGACCACGTGAGTGTTCTCTGGCCAGTATCCCCTTCCCAGCCAATAGCGTCGCTATGGATAGACTGAGACCAGCACAAAACAGCCTGGTGCACAGTGGTGTCCGCCATTCCTATCTGGGAGTTGGCATGTGATAAAGGTGGATTGAAGGGATGAATGAATGTAGGGTAGCCACTCACCAAAGGCCCTGGTCGTCGACTAGAGACCTCAGGGTGGGGGGCTTGCTAGCCAGGCGCACGGGACACAGGACGTGGCTTTTGTCCTTGTCCGTAATTGTGGATGGCGTGGCGAGCTCACCCTGCTTAGCTCTCGGAACTGTGGAAGGCCCTGGGCAGGGGGCCAAACCTCAGGGCTGTGACTGGACACCTGTGGGGGGGACTCACAACCATCCCCTGGCTTTGCAACCTCATCACCAAAGAAAGACAGGTGCTGCGATCACTGAAATAAAAATCATAGGAATAAAACCAGAACAAGCTGGGGAAGGAGCCCTGGAGCCCCACGGTGCTTCTAGATGCGAGAGGGCGTCGTTCTTCAGCGCTGTTTACTCATCGATCGTGCCGTGGAAATGGGCTTTAAAATGCTGTGGAACGTAAACTCACAGCGAGGTATCATAATGTCTAGCCAGATGGAGGAAAATGAAAAGATCTGTCAATATCACGTGTTGGCAAGAATGTAAAGCTTTGGATGCCTAACCTCTGCCTGTCGGAGTGGACGTGGGGAAATGGGTGGGTACGACCTGGCAGAGCTGGAAGTGTGCCTGCCCTTGAGCTAGCGGTCCCACCCCTGGAAAAGCATCCTGATGGAGCCTGGGCTCGTGTGTGCAAATGCCCGTCGAGAGAGAAATGGTGAAGTGTGGCGTATTCATGCAAAGAAATTGCACACGGCACGAGGAACCAGTGACAACAAAAACCGGGACCCACAAACCCCACACACATCCACACGCGCGTAAACTGAGCTCCACAAAACAACACGGATAAACCTAAAAACATAATGTTGAGGGGGAGAAAAAGCCCAGACATGAAAGAACGCTTACGGTATGATTCCATTTATATAACGTTAAAACACAGACAAAACTAAACTGTATTGTTAGGGCTGCATAATTAGATAGTAAAGCTAAAAAGACAAAGAAGGGAGCAGTTACCATAAAAGTCAGGGTGGTAGTTACCTCCGGAGGGCTGAGGGGGGCCGTGCTCGGGAAGGTCAGGGCGGAGGCATCTGGCTGTTTGCAGCTGTCTGTCTCGACCTCGGTGGTGAATCCATGGCTGTTTGCTTTATAATAATGTATATATTCTTATATATCTTCAAAATTAGAATAATTTAAAACATTAAACTATATGGGAGAGCTGAAGCAATTTGAGTGTCCTTGGAAAGATATCCTAGAAAACAATTAAAGGAGGCCCCTGGTGGCTCTTGTCACAAAGCCTCCTGATGTAGTAGAAAGAGTAAGATCTTGAGAACAAGACGGAAGAGGGTTTGAACCCTGGTGCTGCTACTTGTTAGATATAAGGCCCCCAGGAACCTCAGTTCACCAATCCATGAAATGGGAACAAAAGTATGTACCCAGAAGCGTAGGTGCCCAATGCCTGGCCCAGAATCAACCCTGGCAGATGACCTCCATTATGGGTGATGCTGACATTATGACCAGGGTCCAGGTGGCCACCATCACTTTCTTTGGTGCATTGTTGCCACTTCCCTGTTGAGAGGTGGAGTTCGTTTTCCCTCCCCTGCATCGGGGCTGGCCCTGTGTGCACACTGACTGAGGAAACATGGCGGAGATTGTGCCCAAGAGCTTCTGCATCTGGCTGAGGTCAGGCTCGGGGGGAGCTTCCTGGGAGGGCAGGTTATCCCTGCGGTCGCAAAGCCAGCTCCCAGGAGACGTGGCTCCCTGGGTCATGGGGCGCCAGGTGTCTTCAGGTGCCTCTGGGAGTCTGGAGAATGTGCACGTAGGACCCGATCAGGGTGTGTCTTGTTAACAGGAACAGGGACGTTTCTGCCAAGTGTGCAGCCTGAGACTCCGGTCACAGCTGGGACAGTCCTTAATCTAATTAGTTTCCAAGTGTATCCTGAGGGCGGGCTCTGTGCCTGGGTGCTGCCACAGCCCTGGGGATGCAGCGTGAAGGGCTGGCCTCCACTCCTTCCCTTGCAGAGGTTATACCCATAGAAGAGCTCAAATGAGCTCCACAGACCCTGGCTGGGCTGGGACCTCACCCCAGGTCTGGGGGCGAAGCTGAAGGAGGAGACACACCTCCAGCCACTTTCCCCCGAGCCTGGTCAGTGAGACCAGCAGAGGGACCACAGTGGTGGGGTGGGTATGGGGGGTGGTCGCGTCTTGCTGCGATTATGCACTCACGGCAGGACACCTCCACCTTTGCCAGCCTGTGAGTGGGATCAGAACGAAGTGAATCCCACTGCCTTGAGCCCACTGCTCACCCATGAGGTCTGGCCCCTCGCCACGTAAACTGGTATCATCTTTCCAGAAGGAAACGTGGCACACCTTCCCGCACTGTGAGCATTCATGCTCTACGGCCCAGCGAGCCCACGTCTAGGGATGCATCCTAACCCCACCCTCTCACACGGATTCCAGGACCCACGCAAGGAGACGCTCACTGCAGCAGTGTTTACAGTAGAAAACCCTCAACCCTAGCTGAGCGCTCACCAGGGAAGAATTGCTTACATAACTTTTGATGCAGCCCCAGATGAAATCCTGGGAAAACAGCTGGGAAAAAAGAATGAGGCAGTGGCCCCAGGCTCATGGGTGGGATCCTCAGCGTCCTACAGATGTCATCCGTCCTCACTTCATGCTTTCATCCATTGGAATGCCAACGCAATCTCAAGGAGGACTGTGTTTGTTTTAATGACACTTGAAAAACTGATTCTACCATAAGCATTGCTGAGCAAGGATCAGGGCGGGAATATAAGCAAAACAAGTTTGAAGAAGGAGGTGGTGTTATCTGCATTTTCAGTTATTAAGTCTTATAAAGTGATGGCAAAAAAAAGGGAGATTGGTGTAGCGGGGAGAGAAAAGGGGCCCAGTGGGTCAGAGCCGGGAGCCCGGGGACAGGTCCGCTCCCACAGGGAAACTCACCAAGTGGCAGAGGGACAAGTGATCCTCAGGGGAGCCCAGACAACAAACGATGTGGAGATCATTGTTATCAGGGCGGAAAAGAGAGAAAATCAGGTTGTGACATCACATCACTCACAAATTATATATTCCAGATGGTTTAAGGACCTGGTGTGATGAGCATGTCAGCATTACTAAAAGAGAAAGAAGGAAGCTATCTTGAATCATCTCAAGGTGGGGAAAGATTTCTTAAAGGAGGCAGCAAAGAGGATGCACAGACCCCAAAACGGTTTATAAGTTCATCTGTTTTAAGATGAAAAACCTCTTATCGTGAAACAACACCATGGGCAGAGTGAAAAGGCAAGCCTCAGAGCAGTAGAAGATATTTTCATCATACGTGCAATAATGGCTTAATATCCCAAATGCATAAATAATATCCCTATATCCCTATATCAAAAGGAAAAAGACCCCTTTCCTTAAAAAAGCAGGGAAATCGGCAAAATATATGAATACGAAACTCACAGCAGAGGAAATCAATGTGGACGAAGTAAATAAAGAAATAAATGATTCATTCATTCCTTAAAGGAAGCTCGATCTTACTATGAGATTGAGCCCTGTGAAATAATATTCTCAGTAGGTCAGCACGACAGAATATTGGTGCTTTCCCATGGTTCTGTCCTGGTAATCAGGGAAGTCTAAGCTCCAACTTGGTGAGTGACCACTGCATACCCACGTGGTCATCAGATGTTCACGTCTGGTGATGCCACTTCCTGGTGAGAATGTGACACTTTCATACTCTGCCCTGTCAGCGGGGCTCAACTTGGGTTGCCACAGGGACCTTGGGAACAATTTGGTGGTATCTTGTGGAGTTAAAGATGCGTATATCCAATTCTCCTGTACTTCTGAGAGGAGGTGAAATGGGGCAGCTGCTGTGGGAAACAGTCTGGCAGCTCCTCAAACGATTAAATGCAGAGCTACCATGTGACCCAGCGATTCCAATTCCTGAAATGAAGACACACGAGTGTTCTGAATTATCTGTAACAGACAGACTGGAGGAACAACCCAAATACCCATCAATTGATGAATGTGTGAATAAAATGTGCTGTTTCCATATGATGGAATATTATGTGGCCATAAAAAGGAATGAAGAAACTGACACACACTATGACCTGGATGATCCTGGAAGACATGCTGAGGGAAAGCAGCTGCCCACAAAAGTCATATATTATATGATTCCATTTATGAGAATGTCCAGAAAGGGGAAATCCATAGAGACAGAAAGTAGGTTAGTAGTTGCTTAGGGCAGGGGGGCTGTGGTACTGGGGATGATAGCTAAAGGGTAGAGGGCTTCTTTCTGAGGTGATGAAAACAGTATGATATGGACTGTGGTGATGGTTGCACACACCTATTACTACACTAAAAACCATTGAACTGAACATTTTAAATGAGTGATTTGTATGGTATGTGAATTATACCTCAATGAAGATTTTTATCTTTTATTATTATTATATTTTGGCCATGCAGTGAGGCATGTAGGGTCTTAGTTCCCTGGCCAGGGATAGAACCCGAACCCCCTGCAGTGGAAGGGTGAAGTCTCAACCACTGGACTGCAAGAGAAGTCCCAGGTGTTTGTTCTTTTTTTAAAGAAAACAGGCTGCAGGCACATCACCAGGAAAGTGGATAAATAAACAAATTTGGAATCCACTCAATGAGGAAGTCTTAGGTGGTGAAACTCAGTGAGTAAAAAGTTTCAAGCATTGAAGAAAAAGCTTTTGAAAAAATTTAACATGGATTCATGGTAAAAGTTTTCAACAGAGTGGGTAATGAGGGAATATATCTGAACATAATAAAAGCCACATATGGTAAGACCACACTAACATTATAGTCAATGATGAAAAGATGAAAGCATTTCTCTATGATCAGGAATAAGACTAGGATGTCCACTTTCACCAATTTTATTCAAATTAGCATTGATGTCATAGCCACAGCAATCAGACAAGAAAAGAAAATGAAAGGCCTCCAACTTGGAAAGGAAGAAGCAAAACTGTAGCTGTTTGCAGACATCATGATACTATATATAGAGTCCTAAAGATGCCTTGGAACTACATTGTAACTAACAACTGAATTCAGTAGAGTTGCAGGATACAAAATTAAGACATGCAAACTGTTGCATTTCTATACACTAATACACTAATAATGATTTGGGATGCAGTTCAGCTTATAACTCTCAGACCTCTGAACCCCAAGTTGTTTCTTTTTCACATGCAAAATGGATTGGCCCAAGAACCAAACTAAAACTCTTCCTTAAATTCCATTTCTCTAGAATCACTCTTTGGTAACACTCTTTGATATTCATAAAGTGAAATCCAGTACAGCAATGCCAATGAACGATATACAAATTTATGCAACTTTAAATTCACAAACAATGTGAGAAATGAAAAAAATCTAATACAAAAAAGTAAACACACTATTGTTTTCTTTACTTTCACTACTTTTGTGTTTTATATCATCTAAGTTTATATCATCACAGCAGTGGTTATCCTAGGTGTAGTAACAGGGAAGGAACCAATGGGGGTGTCTCTGGGGTCTGACAATATCTCTTTGTTGACACAGGTGCCGCAAACAGAACTGTGTTCAGTTTGAGTAATTTCATCGATCCGTGCACTTAGGACTTGTGAGTGTATTTAAAACATTTTAAAATACATATTATTAAAAAAAAAGTTTAAGGTAATACCCAGGTTTGCACACAGAGTTTAAAAGTCATGGGCAATGGCTGTAGATCCTGGTCTGAGGGGTACCCCTCCCCATCCACATAGACCTCCTAACCTCCATGGAGCAGGTCCCATGCCCTGGGCTTCCTCAGAGCACAGCCACCTCAGGGTGGTCGGATGTCTCACCTGGGAGCTCAGGGATTCAGTAGTCAGTGCTTCAGCAGAAGAGTAGAAGGTGCAGGGCCCTGTGACCCAGCCTTCTGTGTCACTTGCCTAACTTTCCATACTCTGTTGCTCAAAGCAGTGACAAGTCCATGGGGAAGGGATGTAGACCACATCTCTTGATAGACAGTAGTAAGGTCCCATTGTAAAAGAGTGTGTGGGAAAGAAGGTGTGGCTGTCTCCATCTTTGGAAAAGATAATCTGTCACTTCCAGCTAGATGCACGTGGCCTTCTGGTTATTGGCCAGTGAGATGGAGATGGAGTAATAGTCTTTATCTCCCTTTCCTCCTTTCCTCCCTCCCTCCCTCCCTTCCTTCCTTCCTTCCTTCCTTCCCTCTTTCCTCCCTCTCCCCATCCCCTCTATCAAAAGATTTAAAAGAACAGATTTTCAGGAACCTCCTGTTGGGTTCTACTAAAAAACATCAAAGGAAACACTAGCACAACTTACAAGGTCAAGTATTTTGCAGTCATCACGAATGAAGCTGTCTGAACTGTAGCATCTTTGTGAGTCTCAACCCATGGCAGATCTGGACTGACCTGGGTTGGGTCCCAGCTGGGGGAGTTGGTAAGTTCAGGTGCCCCTCACACTTCCTTTTTGTCTCCATTAGCAGGTTTTGCACTGACTTCCCTCCTTCCACACCTGTCCTCCTTACCACCAATACGTCCCTGTGGGTCTTCTTGCCTGGAATGTGGCTTCAGAAGTGGTTTCCACCTCCTGTCCAGGCAGGGCAGCTCTGAGTGCCCCCGCCCCAGTTGGGTCAGGCCCTTAACTGATTACACTGCGTCCCACACACCCTAAGCAGCCCCTTGAGTCAAACATCTATGGTGCGGAGGAAACAGCTCTGGGCAGGGGTCAGAGCTGTGGCCCAGGCAGTGTGACCTCAACATCACCATGTAACCTCAACCAGAGCCCTCTTCTGGGCCTTGGTGTCCTGAGGCTCATGAAGGATCTGGCCGGAGGATTGAGGGGTCAGCCCTGACAGCTCCCACAGGCCATAGCTGTGGTCTTGGGAGCTACGTGGTGCCTGAGCTAGCTTTCCTGGCCCTCAGAGATACCCTTCTTCTCTGTTTACCTCCAGATATCTGGGGGGCTGAGTTGCAGAACCCTTGTGTTGGGATTGATGTGGGGTAGGCACTAATCCACCTCTACTTCATGTCAAGGAATTGAGTGAGGATGGGACAAGTACCAAGGTCTTGGTGGCCCTGGACAGACTGTTTCCAGAATCAGGTATTTCCTTAAATTTTGTGACATTATTCGCTCCCTAGAGCACGGGGTCAGCCCAGCCAACCCTAAGCCCAAGGAATGGGTTTAGTCTGCTTGTTTGATATTTAAATAAATAAATGTGAACACACACACACACACACACACACACACACACACACACTCTCCAAAAGTCTTGTTTGTAGCTACTGAGTCCAAATATTCAATCTATGGCTATTTTCTTTGGTGGAACCCTAACTAAAGGTCACATTTAGAAACCAAAGCTGACTCTGATCAGTGGAGGTTGGTATTTTAAACAGCTGCCCTAAAGTAACAGAGTCAATTGTCACCACGCTAATGTGCTGTAATACGTCTGTTGATTCCGTGCCGGATTCTGACACAGACACGGAGGTTGTCGATTGCTTGAAGGCTTAACAAAGGATTGCACGCTTTTCAAGAAAGAAGCTTACTTTTGAAATGTTAGGATGTAGGAAATTCATAAAGCATTTTGGCAAAAGACAAAACAAAGTGAACCAACAACAGTCTGGAGGACATTATTCATTCAAAGAAAATACAGGAGGAGGAAAGGCAAAGATGATTGAGGGACAGAGGCATCACTCGGGTGACTGTCACAGTGTCACTGTCTAGGTGCACATCAAGGTGACCGAGATACCCGTGTTTTTAGAAGGAAAGGTGAGTGACAAACAGGGAAGACGCCCACCGAAAGTGAAACGATAGTCTGTAAATAAAGACCTCCCTGAAAGTGACAAATCACATTTTCCAAAAGACGAAAAGAAAAATAGAAGCAGACAATTAATGAAAGAGGCAAGAGGGATGAAGGAGCTCTTCAGTCAGGACGACGGCCGGTGCCGGCGGCACTCGGCATCCTGCCCAGAGCCTGTGCATGTGCGTGTTTAGGCAACAAATCGCCTTTAGCAGTGAGAAGGGATGCTCAGAATGACAGGATACCATAGCGTGGTCCTCCAAGAGCTTCTGCAGGTCGAGAAGATGGACAAGGACACCTGTCGGTGAAATCAGCCTGACCTGGATTTCCGGCAACTTAAGAGTGTCAGGAGCTTTCAGGAGCTTAGAGCCTCCCAGCCCGTGTGTCCCAAATGTGGGTGACATCTCCACAGGTCCACGGTGAGGAAACTAAACAAGGACAGCTTTTTTGCATAAAACTCTGTTCACTCCACGTTCAGCAGTGTCCTTTATTCTACTGTCATGAGATAGAGGTGACATTAAATCGTGCTTAAAAGTTGGCTACTGCTAGGTTCTGATTTTTAAAAAAAACTTTACCTGTTGATAGCATTCCCAAACCTGGCAGTCGCTAAGCTGAACGTGAGCGCCGTGAGGCTGCGGAAGGGGCAGGGACGCTCCAGGGGCAAGAGGACGCAGAGCAGGGAGCTAGGGCGCCGGGTGTGTCCCGGGGCGACCCTGGGTCCTCCCTGACACCTCATTCTGACCTGGTGAGCGGGGCCCAGGAGCCCTGGAAGGTTTTAGTGTTCAGGCTGTGGTGCCTATCCCTTTGGGGTAGTCAACACACTTAGCAGGTGGGGGCCACCCCTGGGCCATGCCTGCCTCATGGACCGGTTTCCTCCTGGCCGCTTTCTGTGCAGTGGACGAGCTCTGTGGCCTCGGCCTCCACAACACTTAGGATGGAGGCCAGCACTGAGAGGCTGGCTGGAGGGGTGGAGGCCGGTGGGTACCGGTGGTTGGATGAGCACCACTCCCCTGAATTAATTAGATGGGCCAGTCTGGCTTTGGGAGACGTCTGCATAAATGGGCTAGTGTAAATGCACTCTCCTGGCTTGGAGCACACGTTGCGGGCTTTGGAAAGGTATGTGTGGGTTATTGGAAATCGTCTCCTGGAAATCCTTAAAGGACCAGGTGGCAGAACAGCAAAGGACTGTTTGCTTCTGTGCAAAGAGTCAAGAGAAGCTGTGAGAGAGTGTCCAGGTTTTCTCAGACTTTCCAAAGGCTGGTTGGCGGTGGTGCCGAGGACATGAATCGCCCATGAGGAAATGGTTTGTTAAGAAAAGGCCCAAGGTTTGCAAAAGCAGAATTAGTGTCGCCCAAATTAGTGTTTGTGGTTTTGTTTTACTTAAAAGCATAGAGGCTCTGGGGCAGTAGAACGACCGTAAGGCATCAGAGTTAAAGGCAATGGCTTTGGAATGAGAACTACATCCTCAGGAAGGAAGGATTGGGAGTTTGGGCTAAACAGACAAAAAGCTAGTACATACAGGATGGATAGACAACAAGGTCCTACTGCAGAGCACAGGGAACTATATTCAATACCCTGTGATAAGCCATCACGGAAAAGGATGCGAAAAAGTATATATATATACACGAAACTGAGTCACTTTGCGGTACGGCAGAAATTAACACAACGTTGTAAATCAATTATACTCCAATAAAATTAAAAAAAAAAAGAAGTACATCCTCTAAGCGACGTTGGGGCTCACCTGTGAGACGGGGCAGCAAGGCCTGTGAGAGGGGTTGCCAGGAGCCCACACGCTGCTCGTAACTGGACCCGGTGCCCAGGGAGCGGGAGGTGTTGTTTCGGGGGCTGCTGGTGGGATTATCCTTTTCTGCACGAGCGGGTGGCAGTTGATGAGGTACTGGGGTTCCTGAGCCTCTGTTCACCTAGATTCCAAGCCCTGTGATGTGGCTGCAGGGGAGTGATTTTAGACATCGTGCTACTAGGGATCACGGTCAAAGAATCCCCGAGAGTCTAGGCGAGAGCGTCGTTTCTGCTATCTGTCCCAGCGCCTAGCTGGGCTCTCTGGTGTGTGGTCTGGGGAGCCCATTAAGATGCGCCTCCTACATCCGGGTGTCTAAACCCGGACGCTCTCCTGAGCATCTTCCCCACAGCCCCTGAACTCCAGTCCCGTCTCATTTCCCCCCCCGCGGCTGCTGTAACAGATGACAACCCGAGGAGCTTAAAATAACACACGTTGACCTGCTCATGGCCCTGGGGGCCAGAGGTAGAAAGTCAGTGTCACTGAGCTACGATCAAGACGCTCCAGAGGGCTGGTTCCTTCTGGAGGCTCCGGGGACCATTGTTCCCTTGCCTTTTCCGCCTCGTTTGGCTCACGGCCCCTCCTACATCTTTAAACACAGCCCTCCCACCTCTGCTTCTGGCCTGCGTCTTCTCCTCTGGCCTCCTGCCTCCCTCTCACAATGACTCTTGTGATGACACTGGGACCAGCCGGACAATCTGAGTACTCTCCCATCTCAACATCCCTAATCAGATCTGCAGCATTCCTTTGGCAGTATCAGGTGACTTTCACAGGTTCTAGCCACTAGGACGTGGGATATCTGGGGCCATTATCAGCCGACCGCATCCACCCACGCGGTTCCCGTCCTCCCGGAGGTTCCCAGGATGGGTGGTGTGGATGCAGCATCTCCCTCTGCCCTTCCACACCCCTGCGTGAGCTGCTGGCCAAAGGCAAGGCCCTGGGGGCCCCACGTCCTTCCCTGTGTGCTGGCTCTCTCTTTCACAGGTGCGTCCACTGGGATGCTCCCAGCGAATGCTGGGGGGTGGGGGGAGAGGGGGATGGCCCAGGACACCCTGAGCCTGGCTGTGTGCCCCCCTCTCCATGCTGCAGCAGCATCTCATCCCAGCGCACCTCACCAGCAGGTCCTGAGCCATCTGTGCAGACTTGGGGTTGACTTTCATCCTTGACACAGAGCACGTGTGGATAAAAGATTTGTTCAATGGCATTGAATTGATGGGGTCCCCTGGGCTCTCCCCCTGGCAGTGGGCTTGGGGTTTGGGGGTGTCTGTGGTCAGGTAGCTGCAGGAAGTCAAGGAGACGAGCTCTAGAGAAGCGTCTCTGGGACGCGCCTCCAGACGACCGGGGGGGCAGGGAAGCTGGGGGTGAGCCTCTGCTCTAAGACTGCATAGAATCCGGGGCAGGGGTGTGGTCATGACTGATCTGACAGCCCATAGCCAGCTCTGAGCCTGAACACTACAGTCATGGACTTGAAGCAGAAAGAATGGGTGAGGAACAGGTGAAGGAATTAAATGCAAACCTCAAAGCACAAGAAGATATTTACAGCACGGAAAATGGATACAGGACTAGAATTCAGAATATAGAAAAGCAAATCTGTAAGAAAACGACCCCAATCCCAACTGAAAAGTGGGCAAGAGACGTCAACAGGAACTTCAGAAAAGAGGTTCTTCAGAGAGCTGATAAACCTCTGAAAAGGTGCTTCACCTCACGAGTAATCAGGAAGACGCCGGTTAAAATCACGGTGAAAATCACTGTGGTCCATCCGTCCGATGCAATATTATTCAGCCATAAGAAAGGAATGAAGTACTGATACATGCGACCACAGGGGTGAATCTGAAAAACATTACGTTAATTGAAAGGAGCCAGACACCACAGGTCACACATTGTGCGATTCCGTTTCTATGAACTCTCTAGAATAGATCATCTATAGGGACAGAATGCAGATTGGTGGGTGCCAGTGAGGAGGGAGGATGGGAAGAAATGGCTGAAGAGTTGAAGGGTTTTACTTTGGAGTGATGGAGATGTTTGGGAACTAGACAGAGGTGGTGGTAGCACGACCTTGTAGATGTACTACGTGCCATGGAACTGTTCACCGTAAAGTGGTTAATTTTATGGTGTGTGCATTTCACTCAATAAATTATTTTTTTAAAAACCACAATCACATACCTGCCTAAATGGCTCCAGTTAAAGACAACCGACAAACCACGTGTCAATGAGAACGTGGAGCAACTGGAACGCGCACGCGTGAAAACATGCAACCCTGGTGACTTAGCAATTCTGCTCCTTGGTCCATGTCCAGCGGAAATGCGTACGCAGGCGCAAGCAAACACGTGTGCCAGGGTGTCCATCCTAGCTGTTTTGTAATACCTCCAAGCTAGAAAAACCCACGTCCATCAAAATAGGATAGGTCAGTGGATGGCCATATTCCATAAGAGAATACTGTGCAGCAATGTGGGTGAACAACTATTGCCACGTGGACCGATTTGGTCGAAACTCTGAAGTAGAACGCAGAGGGAAAGAACTTTAGGCAGAAATAAAAACAAACACTTGTGCGATTCCGTTTATCCGTAGTTCAAAACAAGCACATTTTATCCTACTGCATTTGAAGGTAGGGCAGCGGTCACCCTTGGTGGGGGCCGGGGAACAGTGTTGGGGGATGGGGGGAGGACTGCTGAGACCCACATGATGTCTTATGTAGTAGGACCAGCGGGAGCCAGGAAACCATTATGGGACAGCCTTTAGGGAGAGGAGAAGTGAGACAGAAATTGAGTGCTCGGCGCAGAACTGGTTCCCTTCCATTTGACTCATTCGTTTGTTCAGTGAATACCGTCAGAGTGACTAGGACGCACTCAGACCTTATCAGGCACTGGGGAAATACATATGAAACTGTACGACCCTATTCTCTGAAGCTGAATGTCTGGTGGGGAGACAGCTGGGCAAACAATGACAACAGGTGTGATAACTGTTTTCAAGCAGACAGTACAAGGGAGCACAGAAGCTGTAGAAAGCACTAGATCTCTTCTAAACACCAACTAAATGCTCCCACTGGTTGGGAGGTTCCACAGGCCTTATCTTTTAACCCCACAATTACCCTCTGAGGTGGTGTCCTCAGTTTCCCATGACCAGGAGAGGACAGGGCACTGGGAGAGGGCGTGTGGCTGGGACCGGAGCTCTGGAGCGGTGGGGTGGGGCCTGCCTGGCCGGTGGGTCTCAGTGGTATCCTCCCCACTTCGAGCCCGAGACCACCCTGAGTCTCCCGCCTGTGGACCCCTGTTGCCACTTGGGGCCTCTCCTGTTGCCAGGGGCGCATGGCTGGCCTTGTCCCGGGCAGCAAAGGCAGACAGGTTCCACATGCAGCTGGAACCCTGGCCGGTGCTGCCCTGAGGACTCCAAAACCTGCTTCTGGACCATGGCCACGCTTGGCCCTAGAGGCGCCATCCACCTCCGACCTGTCTTCCTGGCCTCTGGGAAGAGGGTGATGGGGCTGGAGCGGATAGACAGTGAGCCGAGCAGGGCCTGGGGGCAGGGGCGTGCCACCTGGCCGGGCCCTGGGAGAACGCGACCATCTAAGCACCAGGTCACCGCTAGGGAGAAGCGGCTGTGAGGGGCCTGCCGTGGAGGGACTGACCTGGGCTAGAGCTAGATGTGGGAGCCTCACTTCACTGAGAACCCGAGAGGCCGCATGGGGTGACTTCTGAGGGGCCGTGGCCCTGCTTCCCATGTGGGCCCCCTGGAATGTGCAGCTCCTCTGGGAACTGAGGGGCCAGGGGGTCAGGACGCCAGGCCACACGCCACCTGTCGGGCCCTGAAGCTGATGCGTTGGCCAGGAGCGGCACGTGCGGTCACAGGGTGCAGGGTGGGCTTCAAGCGGGCCTGAGAGCCGCGTGGTGTGGGCACATGGATGCCCATGGCATTTCTCTGGGGGTTGGTCCCAAACGCTTACCATCAGGTCAGGACCCCCGGTTTTGGTGCCCCCCCTCTTTTACGGGTACACTGAGCTGCAGGTCCTCCCCACCAAGCTAATGCAATCGAGAATGGGGTCCCTGGAGCCAGTGAGGCGGGCGGGAGGTGGGGTTCACTTGGATGGCGTAGCCCAGGGGATGGGGAGCCACGAAGACCCTGCCCCCCACCTCGCTGGCCTATTCTCCCCCAAACAAGACTCTAGTGTTTTCCATTCCCTGCTTAAAAACCACCCAGGGGTCCCACCAGGCTCCGGCCTCTGTCCCTCTTTCTGCACACCCCTCACCTGTGCACGCTGGGCCTGGGGCAGAGCCCACCTCCTTCTGGCCCCTCGGCTGGGACCCCCTGTCCTGCTCCCACTTCCTGGTGAAAGCCCCCTCTCCCGAGACGGCCCCGGGCTGCTCCCCGGGCTGAGCTGAGACGGCCCTGCCCTTGGGTCTTCTCTGCTGTTGCCGCCTTGAAATCGTTCCCACTTGCGGAACACGGGCCCCCATTTTGCGCTTGCGCTGAGCCCTGCAGATCCCGCAGCTGGCCCTATAGGGTGGGCACGTTTCCTCCCGACCTCGGATGCCCTTTGGCATCGCAAAGCAGAGAACGCCTCTTGACGGCGTCACCCCACACAGAGAGCCGGGACAGTGCCCGCGCCCAGGGTGGGCGGGCCCAGGCGTCAGCCCCCAAGAGGGTGCTGTGTCCCTCCTGGCCTACTATTGCCACCCAGAGCCAGGCCTGATGGCCACCCGTCCCCGAGCGGTCCTGCACTGTGCAGACATTCAGGGGCACTGTCCCCAGGACTCCAGTGGTGCTGTGGGACCCCTGAGCCCACTTCCTCATCCCCGCCCCGAGGCTGTACTCTGCTTCGGTGGGAGCAAACGAGTACGCATAGCGGGTGCCCGAGAAACTTCCCTCTTCTTGGTCACCACCCTTTCCTGAGAAGGAAACCCCGGCGAGGGTACTGGCTGTGACCCTGCCCCGACCTCTGACCCTATACCCGGCCTGCAGGCTGCTCTGGCCACACTGGCCTTGCTGCTATGCCTGGGGCCTCGCTGGGCCCAGCAGTGAGTCGAGAAAACACCACAGCAGGACGCTTAGGGCTGAGTCCCAGGCCTGGTCCCTCCGCCCATTAACCAGCTCTTCCCAAACGGCCTCCTCTTTTTGGACCTCGGTTTTCCGCTCTGTAAAATGGGGGCTCAGACAATCTGCTCTCTCTGAGTGCTGTGGTTCCAAGGGGGAGGGAGAGAGCTGAGCTGCCAGGGTGGGCCTTCCTGGGGAAGACACGCCAACCCGGGACAGGCCCCAAGGGCCTTGGAGTTGCCCCTGTCTTGTCTGCCAGCTGGTTTTTGCCCACTTTGGGGGTACCAGGCACTCCCTAAGTTTCTGGGTGTTAGGGGTAGGAGACGGATCAGCAGACACAATGAACAGCACAGTGAGGAGCCTGGACTTCGGCCTGGGTGACGAAGACAGAGGGTCCGTTCACGGAGGTAGAGCCCGCAGGAGAAACCAACGTGGGAGAAAAGATTTGGGGCCTGGCCAAGGTCAGTGAAAGGTGGGGCAGGTGGATCTGCAGGTGCGGAGCTCAGGAGAGGGGCTCGAAGCAGGTGGAGATGGGGACCCAGCACCTGTGCGTGCCCCCTGGAGGTCACGGGGTGGTGGTAAAGGCAGAAGACCACCCAAGACCGGGCCCTGAGCGTGTCCAAGGAGACTCCAGGAGCAGAAGGAGTCCTGGAGCTCCAGGGGAGGCCGTCCCGAGGCCCGGGAGTGGCCAGCTGCGTTGAGTGCTCTGGAAAAGAGTGCAAACCCCAGGACGGAGGAGCGTCCATCTGCTTGTATCAGTCACGTTTAAACATTTCTGGATCTTATGATGCTTTGACGTTTTGGGGGCTTTTCAGTGAGACTGTCCCTCACCAGAGGGGAGCAAATTCCTGGAGACAGCAAGCCATTCCCTGCAAACAGGCCTTTCACATGCAGACCAACAGTCCAGAGCCCACCGCGACCACCTGCCTCTCTAACTCCTACACAAGCCAGGATCCCCAGCCTTGAATCTCCAGCCAGGTAGTTGAGAGCCAGAGGTGCCCAATGGCTCAGGGCCCACTGGAGTGACTCAAGCCCACCAGTGCTGAGCCTGCCTCGCCAGGCCCTAACCTCAGAAACCACAGTGGAGCTTCTGGGCCAAGCTCCCCCTCCCTCCTAGGCTATGGCCCACCCTGGTGCTTCCCCGTGTGGCCCTGCGTGGCCCGGCATGGCTCCTCCCCTTGAAAACTCTAAGTGGTAAACTCTTCTTCGATGCCATTGTTCACCCGTGTCCTCCCTTGGTTACCTCTATAAATTAAATCCCGGGTACCATGGTGAAACGCCGCCCACTGTACCCCTCCCGGGTGGTTAAGCTGTGCCTCTTCCCGCCTTGGTTCTCACAGATGCACAGCCCACAGCCTCTAGCCGAGCGAGCGCTTTCATAAACGGCACAGATTACATCCTCGGCGAGAACATGCTGTCTTTCCAACCTCCCTCTGCCCCCTTCCTCCACCCCTGCCGGGGGCCCAGACACTTACTGAGTCTTTCCTGGTTTTTTCCTTAGTCTTTTGGCCAAAAGATGCCCCAGGATAATGAAGAAATGTATTTACAGTAGCGATATTCGGTCTGGTGGTTTCTGGAATGAGTTAGCCGCAGGAGAATTTCTGAGCGGGTTTTTTTCCATTGTGGAGGCAAGCGGCGGGCGGGTCACTGGTGAGGTTCCTGATGCTCTAGGTTCTTCATCCTGAGCCCTCAGCAGAGCCCGCTCCGTGGCACGTGTGCCCACGGGATAACGCGCCCTGGGCTTGCAGCCACCGCAGAGCCGCTGGGGACCCTGAGTGGCAGGGAGCTGACCCAAAGGGGGCTGCGTTCGGGTCCCTGTAATTGTGTCCCTTCACCCACTGAATGATCCAGGATCTGAAAGCGAGGTATTTATATCTGTTCCTCAATCAGGCCCCGTAAGACGCCGGGCTGGCGGTGTTCCCCGGCCGCTAATCTGGGGCCGACTGTTCCAACACACTTGGGTTCTTAGAACAAAACAAAACTTCCTTCGTTTCAGATGTTCACTAATTTAAACTGGCCCTTGGCCACGGGCTGTGCGTCCCCGCCTTTGTCTGTGGCCGCCTCCCTGCCCCCATCCAGGGCCCCTCCGGTGGGAGGTAGCAGAGGCGTCGGCCGTCGTGAGGCCTCAACTCCAGCCTCCGTGGACCAGTGTGCAATGAGAGCCCCAAATCTGCTCTGACTCACTGTGCAAACATCCTCTGCCCTCTGGCCTTGCCGTCCCCCTCCCGCCCGACCACCAGGCCCCTTGGCTTCCCAGGCCCGGGCCTCAGGGTTCTCTGATGGGGGACACTGCCCCCCCCCAGGTGGACAGTGCTGGGTGAGGCACCGGGCCAGCTGGCCGCCTGGTTCTGGAAGCCTCTCCCGACAGTCTGAAGTTCACCTGGGGCCACCTCTGCCGGGGGCTAGCCTTCTCAGGAAAGCAATGGGTCACTTTCTGTCTGCTCTCAGGGCCGGGAAAGGCCTGGCTGTGGGTGAACGTCCACGTCGAAGTCAAGCCGCCTTGTCTTCATGCTCCGAACAGCCCCCTGGACCTGTGCCCCTCCCCCCTTCACCTGGCAGCCCCTTCTCACTGGGCATCACCCTCCGAGACCCTCACCCTGCAGTCCTGCTCTTCCTCTGTGCTAATCCGCGTCAGCATTGGATCACTGCTTGCCTTCTGCCCGTCCACTGCCAAGCTCAGGCCCCACCCTCCAGGCGCGCCCGGAGCACAGCTGGCCGCGGGTCACTGTTGGATGAATAACTCGGGCAGACCCCACTGTGATAGCCTGCAGGCATCTCCCACACCCTCTTGTCCTCCATCCTCAGCTCTCGGGTGAGCAGGCATCTTGGGCAGGGACTCTCCCTCCTCCCTCCCTCCTCCCTCCCTCCCGCCCTCCCTCCTCCCTCCCTGCCTCCCTCCCTCCTCCCTCCCTCCTCTCTCCCTCCTCCCTCCCTCCTCCCTCCCTCTTCCCTCCCTCTTCTCTCCCTCCCTCCCCCTCCTCCCTCCCTCCTCCCTCCTCCCTCCCTCCCTGCCTCTTTCCTTCCGTCCTTCCTTCCTTCCTTCCTTCCTTCCTTCCTCTGTCCATCCATCTCTCTCTTTTTAGGCTGGTTTCCCTAGGGCTCAGCATAATTTAACACATAAAATGTGCTCCATCAACACGTGTAGAACGACTGGCTCAGTGAAGAGGCCTGGCAGGAGCCCCTGTGAGGACTCAGTCTTGCCTTCAGCAAATATATAAGAAGCGTCTCCGGAGCGCCAGGCTCACGTGTGCTGTGCTCGGGGTCCAGCCGGCTGGGCCCCTCTCCAGTCCCTCAGGGCGCCCCCAGGTCTCTCCCTGGAGGGCTGGTAAGGGTGGGGGGCCCACATGGGCCCACGCAGCAGGGTCTGCCGTGCGTGCTGCTCTCTGGGGCCACCCTCCAGGCCAAATGCCCATGTTGGGATAATTCCGTGGTCGGGGCAGGCGTTAGGTATGAGGACCCTTGATCCGGGGCATCCTCTGCTGCTGGAGCCTGGGTAGGTGCCTGCACGTGTGTGGGACTGTGCTGTGAGGCTGTACCATGCCCCATCCCTGGGCAGCACTTAAAAAGGACACTCCCCATGCAGGACTGGACACAGAGCAACATTTCCTCCTCCACAGGAGGCTTGAAGGTGTCACCCGTCTAGTCCAGCCAGGTGGTGGCCACAGAGACCTCATCTGCTAGATCACGGGGGTCCCCTGCAAGGTCTGGAGGGATGGCAGGGCATGGAGGAAGCCGGAGGAGCTCCAGACCTGGTTTTCATCCTCCGGTAGCCCAGCATGGCCCCAGGGAGTCACGAGGAGCGCCTGCCGTGGACATGGCGTGGGCAGTCAGGGGGAACACGGGCGAGGCCCATCTCCGCGGGTGCTCCGTGCAGGACCCCAGGAGCCATCACCCCGCTGTCTCCCTGCGAGGGCTGCACCCTCCCCCCAGCCAACGTGCCCAGGAAGGACGGGTCCGATGGATCGATTCATCGATGCTCTGCCCTCGGCCACTGAATGCTGCCCAGGACTCATGTCTGAAGACCCACTGTCCCCCAGTCTAGTAACATACACTCATACATGGGAGGCCGTGCTCCTGCCGGAACACTGCAGGCTCCGTGGTGAGAGCAGGCACTGGTAGCCTGTTTCACTGCTTCTTGTTATCCTGAAATCAGCTTAAATGTCACTTTCCGAGAAGCCTTTCCTCAGCGCCGCCAGTTGGGTCCCTGTTGTCATGCATCCCGGGGCACCTCACCTCCTGCCGGTGAATGAATGATCTGTCCAGAGCCCGCCGGGTGCCCAGCACAGAGCTTCCTGAGGACTGGCATGTATCTGTCTCGGCTGCCTCTGTGCGGAGGACCTGGTGAGCGGTCTGTTCCCCTGGAGGGCACAGTGTGGAGACTCCTGGGGACCTGGACCTCAGTGAGGCCTCCCGAGAGCTGCAGGGGAGGTGGCGCCCAGCCTCCCATCCCCCTGTGGCCACGGGCTGGCCACTTGACCTTGGCCGGGCTGCATGTCCTCTCTGGGTCTCTATGCCACCATCCGTCAACTGCAGGTAACATCGGGACCACGATTCCTGAGTCCCCTTGAGGAGGTGCTGGAGCCCAGTGAGTCAGTCACATGGCAGCCTAGGTGTTTGGTGGGTGTGTTGACTTGGATGAGGGAGACCCTCCTCAATAATCCAGGAGGGGAGGGCAGGACTCAACCGGAGCAGAGTGGAGGCTTCCCTGAGGGGCCAAGACCCTGTCCCAGAGCAGCCAGCCCGCCCCCCAGCAGCCTGCCCTGTGGGTCTCCCACTTGCCCTGCCAGCGCCCCAGGCCCACGAGCCAACACGTGGTCAATCCGTCCGCATCTCCTGCTTGTCTGGGTCTCTGCCTGATGCTTGCCGATATGAGCTGATGGGCATAAAATGTCCAGCTCTGTCCCCGCCCATGGAAGACACCAGCTGAGAGCCAGCCCCTGTGACTTACCAGGTTTGCGTTGCATGAGGCAGATGGTATGGCGCTCAGGGGCCTCACGGGGTGACATTGGCGCATGTGTGGTCACCCGGCGGCCCATCGCTTGACTGTGAAGTGCTTTTGCTTCCTGGGCCCCTCTCAGTCGACAGAGGCTGCAGGACCCAGGGCTGCTTTCTGGCTTTGGAGCCAGCTACGGCTGGAGTTTGGGATTCAAGGGTCTAACCACGGTCTGGCCTCACAGCCCCAGTGCTACCCACCTGTAACTCAAGGACAGCAATGCCTACCTGATGGCCTTGAGGAGAGGACAAAATCGGATAACGGACCCAAGGCGGGGTGAAGTCGTCCCAGGCCCATGTTCCTGGGACAGGTTTGTCTTCTCCGGGGCTCCTGGGCTCCTGCACCTGGGTTGTAGCCTCTTCACTGCTTTAACATTCTAATGCATCACCTGTTTGTTAAAGGAGGCCCCACTAGCAGGGAGAGGACCCCAAATGCAGGCCAGCTCAAAGTGACTGGTGGATGCCAGGCTCAGGTTCACTCTGGATGGTTGTACAAATTGTGCACTGCACAACCCTGGGGATCTGTCCACAGACCAGGATGTGACCTGTGCCCCCTAGAGTTGTGCAGTGGCCATATCTATCCAGGTGCACCAGGCTTATGGACTGAATGTTTGTGTCCCTCCAATTTCACAGGTTGAAGCCCTAACCCCCAAGGTGATAGTATTTGGGGGTGGGGTCTTTGGAAGGTGATGAGATTTAGCTGAGGTCATGGGAGTGGGGCCCCCAGACTGAGATTGGCTTCCTTATAGGAAGAGGAAGAGAGACCAGAGTTCACCCTCTCTGCCGTTTGAGTGAGAAGTGACACGGGGAGAAGGTGGTCATCCACAAGCCAGGAGGAGAGTCCTCACAGGAGACAAAGCTTCAGGCATCTTGATGCCAGACGTCCAGCCTCCTGACTCAGGAGAAACAAATGTCTGTTTTTGAAGCCACCCAGGCAATGGTTTTTGTTACAGCAGCCGAGCTGACTAATAAGATGGTTATGAATGACCATCGTGCTGCCCACTCCTTGCCTCAACCTCAGTGGCTGAAAGAAACTGCACACTTGTTCCACAGCCTTTTTCCTTTCCCCAGACGGCTGAGATTTAAAGGGAAAGTTGTAGACAAAGAATGAGGAAATGGGACAGAACCGGGGCCAGGTACCAGTCACTCCCCATGAGTGCCTCGGTTTCCCCATCTGTAAAGGAAGCCTAGATTCTCATCCATGGTCTCTACTGGTGCTAAACTCCATCTGTAATCTTGGAGGAGTTGGGAGACAGCCTCTAACTTGCACACAGCACAGCATGGGTCCTGATGTTCTGCATCTTCCAGGACATCCCTGCCCCTCAGCCACGCACGCTGGTCTCTCTCGGGGGTAGGGGTGGGGGCAGCCCCAGAACACGCTCCTTCCTGCCCACGCCCTGTGAGGACCCAGGCTGTCTTCGGAGCACTGAGTCTTCTCCTTTCTCCCCCTTTCCTTATCTCGCCTGCAATTTATTTGTGCCTCTGTAAAGGTAAAAATCTGGAATGATTTTCCCTCTTTTCTCCCCTCCACCTTCAGACTTTTCTGCATTGAAAACCTATTCAAACAAAACTGAGATCAAACAGTATAGATGCTTTTCTAGCCTTTAATCCCATTTGATCTCAGCCTCCATGTGCCCACCCTTTCTTAACGAGGGAACACGCCACACACACCCAAGTGCTGGGGGTTCCTGACAGCCCCAGTGGGGCTCTGACGCATCGCTGGTTAGAAAAAGTCTCATTCAGGGCCAGAAACTTGCATTCACACTGCATAAGGACACGTAGGCTTTTCTTTTCTCCTGTGCCAAAGGCGCTCCTGGTGGACAGGAATGGCCACTGCGTGCTCACGGGTCCAGGCACCACCGCTCACAGTCATGTCCCATGCGGGGGGTGAGTGGCCCGTGTGTCCCCACCAGGCCCACCTGCAGTGCAGTGCTCGAATATGATGACCTGGAAGGGGGAGGTGGTTCTGTCCGTCTGCGCCAGGCTGGCTGCTCTGGCCGAGTCTGCGATTGTCATTAAGGTGCTGTTGCCAGCGGCCATGACCTGCTTGTTAGCAGGGCTGTTGGACGGAAAGAGACTTGTTTTCCAGGAGCAAGGAGGTCTCTGGGCTCCAGGGGGTGCAGATCCTGGGGCACCTGGCTGGTCGTGTCAGGGTCTGGGTGCTCTGTTCCAGGGGGAGGGGGAGCCCCCAGATGTGTTCCCATGAGAAAGAGGGTGTAATTCTGAAACACCTAAAACACGTGGATTCTTCAGATACAACTAGCTGGCTGCCTGGGATCCAAGTTACATCATCTGTTGTTGTCTGGCTTGAGAGGGGGTGGGGAGGCAGAGGGAGAGATGCAGAGCGAGAGACGGAGGAGGGAAGGAGACACAGAGACAGAGAGGGAGACCCAGAGATACAGAGAGAGACCCAGAGATACAGAGAGAGAGACAGATGCACAGAGACACACAGAGACAGAGATAGATACAGAGACAGACTGAGAGACACAGAGACAGAGAGATACAGAGTCAGAGACAGAGACACAGAATGAGAGACAGAGACAGAGAGACAAGCAGAGAGAGACAGAGAGAGGGAACAGGAGCCTGAAGGGTCGGCAGCCCCAGCATGTTGGCTGAGATGCACATTCCATTCTGGAGTTTTCACTGGAAACCAAAGTCTCCAACCTGAGTTCTGTCACATCCTGAGCTTCAGATTAAAAAAAGCTGATTTTTAAAGATCAAGAGGAACCAGGGATTTAGAAAATTAGATGATCGCGTTTTTGCCAGGTTGGCACATTCTTCCTTTGTAGAGTTGTGCCTGCTTGTGACCCCTGAGCAGAGCAGGGTCCCTGACCACGTGGGCTGAAGGGAGACGTGTGGCTGGAGTTCACTCTGGCAGTCAGGTAGTCACCAGAAGACCCGCTGCTGGGCTGGTCCAGCCTCGCTGTCTGCGTTCTGCCCTCCCAAGGTGTACCTCTGGAAATGCCCCTGCTCCCTGGATGCCCTCAGGCACCACCTCCCGTCATCTGGGCTTTTCCAGCTTCCCACTAGCCTCTGCCAGGGAATCTTGGCTGCCATCTGGTAACCTGGGTGCCGAGGGCCTGCTTGCACAACATGTCTGGACAGGTGTGGCAGTCATTCCCACTACTCACCAGTGTCCAGCCCCCTCCATGCCTGGGCAGAGAGAAGGCTGGTCATTTCTCCTGCCATGGAACAGGTGATGGGCCAGTGTCTGGTCACTGTGTGCAAGTGTCAGGAGGTACATGTAGCCTGAGGGAGAAACACTCCCTTGTTGTTTTAAACTATGAAGAAATTGGGGGATGTTTGTTACTCAGAATAACCTAGCCTGTGCTAACAGATACAGGAAGGAAATATTTCCCCCTTACTAAAAAGGAGTGAAGTGTCCTTAGACAGGTAACATGACTTCTCAAGGTCATGGACCCAACTAGCGGCAGAACAAAGTCAAGGCTATCTGACCCAAGGCTGGCCTTTGACCCAAAGCAGGACCCTGGGAGATTGGGGTGGGGGGGAATCTGGGCTGATTTGCTCCTTTTTTCTCCTGGGAATGACCCGAGGCCCCTTCTTATGATTCCATCCTCGCAGGATGGGGAAAAATGTTTCTGTACAAAGGAGCAGAAGCCAAGTTGGTTTCAAGATTTCTCTGCAGTACAAAACGCCAACTGGACCAACATCCTAGTGAACTTGAAAGATAAAGGTCCTGACCCTAAATTCCACGCCCGTCCATGCCCGTTAACCTTGCGAGGTGGCAACAGGAAGTCATCCTCCTATAGGCAACATGTCCTTCTCCAAAGATATTCCTGAAGGCTGCGCTCCAGCTCTTCAAGAGAGCCAGATGGGGACACTCGCTGAGGGGAGGTCACGAGGTGGGGGGTGGCAGCGACACATTCGTTCCATGTGAATCCTTGTGCATTTTGGTTATAAAGTTGAAAAATGCATACATGTGTTTGGAAGGTCTTTAGGGAGTAAATGGAAGAGTGAACATTTCTGGACTAGATGCATGTGAGTGGTTTGTGTTGTATGATACTCTGAGACCTGGGTGTGTGGGGGGGTTCCTATCCCCTGTTTGGGCCTCAGTTTTTCTGTTTATAAAAGGAAAACGTGACCTTTCACCTTGCAAGGGCTACTTTACTCCTTAGCTAGATTACTGGGACACCGTTGACTGTTGGGTAGGGAGACTCTCCCATCCCCCGTCCTGGTCTCTCACCAACATTCCAGAAGTTTTCAGTGACAATTCACTACGGGGTTTCTGTGTGCTTGCTTAAGGAATGGTTTTATTCATGGAATTCCAGGACGCCCCAAGAAATCATTTGAGGCTCCTCAGAGAATTGTAGAACCAGGACTCAACGGCCATGTTTGTGGTTTGAGGGAGTTAACGGGATGAATCCAGTTTTGGGAAAAGCTGACCTGTGACTAAATGCTGTCTATAGCTTGACAGCCCCCACTGCCACCCCCAGATGGAACAGATAGGGACTCAGCCCAACCAGGCTCCAGAACCGCCCCCGCCCACCCCCATGGCCTGCCACCGCGGTGGGGTGGCCCTGAACCTCCGTCGGCTTTGGTTCTGCAACTTTTTCCAAACCTGAAGCGTGATTCACGTCCCAGATCGACTTGTGGAATTTCTGAAAGCTGAGGAGTCTGTGCTTCCCAGAGGCTGCCCTACTCCCACCTTTGGTGGCAGCCCGAGAAGGAAGCTGGGAAAACACGCACCGCATTCTTCCTGCATGAAGCACCGTCCGCATCGGGGAGGAGGAGATGGCTAAGAGCCTGGATGACTCCCGGCGTCTCAGACGGCTCTTTGTAAATCGGTTTAGACTGATTTTATTTGACAAGCCCAGTAGTTATCTGACCCCGCAGGACAGCTGACGGTCCATAATACTGCCATTTGCTGACAAAGACCGTGGATTTTCTCTTCTTCCCATTGCTGTCGCTTTTCTTCTTAGAGAAAGAAAATACTGGCCAGAGTGGAGGTGGGTGGTCCATCCCTTGTTCTAGCCGAGGACACGTTGCCATCCCCCAGCAAGGCGGTCCCCCGGGAGGACTCCACGTGCTAGCAGTGCTGGTAAAGAGATGAATAACCCCTGTCTGGTTAATTGCTGTTTGATTTCCTCATGCTGGTGAAAACCGGCCGTTTTCTACTGAGCTTTTATCTGCAGTGGGTATCACCCCTGCTCCACAGCAGAGCGATGAGAGATAAAGGCCACAGAGAAGCGGCGGTCTCTGTGGGTCTCTGAGCCATCGGGGGAGCAACAATGCAGCCACTGTGCGGCCCACAAAGGATCACAGGAGAGGGACCCAGCAGAGGAGGTGACGGGGAGCAGCTTCCCCATGGGAACTCTTGCAAAACTGGGACCTACTGTGTGGTATGTGCTAAGGGGCGTCATGGGCAGTTTCCCTGCGGCTAGATAGACCCTGATTCTTCCCCTTTATTTTTAAATTTTTTTAGTTAATAAGCTTTATTTTTCAAAGCAGTGTTAGGTGCACTGCAAAACGGAGTAGGAAGTACAGAGATCAGCCGTATCCCTCCTCCCCCCACACTCTACTTACAACCCTCCTCCACTCTCACCATCTCCCACCAGAGTGGTAATTGGTTACAACTGATGGACCTATGTGGACATGTCATTATCACCGAAAGCCCATAGTTTACATTGAGGTCACTCTTGGTGGTGGACATTCATGGATTTGGGCAGATATACAATGACACCTGTCCATCATTACTGTTTCGTATGGAGTAATTTCACTGTCCTGAAACTCCCCCATCTATTCATCCCCCTCCACCCCCTGGCAACCACTGATGTGTTTTTACTGTCTCCATAGTTTTGTCTTTTCCAGAACGTCATATAGCTGGAATCACATAGTCTGAAGCCTTTTCAGATAGACTTCTTTCACTTACTAATGTGCATTTGAGGCTCCTGCATGTCTTTTTGTGACTTGATAGCTAATTTCTTTTTAGTGCTGAATATTATTCCATGGTCTGGATGGACCACCGTTGATTTATCCATTCACCTTCTGAAGGACATCCTGGTTGCTTCCAAGTTTTGGCAATTATGAATAAATGTGCTATAAACATCTGCGTGCCAGTTTCTGTGTGGATATGTTTCCAGTTCATTTGGATAAATATCAAGGAGCGTGATTGCTGGATGATACGGTCAGAGTGTGTTTAGTTCTGAAAGAAAACTCCAAATCGTCTTCCAAAGCGGCTGTATTGTTTTGCCTTGCACCCATCAGCCGTGGGTGAGAGTTCCTGCCGCTCCACAGCCTCCCCAGCATTTGGTGTTGTCAGTGTTTTTGATTTTGGCCATTCTCACAGGTACGTAGAGGTATCTCATCGCATAATTGTTTTGATTTGCATTTCCCTCGTGACGTATGGGGCGGGGCATCTTTTATGCTTATCTGTCATCCGTTTACCTTCTTTGGTGAGGTTTCTGTTCATGTCTTTTCCCCATTTTCAATCAGGTTGTTCCTTTTCTGATTGCTGAGTTTTAAGAGTCCTTTGTATATGTTGGGTAACAGTTCTTTATCAGATGTGTCTTTGCAAATATTTTCTCCCTGTCTGTGACCTGTCTTCTCGTTCTCGTCACATTCTTTTTTGCAGAGCAGGTTTTTAATTTTAATAAAGTCCAGCTTATCAATTCTTTCTTGCATGGATTATGATTTGGTGTTTTATATAAAAGGTCATCACTGTACCCCAGGTCATCTAGATTTTCTCCTGTGTTAACTTCTAGGGGTTTTATAATTTTGCATTTTACATTTAAGTCTGTAATCCATTTTGACATAGTTTCCATGAAGGTCTGTGTTTAAATTCTTTTTTTTTTTCTTTTTTGCACGTGGCTGTTCAGTTGTTCCAGCACCATTTGTTGAAAGACTATCTTTGTCCATTGTGTTGCCTTTATCCAAAGCCTTATTTATTTATTTAGTGGTACACGGGCCTCTCACTGCTGCGGCCTCTCCCGTTGCAGAGGACAGGCTCTGGACGCACAGGCTCAGTGGCCATGGCTCACGGGCCCAGCCGCTCCACGGCACGCGGGATCCTCCCGGACCGGGGCACGAACCCGTGTCCCCTGCATCGTCAGGCGGACTCCCAACCACTGCGCCACCAGGGAAGCCCAAAGCCTTATTTTTCATACTTGGCTCATCATGTGTCATATCCTTTGGACATACCATAATATATTTATCCAGTTTCTATTTTGGGTATTGATTGTCTGTTTTGTATCATTTTGCTGGTAACTGTCGTACTGTCATGGATTTACCTAGGGGCTTGCTGAGTCAAAAGTGTTGGAATGCTTTTGGAGCCCTGGACATATTGTCCTCAGAAATGGCAATGCAGTTTGCCATCAGGATAGGCAACGTTCATCCACCCGAAAGCTCACCAATGCTGAGGACTATCAGTGACAAAATCTTGATGAGTCTGGAAGCTATGCTCTTTCAATGTACCCTCCCTTGATTACTAGTGAACTTGGACGTTTATTTCAAAAGTTTCTTGAGCACTTTCGGTGTTAATTTTCTGTTCGTGTCATTTGACACCTTTGCTTTATGAATTGGTAATGGTTCCTTAAAGGCCAGGAACATGAACATTTCTCTCGTTCGTTTCCAGAGGTTTCTCCAGCTTCCCTTGGCCTTTCACTGTGATTCATCATGTTCTTTTTTTGTTGTTGTTACTGATGGAGGTTTAAATATATTTTTAATGTTTTTTTCCTTTGCTTTTTATGCTTACAAATGTCTTTCCTACCTGAGGCTTGTGTAAATATTGTCCTCTACTTTTAATGCTGTTTTATGTCTTCACTTTTTACATTCCGCTCTGATTCATCTGGACTCTGTTTTGGCGTAAGATGGAACTCTAGTTGGCCGTTTTCCTAAATGACTAACTGGTTATCCAGCTCTTGGCTCTTTGGTGAAGAATCTTTTCTAGCTCCACTTATTTGAAAACCTCCTCTTACACAGTCTGTTCCTAGACCTTTTGTGCATTCTTACCGATTCTTACTAGCTGTGACATGAGCTGGTGTCATACATTTAAAATTACCGAGGATATATGTATGTGTATACACACGACTTTATCACACACACAACTTTATTATAGTAATTGGTTCACACTATATAGAGGCTGAGAAGTTCCAGGATCTGCCTTCAAGCTGGAGAACCAGGAAAGCTGATGGTGTAATTCAGTCTGAGTTCAAAGGCCTGAGAACTGGGGTGGGGGAGGGGAGAATGGTGTAAAACCCAGTCTGAGTCTCAAGGCCCAAGACCCAGGAATGCTAATGTCTGAGGACAGGAGAAGATGGATGTCCCAAGTCAAGCAGAGGGCAAATTCTCCCTTCCTCCACCTTTTTGTTCTATTCAGGCCCCTGTGATGGATTGGATGATGTCTCCATGCATTGGGGAGGGCCATCTTCTTTACTCAGTCTACAAATGTAAATGTTAATGTCTTCCAGAAACACCAGACACTCCCATAAATAATATTTTAATAACTATCTGGGCCTCCCTTAGACACATACAATTATCAAGTTGACACATACAATTAACGATCAAAATGCGGGACAGTGTGTATCATGACTCGCTATGATTTTTCCCCAAAGGCCTTGGCTACTATTCTCACTCATTTATTTGAGGTTAATTTTAGAATCACTTTGTCAAAATGCCCTCCTGGCAGGAATGAAGGGATTCTCTGTGGCAAAATAACTCAGTACAAGTGGGCACCTATGCACCAAAATGGGCCTTCACCATGATGACCTCAGGTGAACACCAGCTTCTGGGTTCATGGCCTTCCAAGAGGCAGTGGACACTGAAAGGCCACAGCCTGTCTATTGAGGCAATTCTAACGGAGTCTATTGCTAAAACTCCAAGGGACTCACATCTGCATTATTAAACATACCCCCAAGGTCCCCCCGGTGAAGCCAGGAAAACTGTCTATAACGAATTTGGCATTGAGTGGAGAAAAAATTCTCCCTGAGAATTTATAACCATAAGCCAGTCCACACATGGTTTTCAGCCCAAGTTCACACTACCTGGATGATCCAAAGAGTCTCAACCTGAAAATTTAGTTTAGAGTGGTCATGGGATGAGTGGTTGTGGGTGGGCAGCACTGTGATGTACTTGAAGGAAGGGAATATAAACCCTGTCTGGGGAAACTCACCTTTAAATCAGGCCTCAAAAAAATCCCCCAAATAAACCCACTACAAGGGGCTTGAGTTCACAATCAGAATCACATTACACACAAGGAAACAGGGCCCCATGAATAAGACCCAAATGAAAAACAAAAAGCAAAATGCAGCAACTGTAAGAATCAGACACACTGGACCTCACATATTGGAAGTATTGAAAAGAATATAAGTATGCTTAACATGTTTAAAGAAATAAAGAGGAGACTGAAATATGGGTAAGGAGCAGGAGAGTATTTAAAGAAATGACCAAGCAAATTTGGAAAAGAAGCCAAATATAATCACTGTAAATGGAAATAATTTCAACTGAAATTAAAAACTCAATGGATGGGTTTAACCACAGATTAGACACAGTTAAAGAGAGAATCAATAAACTGGGAGATAGAGTTGTAGAAATTACCCTGAAAGTAGCACTGAGAGAAAAGGAGCAGAAGCTATAAATGAGAGATAAGAATCATGGGAATAGAGTGAGAAGGTTTAACTCAATTCTAATCATACAGAGTAGACGCAATATTTGGTGAAATAATGGCCAAGAATTCCAAGAACTGATAAAAAGATACCAATCTTCATGTTCATCAAGCCCATCAAATCCAAACAGGACATATAAAAACCTCTCAATATTCAAAGACATGGGAGTGAAAGTGCAGAGCCCTAAAGTATAAGAGAATATATTAAAAGGACCAAAGAGGGGCTTCCCTGGTGGCACCATGGTTGAGAATCCATCTGCCACTGCAGGGGACAAGGGTTCGATCCCTGGTCCAGGAAGATCCACATGCCGCAGAGCAACTAAGCCCGTGTGCCACAACTACTGAGCCTGTGCTCTAGAGCCTGCGAGCCACAACTACTGAGCCCATGTGCCACAACCACTGAAGCCTGTGCGCTTAGAAGCCCATGCACCACAATGAAGAGTAGCCCCTGCTCGTCGCAACTAGAGAAAGCCCGCGAGCAGCAATGAAGACCTAATGCAGCCAAAAATAAATTAATTAATTAATTAAAAAAAATAAAAGTATCAAAGAGAAAAGACAAATATTCCACCAAGGAATGGCAATTGGACTGACATCTACTTCATCAGTATCAACAGTGGTCACCAGAAGAAAATGGAATCATTATTCCATGGCAAAAATGTGATTATTTACCTTGAATATGTATACCCAAAGGAAATATCTTTCAAGAATGCAGGAAAAATAAAAGTGTCTCTATTAATAAATCTCCCCTCAAAGAAATTCTAGAGGATGCATGTTAGGCAAAATGAAAGCAATCTCAGGTGGGAGATTAGATGCAAGGAGAATTGGTGACCAAAGTACATATGCAGCAAAGGTAATTAGACATTGACTGTGAAGAGCAATAAAAATACTTTATTGGGTTAAAAAAATTGCCATAATAGAATAGAAAAGTCAGGAAGGAACAGTCTGAGTCAAAGAGTTTTAAATCTTTATTGTTTGGGAGTAGGGTAAATATATGGATTGACCTTGAATTTTGATAAGTTCAACATATATGTTAAAAGGTCTAAGGTAGCCAATTATAAAATAAAGAGTGTGTATAACTATAAAGGGAAAATTAGAATTAAATATTCAATCAAATAGAAGAGAGAAGAAAAAGAAACAAAAAAGGCAAGATAAAAAATACAAAATAAATGATGAAAATAAAACCATATATCACTAATTAAAATGAATGTAAATAGTCTAAAACCTCCATTAAAGATAAAAATGGCCAAAGTGTATTTTTTAAAAAATCCAATTATAAGCTGTTTAAAAGAAACATACCTGTAACATGAGGATACAGAGAGGTTGAAAGAGTGAAAGTTAGGAGACCAAGTACCCAGTAACAGAAAAGAAAGAGTTATATTAATATCTGATAAATTGACTTTAAGGCAAAAAAACTTCACTAGGATAACTCCCTTCCTCACTGCAAATGCAAGAACTTTCCATCAGTTTAACCCCACTTACACCTCCATGCCTTTTGTGCTACTGTTGCCATATATTTTGCTTTTCCCAGCATTATAATACCAAGAAGACATTACTATTAGTCTTGTCTTAAATAAATATTTGCTGCTAATTATCCACATGTTACCTTTTGGGGCTGTCTTCATTCCTTCCTGTAGTTCTGTGATTCCACCTGGAACTATAGTCCATCTGGAATACTAGCTTTCTTTTTTATTGTATGGAAACATCTTTATCTCATCTCAAATTGTGAAAGATATTTTCACTGGCTATAGAATTCTTTATTGGCACTTTTTTCTTTAAGTGCTTAAAAGACGTCATTCCATTGTCTTTTGGTTTCCATAGTTTTGTGGAAAAGTCAGCCATCATGCTTGCTGTTGCTCCTTTGAAGATAAAATGCCTCCTACCTTTTCCCCACCACCACCCACAGGCTATTTTTAAGATTTTGTTTTGACTTTTTAGTATTTAGACTGTGATATGTTTCAATGGCTATAATAAATCAATAATACACATTGTAGTTTCTAAAGTAAACATTTAACTGAAAAGCTGATACAGGATGAGCATGGGCTAATGAAAAGGTTTCATCTTTTTTAAACATTTAAGTGGAAATGAAAAGGGCCTAGAATAAATGACCAAAATAATTGTTGAGAAGAAGAAAATTTTGAAGAATTTACACTCTCAAATTTCAAGACTCTTCATAAAGTTAACAGTCCTCAGGACAGTGTGATTTTGGCACAAGAATATAACATAGAGACTCTTGGGCTTCCCTGGTGGTGCAGTGGTTAAGAATCTGCCTGTCAATGCAGGGAACACGGGTTTGAGCCCTGGTCTGGGAAGATCCCACATGCCGCAGAGAAACTAAGCCCGTGCACCACAACTACTGAGTCTGCACTCTAGAGCCCGTGAGCCACAACTACTGAGCTCGTGTGCCTAGAGCCCATGCTCCACAACAAAAGAAGCCACCACAATGAGAAGCCCGTGCACTGCAACAGAGAGTAGCCCCCGCTCGCCACAACTAGAGAAAGCCCACACGCAGCAAAAAAGACCCAACACAGCCATAAATAAATAAATGTATATTTAAAAAAAAGAATAGGGCTTCCCTGCTGGCGCAGTGGTTGAGAGTCCGCCTGCCGATGCAGGGGACACAGGTTCGTGCCCCGGTCCGGGAAGATCCCACATGCCGCGGAGCGGCTGGGCCCGTGAGCCATGGCCGCTGAGCCTGTGCTCCGCAGCGGGAGAGGCCACAACAGTGAGAGGCCTGCGTAACGCAAAAAAAAAAAAAAAAAAAAAAAAAAAAAAAGAATAGAACATAGAGACTCTAGAAATAGACTCACAGAGACACCAAATGAATTGAGTTGGGACAATGAGATTTTTCTCAGTAAATGGTGTTGAGGTAAATGGCTACAGATACAATAAAAAACAACCTTGACTCTTAGTGCGCCACGTGAACAAAATTATTTTGAGGTGAATCACAAAGCTAATGTGAAAGCTAGAACTATAAAGTCTCTGAAAGGGAACATCAGGGAACATCTTTATGACCTGGGTGTAAGCAAAGACCCCTTAAACAAGATACAAAAGTCATTAAGCATCAAACTAATAATTGATCTATCGGATTTAATCAAAAATTTCAACCTCCCATGTTCAAAAAATACTGCTAAGAAATTAAAAAGGCAGTGGACAGATAGGGAGAAAATGTCTGTGTTATACACATCTGCAAAGAGTTTGGACCAGGATATATAAAGAACAGTACAGCACATTAATAAACAGATAAGTATCCCAAGTTTAAACATTGACAAAATAATTAACAAAACTTCCTAATAAAAGTTACTGCATAGCTAATAACATGAAAAGATATTCACCATCATCAGTCACCAGAGAAGTGCACGTATAAAGCCATAATGAGATGCAAACACACACACACCATTCTGATCTAAACTGAAGAGAACCCAGCCTTCACTCGTAGAGAACTACTTCAAACAAGATAATAATAACATGGCACAAAAATTTTATAGGAGCTGTTTCCCTAGTAGCCCCAAACTGGAAACAACTCAAATACCCACCAAAGGGGAGGGATGAACACACTGGGGTACGTGGACAAGTGAAATACTTTTCAGGAGTAAAAAGAGAAAAAACAAACTACTAATACACACAGCAACACAGATGGGTTTCAAAATTATCCCGAGACACAAAAGGATAAATACTGCATAATCTCATTTATTTGAAATTCACGAAAAGGCAAGGCTAATCTTCAGTGACCAAACTGATAATAGGAGTTACCTCTGGGGGTGGGTGTTGACTGAAAAGTCAGGACAGAACCTTCCGCAGTGATGGAAAAGTCACATATTTGATCTGGGTAGTGGTCATGTGGGTGCAAACATGTACAATTTATTGAGATGTACACTAAAGATTTTTGCATTTTACCCTATTTAACTATACTTTAATAAAATACTGGTAAAATGTACCATTAATAATAACACTTAAGATAGAAAATACTTGGAAATGAATCTAATAAACTGTGTGCAATACTTTTACTGTGGAGAAAATTACAAACTGTAGTAAGAGACTTGGAAGAAAATCTAAATAAATGGAGAGCTGTTATGTTTGGGAATGATAGAGTATCATGTCAATTCTTCCCAAATTCATCTATTGATAATGCAATTCTAATAAAACTCTTAACGTATGCATGTGTGTGTGTGTGTGTGTGTACATGAGTATGTGAGTGCAACTTAAAAAATTTCATATTTGAATATTTATACAGAAGGTTAAGGAAACATAGGTAATAGAGATGTTCCTGAAAGAAAACATTGTGGGAGAATTTAGCCTTCTAGATCTCAAGGATTATTACAAAACTAATTAGGCCTTAAAACACTGCAGGAACAAACAAAAAGACCAATGGCACAGAACAGAGATCTCATAAACAGACTTATCTGGAACCTGGATTTGTGGAGAAGACAGCACTGCAGATCAAGAGAGGAAAAAATGGACTTTTAAATGAATTGTTAAAGGGTGGTTTGCTGTCCATAGACAAATAAATAAATAAAATAAACTGGACTCCGGCCATCTCACAGTATGTTGAAAAGTTAATTAAAGATCCTAATTAAAAGGCAAAATTGGGGGCTTCCCTGGTGGCGCAGTGGTTGAGAGTCTGCCTGCCGATGCAGGGGACACAGGTTCGTGCCCCGGTCCGGGAAGATCCCACATGCCGCGGAGTGACTGGGCCCGTGAGCCATGACCGCTGAGCCTGCGTATCCGGAGCCTACACGTCCGGAGCCTGTGCTCCGCAACGGGAGAGGCCACAACAGTGAGAGGCCCGCGTACCACAAAAAAACCCAAAAAAAAACCAAACAAAACAAAAAAAAGGAAAATTGTACAACTCTTAGAAAATGATATAGGGTGATATATTTATGACTTCAGGATAGGAAAGGATTTCACAAACCCTACCAAAGCAGCGAATACCAAAAGGGTAAAGCTGGATTTCACTGCCTGTATTTAAATTCAGAACTTTTGCTCATTAAACAGAACACAACGTGAAGAACTGTATTTGTAACCCACCTAACCAAAAACAGTATTAGTGTTCGACATTTACAAAGGCTTTTTATATATCAATAGAAGACCCTAAAATGTAGAAACATGGTCAAAAGACTTGAAATAAGTACTTTCAAAACAGGATGCTTGAAAGGTCAATAAACATAGAAAAAGATACTCAACATTATCAGTAATGGGGAAATGCAAATTAAACCCAAAATGTTATAAGCTTTCCCATATACCATATTGGTAAAAATCAAAAATTACAAAAATAACATGTTTGGCAAGGATGTGCAACAGCAAGCATTCTTACCATTGTTCCTTGTAATATAAACTGCCTGTACAATTGCTTCGGAACAAAATTCAGCGTTATCAGGTCAAGTTGAATAGATGCTATCATATGGCCCAGCCGTCCGTGCCAGGTGTGCGCCCAAGGGTGGGCTGGCGGGGTTGTTTCAGGCTGTATCCTCGTGTGTATTCACGGAATGGTGTTGACCATGGCAAATTACGAAAAATCCCCCACATCTTCATCGACAGTGGGATGGGTGCAGAAATGGTATCACATTTATACAGTGGAGGGTACAAGAGCAAAGACGGATGAACCAAGGCCGCCTTCAACAAAAGAGGTGAATCTCAGAGAAAAAATGTTGGCAAAGAAACACAGGAGAGTGAGAGTCCATTCATGTAAATTTCAAAGCATGCGTACTGAGGCACATAGGGGTTGAAGAATGAAAGGTAAAGCTCTACAGAAGCCATAGGAAGAGACACAGAACACTCAGGAGCGAGGTCCCCTTGTATGGGAGGCCTCAGGTGGGAGACAGCAGGTACCCAGGCTGGGTGTGAAGAGTGACAAGGCCACGCTGGCCTGGCTCAAGGCCCACAGAGAGCTGGCCCCTCGGGGGTGACTGGGCCAGCAGACAGGGGAGGACACAAGGGGCTTCAGGGGGTGCCTGCGCCTTGTTCCATAACGTGGCCCGATCCCCGGCCCCAGCGAGGGGACGCGTCTCTACGCTCAGCTAATCACAGTGATTCTCTGCTGTTCTTCCTTGAAACAGAGGTGGGAAGGGCCAGGAGGGGAATTCTGCCAGAGTGAGGGTGGAGGGGTAATCCTGAGAGAAGTTCTTAGCTCTTAGAACAGTTCTCAGAGAGACTGGTGTGTGAAGATGCCCGGGGTTGCCTGAGGCCGAGCGTGGCTGCACGGACAGATGGGAAGGGCCCAGGCCTTGGAGGTGCCCCTGAGCTGCCGACTTAACCAGCCCTCGGCGGCATCACCTTGGCGCGTCTTTCTCTCCCGAGACCTCATCTCCCCTGGCTCCCGGACCTCTTAGCTCGCATTCTGGGGCTGCAGACGAAGCCTCCTTCTTACTAAGGCCTGTGCTCCTTCACACCGACCTCTGGGCAGACTCAACATCCCCTCCTACCCCTTCCTTCTGCCAGCTTCACTGCCTTCTGAATTCCAGGTCCCTGTCAACGGCCTGCACGTCCAGGCTCCTTTGCCCCAGAGAGCTCGTCTCTAGTTCACGGAGCTGGATCTCGGGAGACAAAGAAGAGAACAGACCCCATTCCCTGCCCCTGCGGTCACTGGCGTCCCCAGACCGGGTGCGCTGGGAAAGGCCGTGCTCTAAGGCTGCCGGCAAAGCCCTCTCTCCAGCGCCCCCGCATCCCTCAGGCTGTTTCCTGCTCCTCTCTCCGACTCAGAACAGTGACTTTTTTATGAGCTTCCTGCAGGTCCGCACACGTGGGTTTTCTCCACCTGGAATGCCAAGCGCTGGACCCCCGTCCTGATGCTCAGACCAGCTGCTCCACAGCCTGACGGCCGGGCCGGAACCCTCCCTGTCTCCCTTCAGCACTTCTCTTGCTTCTCCTGCCAGAGAGCAGATTTGATGTTTTCCATTTCCTCCAGTTCATCAGCATTTGTTTGTCCCAAGGCTCCTTCATTTCCCCTCCTGGGACTCACAGATGTGCCCAGCCTTCCTGGCCGCCCCCGCCTCCCAACCCGGGGACCAGGGTGGACGTGGAGGCCACGTGATTCCCACGCAGGGACCAAGCCCCTCGCCCACCTTGCCCGGCATGGCAGCTTGGGCCCATCGGGCAGCTCGAGGTACCTGAGGGGCCCTGGTTCCTTTGCAGAGGGAAGAGGGGGTCCGTCATGCTGTGTGGGGGAGGGTTCTGGGTCCAGGAAGGACGGACCATCTTCCCAGAGAAGGGCCTGGGGAAGGAAAACACGCAAAAGCTGTGCTGCGGAGGAGACCCTTGGGGTGGGGAGGCCGCCGGGGTCTGCTCTGCCATCCTGCCACTGCCAGCGTCCCCACTGCGTGCTGGCCTTTCCCTGGCCCAGGGTGCGAGCATGCTCCCCGGCCAGTCTGCTATTCTTGGGTCCGACCCTGTGGAGTCGCTGCTGTCTCTACCACATTCTGAGGATGTAGAGATGGGACTTGGCCATCAGACTGCAGTCTACGGCAGAGCCGGGGCTCACCCAGGTCTCTGGGGCACCCCGCTGGCCCCTTCCGCCTTCCCCAAGGTGTACTCTAATGATCTGTCCCCATGTCTCTCCTCAGCCAGACAGGGCTCCTTGCGGGTGGGGCTGTACTCTGTCCCCTGGGAAGCTCCGGGGGGTGAATGGCAATGCCTGGAAATCCCAGGAGCTCAGTAACTGCCTTGGAGACCAAGCTGGGTCAGGATGGCAGAGGACGGGAGCGCCAGGCTGGGGAGCGAGGGTTTTGTCCTGCAGGGCGGGTCTGGGGTGGGGGGACACCCAGGAATGCAGAGGTGACAGTGTTTGTGGTGACTTTTCTGTTCCTCGCTGAGGCAATCGGCTTGGACAGGACACGGCAGCATCCATGTGGGGTCTGAGGACGTTCTCCTCCACGTCGCCCGGATGCGGGTCCGCTCCGGTGGGACCAGCAGCCTCCTGGCTGCGCCTCTGGTGGGTGTGGCTGGAGGGAACACGCCATATGGAAAGATACGCTATCAGCTGTGGGCTGTCCCCAGATCTTGTCAAGAATCACCCTTGACACTTGCGGGGTTAGGAAAAGCGCTGCTTCATGAAGACCAGACCCAGGGCTGAGCCTGCCTGGAGGAGGACACAGGAGCCCGGTGCCAGCTCAGCGGGTGGCTCTGGGCACTGGGGAGACCCTCATGCACAGGCTCACCAGGAGGCAGGACCTGGACCTGCGGCAATATCGTAACTGAACCACAGACACATCTAGTCCAGTCGCCCCTTTTAGAGTTGAAAGAAAGAGGGCCCAGGGCAGCTCCCCCACGTGCCTGAGGTTCCCAGCCAGCTGGCAGCTGGCACAGGACCAGGTCTGACTTCCGTTCAGGCTGAGCTGATGCCTGGTGCCCTTCTGCGCTTGGCGCCCCCCTCACGTGGGTTCCCGGGCCCCCAGGCTTCTCCGTGAGGCAAGCATCCGGTGAGTTGCAGGTGTCTTTACGACGCATCCAGCCCTTCATCCTTATGCAGAGCCTTGGCAAGAGGCCTGGTGAGTGTCCTGTCCGTGGAGCGTCCAGGGTGGGCACTCGGACACCGTGAGCCGTAAGCAGGGCCCCGGTGGACCCTGCGGGCTGGGGTCGCTCTGGATATCTCTGTGTCCTGCTGGGGACACAGCCTGCACCTCGCCCAGCACGGCACACACAGCGGGGCTCGGTCAGGGTATCCTGGGTCCCTGCGATCCCCCCGGGGTTTGGCCGGCAGAGCTCACTCACGGCTGCCTGGGCGGCCTCTCTGAGGATGGTCGCCCACACGGCCTCCCGGGCTCCGCGCTCGCCCACAGTCGATGTGTCCTGCCCTCGGATGAAGCCTGGCCGCTGCCCACCAGGGGTCCTCCCTATCCCTAGATGGGGAGGCTGGCAGTTGTGGTTCTCGGTCCTCCCTCTGCTGACCTTCAAGTACCAGTTTGGAAGGAGAGATTTATGGATGGGCGTGAAATTGCTGTCCTGAGAAGGCCCAGGAGGGCTATAAATAGGGCAGCCTGTCCTTGGCGGGCAGACTCCTTCTGGGTGAGGGTGTTTCAGACCAGCGCTGTGCTTTAGAGCAGCACAGCACAGTCGTTGAGACAGGCCCTGGTGGACGCGCTTGTCCCCGGGATGGAACTGTCATTCCTTGAGCCAGACCCGCAGAGCGGCTCTGGGCTCTGGTAAGCCAAGTGCCCACAGGCTTTCCTGAGACTGCAGGTGACTTTTCTCACGGGTTAATTTCCTGGTAATGTCAATCCCTTTCCACCCACCACCAGACGCTCCCTTTCTTTCCAGGAAGAGAACGGTTTCTCCAGCTTCAAGTGTGTCCCCGGAGAGAGGCCGACTGGGCTGAGCCCCCTCCTGGGATCGGTCTTATGAGCCAAGTGCGGGCCGTGGTCATAAGATCAGGGATGCCGCTCTGGCTTCAGAACTGGACACCTGTGCTTGTACTGCCCACGGGTTAATGACAGTTTTTCCATATTTCAATGGTTGGTATAAAAAAGAAGGAAAAAGACTCTTTTCTGTCATGTAAAAATTATATAAAATTCGAACTTCAGGGTCCATAAATAAAGCTTCATTGGGACACAGCTGCACCCGTCATTAATTATAATTATCTGTGGCTGCTTTCACCCTACAAGCATGAGCTGCGTAGCTGCGACATATACCCTCTAGCCTGCAAAGCCAAAAATATTCATTGTCTAACCCTTTGCAGGAAAAGTTCCTGGTGCTCTGCACAACCAAAGGCTGGGGGCCCTACGAGCATATGCTGAGAGTAATGGCTACTCTCCCCACAAGAGCAGCTGGGTGCGTGAGATAACCTGTGCATGCAGCTTGAGGGGGGTTGTGGCTTGTCCAGTACGCCAGCCAACGACCCCCAAATCCATGGATATCAGTGGTTCTCAACCAGGGCCGTTTTGCCCCCAGGGGACATACGACAAGGCCTGGAGATGCTGTTTTCACTGCAGATGGGGGGATGCTACCGGCATTTGCGAGTTGAGGCCAGGCATCATGCTAAACTCCTGCAGCGCATAGGATGGCTACAACAGAGAATTATCTGGTCCCAAATGTTGACAGGGCTGAAGCTGTGAACTCTGCCGTAAAGAAGTCTGATTCCAGCCGCTGTGTGCGTCATCGGGCCAGGCCTGCATCAGTGGGGAGGGGTCAGATGGGACTGGAAGAGGCAGAAACTGAGAAAACCCAGCAGAGCAGGAGTCTGACCCCGCTCGCTGAGTCAGGAGCGCTCAGGGTGGGATGTGATGGGCTGCACCCGCCAGGCCCTCTGCTTTGGTCGGGCAGCCCTGAGCCTTCCACGGTGGCTCTCCGCACCCACGTGCCAGCCCCGTGCTCCGTCCTGAGGAATGGGGTGCAAAAGAAAGCGGACTTGTGCTTTTGGTTCATCTCACTGAAGGTGGGGGACAGAAACCACATCACTGATGGCAGACAAGGCCTTTTGTGGTTCACAGCCCCGCACCCTCTCCATCCTCGCCTCACGGGAGTCCCTGGAAGGCCCTCTGCGCTTCGCCTGCAACTGGAACCTTCTGGAAGCCGCCCTCCCTCCGTCTTCCTTCCCACCCAGAATCACACACACTCCGCGCTTACACACCACTTTGTACAAGCTTCTAACATGGAGCTCTTGGGGTGCGCCGTAGGGAGGTGCTGACGGAGCCCCTACAGGCAGGGCCTGTGCTCGGTCTGTCCCACTTTGTAGTCAGGGCTTCAAGCCAAACCCGCCCCAGGCCGCCGAGCCTCAGCTCTCTGATGACGGAATGAGGGCCCGGAGCCATCTGACATCACATGGAATCAGCCAGCAGTCACATGAGAGAGGCTGGCTTTGGACGAGAGGCCTCCGGGGGCTCCAGGTAACGGAGGACAGTTCCTTGGTGACGGCTGGCAGAAGGTGGAGGGGAGGAAGGGCAGGGCTGCCCCGGCTGCAGGGGCAGCAATGGACATTCAGAACCCTCCTCTGGGTCACGCTGATGAATTTCCCAGAACGCGAATGAATCCAGAACAGATTTTACAAACCCTGAAGAGACAGAAATCGGCATCGGTTGTGGGGAGACCAAGGGCCGGGCTCAGGCCAGCACCGTATGAATCATTTTCAAGAAACTAGTTCTCGGCTTGCTGGCCTGTTCTCTCTCCTTTGGAAAGCTGTTTCCATTAAAACGTTCTGGAGGGTGGAGGATACTTTTTCAGTGGATTGGGTTCACACACGAGTTCTACGACAATTATAGTGTTTTTGAGCCACTGGTTTTAATGATGAGATGAGTAGTTCTATCACTGTGTGCCCGGAGCGTGGCAGACCACAATCTGGAGAGGCCAAGGGAGCCGAGGGTGTGAGTCCCTTTCACCCGCAGACATGGAGGCCTTGGAGATGCAGATGGAGGTTGGACTGAGGCTTTGGGGCCAACCGGGCCACTCAGCTGATGAGGGACACACATGAGAGAGCCCCTGGAGCAAAAGCCCAAGGTTGGGTAGCCCTTTCGCTAGCTATGGGGTTTTGTCAAGATGCTGGGCCTCAGAGGCCTCCTGAGTACGAAGGGATGCTCCTAGTTTAGTAGGGTGCCTAGCAGAATCACATGCCAGCTTCTTATACGTGCAAATCCTGGGCTCCTCTGAGCAGCTTCTCCAGGCGTGGAGTAGATCAGAGTTTTCAACCCATGTCCTGGCTGATGGTGGGCCTGTTGAGGTTCTGGACCGGCACTGTCCGAAGTCCAAAAGGATTCGGTGCCCTGATGGGAACGTTCTATATCTGCAATTTGGGACCGCGAGTTACCTGTGGCCGTCGGACGCTTGCGATGTGTCTAGTGCCACTGAGGAGCTGACTCTTACATTTTATTCGATGTTAATGGATTTTAAGTTGATATTTAAATGGTCCTGTGTGGCTAGCGGCTAGGACGATGTACAGCACGGTTCTGGAACCGTCGAGCTAGTTAGGGCCACAGCCATGCAGCACCAGACAAAGGTCAGGTATGAATTTTACAGCCAAGACCTGCAGAGAGCATGCTCTGTGCTCGGTAGCAGCAGAGGAGCTTATCGTGTACATTATCCCTTTTCATCACCAGAACCCAGGAGGCAGAAGTTTAGTTCAGAGGGGCCAGTAAATCGCTCAGCGGTGTGAGACTGGCCAGGATTTCCAGGCAGGAGTTTGTCAGTCTGTCTCTCAAACCGTTCGAAGATTTTCACTGTGATGTAGGAATAAAAGAGTCAGCTCTTTTACGTTTGGGCCTTCCAGTTCTCTCAGAGAGAGCCTTCAGAACTTTGGGGAAAAAAAAGAACAAAAGAAAAAAGACAAGAAAAGGGATCTCTAAACCCCATGGGAAAGAATGAAACCGAAGTATCATCGGGACATCTGGTCTACCTCGTGCAGCATCTATGCACAAAGGAACTGTGAACTTTCCAGAAGCCTCCATGGTATTCCAGAAGCCCTATTGCAACCACTACATGGGCTCAGAAAGGCCAATGCCAGGCTTACCTTCTGGCCTTCTGCTCAACTTGACTCTGTATCCTGTATCCTACAGTACCCTGAACCAGGCTCTCCCAGCTCAGGGTCCACCTACCTTACCATCTGCATGACCCCGAGCTCGTTAGTCACCAGCTGGCCTGCCCGTGGGGCTGGGGCGTGAGACGTGTCTGTGGACGTCCCCATACTCTGCAGAGGATGGGTGCCGTCTCGGTGCCTCCAGTACCACCTCCCCACCCACACATCCTCTCCCGCCCCAGCACAACTGCTCATCACTGAGGGTGACTGACGCCTTCCTGCCAACGGACTCACTCGGCCTGTGTGCAGCGGTGGGTGGTTCCGTCTTTCTGGAGCTGTGAGGCTCATCGCAGAGAAGAGGATGAAGAGCAGGCCAGCTATTCAGATCAGGCAGTGGGTCAACCCCACACACCCTCCTGCCTTTAAAGCCAACACTTTCTCAGACAGACCCAGCAGCCTCTCACACACTGCCGTGGGCATGGGCACAGAAGCCTACATCTTCCTTCTGATCAAGCAGCACGGTTTCCCCTGGCCCCGGCTCAGGCCAACAAGTCATCTCAGCAGAGGAGGGAACTAGTGGGGTCCTAAGCGATGAGGGCATTGGGGTGTGAGGACGGAGCCTCGAAGCACAGCTGTGGCGCTGGAGAGACTCGGCCCAAATTCCAGCCCGGATGTTCCTTTCCCTTCTCTAAGCCTCAGGTTTCATCTACGAAGCAAAGGTACGGCATCCGTGTTCTGGGATTTGCTGCAAGGATAAAATATGGTTTTGTGTCTCAAGTACCCCCAGAGTGCCTGTCAGGCACCAGGCACTCAGTTCTTGGGACCTATTCTTTGGACAATGCTGTCATTTTTTTATCTTGGATGTAGCCATTCCACATGGGAACAGAGGCTGAACCGGTGGCCAGGGGCCCAGAGCTCTCACCTGGGCTTTGCCACACACAGTGCTATGATTTGGGGCAAGACTTGGCTTCCACAGTTTCCTTATACTTCTCGTGAGCTTCTCGTGGGGGACAAAAGAAAGGATGTGTTTGAAAGCATGGCCTAAAGTGTAAACGACAAGCAAATGGAAGGAAATACTTATCATTCGTTGGATAATACCCATCCTTTTCCCGTGACACTAACTTAAGATTGATGTGAGGAAAATGCAATCACTCCCTTCCCGGCCCCCCAAAGACCATTAGTCAACCCAATTTTAAATCTACTGTGGGGACTTCCCTGGGGGTCCCACGGTTAAGACTCTGCACTTCCACTGCGGGGGGCACAGGTTCGATCTCTGGTCGGGGAACGAAGATCCTGCATGTGCTGCATGGCATGGCCAAAAAAAAAAAAAAAAAGAAGGAATAAATATAAAAATACATAAAAATCTATTGTGATCAATTATATTTGTTTAAAAAGGAAACAAAACAAGACAGCATACTTTGTATCTGGGGTGTCCAGCTGATGGTCTGAAAGAAAGCCAGCCATTCAGCTGCTGGGAGATGCAGCCCCAGCCCCCACCAGGGCGGGGGACCGGGAACTCATTGTTCCAGGGCACCTGCTTCAGGGTCTATGATGGAGACATTGTCCTCCTCGGGTGTTTGCGGAGTGACAGTGTTGGCACTTAGCCCACCTCCGAGAGCCCACCCAGCTTTGACGTTCCGTGATTTGATGCAAATAAGGGGCCTCTTGGTCACCATGTAGTGAATTCTTGCTACAGGCCAGGCCTGTGCGAAAAGCTGTGTGTGTGTCACCATTTCCTGGGAAGACATCCAGGTCATACCAACGGGAGGAGTTAGGCACACCTACTAAGTGGGCACGGGAGGGATTCATTTACAATGAAAGCATCTCCTCGCTCTGGAAATGAGCTGAGTTTTGAGGGGCCCTCAGACAAGATAAACCCTGGGAAGGCTCCCTGTGGCTCTAAGGTACATCTGGAGCGAAAGGAAAACCATTCTCCCAAGTATCTGCTCTGCGGTGTTTCTGCTGTCCTCAGGGCCCATATGGAATGACTCCTTTTCCACATGACAGCCCTTCAAATATCTGAGCACAGCTGTTTAGAAAAGACAGCTTCTTAGGAAAGCAGGTGGCTACCCCACAGGAAATCTGAGTTTTACAAATGGAATAGGGGAAGATCCGCCTTCCCATTCTCCCCTGAAGCCCTGAGACACCACCGAAAGGGTTCAGGGGAAGATGCTGGCCCCCACCCGGGACTCCAGGAAATAGATCAGGGTCAGAGGGCCACTTAGGGTGAAACCAGTGGAGTGCTGGTAAACGTTTAATGACTGAGTCTTTAAGGAAAAGGCCTAGCTTTGTAGCGTTTGCCAATTTCTGCGGTGTAAATACTCCCACCGTGGCTGATTTTAAGAAGTACACGACTGGCTGTTGTGAGCTGGTACCAGCCAGCTCCAGGCCCACCTCTGGACCTCTGCTAACATCTGACAAGTGGACAGGCCTCAGGGGAAACAGTCAGGGGGAAGATGAGATCTTCCAGGGTCTGTAGAGGTAAAGGAGAGGGGCAGTCTGTGCGGCCTGGTCCCCGGGACGGTGGGGCAGAGGCTCCTACCATCCCGGGAATTATTCTAATGTCTACACCTTGGAGTGTCTGAAGTTTGCACGCTGGCCAGTTTAGAAACATATGTACCACCAAGGTCTCGCCAGTTTGACTCTCCCCAATCCAGACCAAAGTCTGATTGACATTAGTAGACGTGGACCAAGCACTTCTGCCGCCTGGCCAGGAGGGCGTGTTTCATCCTGCTGAATCCTCATGAAAGCCTGTGAGGTTCCCATTGTACAGATGAGGAAACTGAAGCACAGAGAGGCTGGGTATCTTGACCAAGACGTGCGGTCCGCTCGCTCGGAGCACGTCTGTTCCTGGTGCCTCTCTGTCACGAGCCGGGGACAAGAGTCAGCATCTGTCCCTGTGGTCAGTGCAGTGAGGGGGCAGCAGCCTGGGGGTGGCATTGGGAGCCCACAGCAGGGAGTGAGGGACAGAGTGGAGCTGAGGTCCCTTCTCTCCAGGATGCCGTCCTCCCCCTCCCCCTCTGCCCACAGAATTCGCAGCTGTCCTGCCTGGGGTGGGAAGCCAGGCCACTGCTGTTCAGACCTGCAGGAGTGGAAAATCTGCAGCTTCGGTGCTCCTGGATCCCATTAAAACAAATCTCCTTGTTGACAAAAATAAAAAGAACTCAGTCGACGCCAGTATTTGCCGTCGGCGTGCCGCGTTTACTCTCCCACAAGAAGCTGGATCCCGAGTTCCCAACTGGCACAGGCCCACGGGCTTCAAAGGGGAAATTCCAAAGCGGGCAGGGGCCTTGGCGGGGTGCGCTGGAGAATGGAAGTGCCCCACGGGGGGGCGCGGCCCGGAGATGTCCAAGCCCAGGGTCTCATTAGCGCCCAACACATTCTGTCTCATTTTCCTTGGCACCATGTCTGCATTTTCCTGGGCTGCGAGGTGGGATGTGAGTGCGGAGCGGATGCTGCTGGCAAGCTCAGCTGCAGAGCCAGCGTTTTCCGAGCTCGGGCAGCTTGGTGAGACTGAGGTACCACCGATGGGCCGCGCACCCGGGCGGGGGTGCCCCACGGCCCCCGGGTCGGGTGGGAACCAGCTGGCCTCCCACATCTTGGAGCGTTGGGTCTCTGATGAGGACACATGGGGAGCCCGGCTTGCCCAGTTTATTCGCTTCTTGCAGCTGCTGTAACAAGGCACCAGAGGCGGGGGACGTGGAGGGGCGCTTCGAAACACAGAACTTCATCGTCTCCCGGTTCTGGAGGTCAGAAGTCTGAAACCAAGGTGTGGCAGGGGCAGGAGTCTCTAGGGGAGGGGGCTTCCTGCCTCTTCCAGTTACTGGTGGCTCCAGGCGGCCCCGGGCTGGTGGCCACATCGCCCTTGTCTCTGCGTCTGTGGTCACGTGGCCTCTCCTCTTCTCCTCGTGTCTCCCCTCCTTGTATCTCTTATAAGGACGCTTGTCACTGGAGTTAGGCCCACCCCCGCCTCTCGGAACCCAGCCTGGAGCGGCAGCCCCCTCAGCCCATCTAGGGCTGCCCCAGGCCCGAAGCCTTTTCCCAGAACCACCCCCTTGGCCCAGCGAGGGGACAGGTGCCACTGGGCCATGTCAGCTAAGGGGCCTGGGCTCAAGACGGACCTGTCTCCTGATACGTCCCACCTCCGTCCGGGTCCCCCTCCAGGTGCCCCACCCTCTGGAGGTCTCAGAAGAACAGCGTATTAGTGTTCGGTGGCTCTTATAGGAAACGACCACAAGCCAGGCGGCTAACACACAGAGCTTCACCCTCTCCCTGTTCTGGAGCCCGGAAGTCCACGGGGTCTGCAGGGCCGCGCTCCTCCTGGAGGTTCCAGGGGAGGGACCTCCCTTGTCCCTTCCAGCTCTGGTGGGTCACTCCAGACCCAGCCTCGTCTTCCCATCTCTCCTCTTCTGTGCGTCTGTTTTTAACCTCCCTCTGTCTTCCTCTTCTAAGGACAATTTCGATGGACTTTAGGGGTAAACCAAGATGATCTCCTTATCTCAAGGTCCTTAACTTAAGCACATCTGCACAGATTCTTTTCCCAAATAAGGTCACAGTTGCAGGTTCTGGGGATCAGAGTGTGGGCGTGTCTTTGGGAGCCATTGTCAGTATCCCACAGCCAGACCTGTCCGGGGTCCCCAGTGTCAGCTCTGCACACCCTCCTTCTCGGTGCCCTGGTCCCCGCATTGGGCCCTGAGAGTCAGTGTGGGTCTGCTTGGCACTGTTTCCGCTGGAGGGCAGCAGGGAAAGGGCGTGTGCCCTGGGGTGGATGGGTGGGATCCTGGCTTCTCCACTTGGAGACTTGAGAGCGCTGGCCCCCATTTCTAAATGCTCTGAGTCTGAATCCTTACCTGCGAATCGCAGATGCTCTTTGTGTCACGGCAGGAGTGAGGGTTAAAGGTCATGCAGCTGCCATGTCCCTTCCAGCCAACATTGCCATCCTCGTCCTCCTCCCCCTCTGCAGGAACCCGGAGTCACTTGCAGCTCCACAGCTGCTCAGCTCAGGGACTGAGCTCAAAGATTCGGAGGAATGAATGAACTCGGTGTCTGGGTTGAACTCCACTTTGGGACACTCATTTTAAATTCTATATTCTCTTCTATTTCCTCTTATGGAAGAAAATCTAATCTGGGAGCTATTTCCATTCAAAATATTGGTTTCATACTAAAAATGAAAACAAATAAAACTAACCCCTACTGGAAAAAACAACAACCCCAGGCGGTGTTTGGCACTCCTGGGCACCGTGCCGCCGCAGGCACGGCTCCACTGAGATGCATGTCCTCTCACCAGCTGCCTTGTCCCTGGCCTTGTCCCCTGCCGTTGGGGACCTTACCCTCGGGACGCAGGGAATGTAGTGGGTTCTCTGCTCTTGCGCCACTGGCCCGGCATTCCAACCCATGCTGGCTGCAGTGTCTTCTCAGTCTCCGAGCTGGGGAGTACCTGAAACTCCAGGCACGGAGGCCTCTTTTATTGTGTTCGGGACGGCGGAGGGTGGAATGGTGGCCCCTGTGAATGTGACCTTACTTGCAAAAAAAGTCTTTGCAGATGTAATGAAGTTAAGAATCTTGAGAGCAGGAGAGCATTCTGGATTACCCAGGTGGGACCTAAACGCCATCACGAGGATCCTTATAAGAGAGGGAGGCTGAGGGAGATTAAAGAACAGACACACAGGAGGAGCCACGTGAAGATGACGGCCAAAACTGGAGTGATGTGGCCACAAGCCAAGGAATGCTGGAAGCCCCGAGATGCTGGAAGAGGCCAGCAGGAGACCCTTCCCTGGAGCCTCCAGAGGGAGGGCAGCTCTGGCACCTGGCTTTCAGAGAATACACTTCTGTTGTTTTAATCACCCGGTTTGTGGTCATTTGTTACAGCAGCCCTGGGACACTAATATGAGGACCAGGGTGAAGATGATGACCACAGGACAGGAGCTTCTTAAAAATTAAGCACGGTTGGGCTTCCCTGGTGGCGCAGTGGTTGAGGGTCCTCCTGCCGATGCAGGGGACGGGGGTTTGTGTCCTGGTCCGGGAAGATCCCACATGCCGCGGAGCGGCTGGGCCCGTGAGCCATGGCCGCTGAGCCTGCGCGTCCGGAGCCTGTGCTCCGCAACGGGAGAGGCCACAACACTGAGAGGCCCGCGTACCGCAAAAAATAAATAAATAAAAATTAAGCATGGCTGTTTCAAGGAACGGGCGTGGTGTATTTGCCCTGCTTGGATGCTGTTCCACCCAGACCCACGCCACTGCTCTGAGGGGTGAAGAAAACAGATCTGAAGGTTTTTGCCCTAAAATAGCATCTGGTCTACTTTTCAGGAATACTAATAAGCATAAAAATAGGCATCCCACCACGAAGCCTGTGCGAATTTAGGGCCCACCTTCTCCTTCCACTGCTGTTAAGTTCTTCTCATTTATTTATGTTTTAGTTTTATTTTTTAAGAGATTAATTCATGTATTTATTCACAAGGCTAAGACACATTCCCTATAAGTAGTGACAGATTTTTGTTTTCACTTCGTGAATTCTTCTGTGACTTCCTTCTTATAAATTGAAGGATAGTTGATTTATCTTCTTGTTTATTTGTTAAGCGGCAGATTTTTGTGGTCCTCAACATGCAGCTGTCCTCGGGGCCAGGCGGAGAGGGGTTTAGGACCACCCAGGTTCCAGTCCCCACGCACCACATCCTCCTGGTGTCGCCCTCAGTTTCTGTGTGTGGCGTGGGTGAGAGGATGGGGCCATGTGGACGTGTCCCGTGGCCAGGACCTTTGAAAGCGCAGGCAGCCCTGTTTCTCGGGGGCAGAGTGTGTTCGCATCTGATCCCTTAGTGGTGGTGGGTGACGTGCGGGGAGGACCAGTCGGGAGAGACTCTGTAGGGAGATGCAGGGGTCTGCGCCGCCCTCTCAGGGCCTTGGTGCTCTCACCTGTGAAACGGGGGCACTGGCCTTTGACTCCTCACAGGACACAGCTGATGAAATGCCAAGGGCCAGGCAAATGGGGACCGGGAGGTGGCTGTGTAGGAGGATGTGAGAAGGGGGTGCTTGTGTGGAGAACAGAATATAGACCCACCCTGGGTGGGTCGAGGGCCCCCCGTGGTGGGGAACCTCGCTCCCCCATCTGTGGACAGGAGGGGAGACAGCACTTCCCCCCCTGGCTGCTGGGGGCCCCGCGAGGTGCCGGGCCCCAGACTCACATCGTGCAGTGGACAGCGTCCGTGACGAGGGTGCATAACGGGCGGGTCGGCTTCCTGGCTGGGTCCTGGGCTCCTGGCAAGTCCAGGCTGACCCCAGCCCCTGCCTCCCCATTCCCACTTCCATCCCCATTCTGGCCTCTTCGTTCCCCACACCTGCTCTTGCCTCTCTGAGCAATTCTCCACCCTGCAGTCAGAGAACTTTCCAGAACACAACTCTGATGTAGCCTTTTCCTCTTAAAACCCTCTCCGCGGCCCCGTTCTCCTTGGCAAGAGTCCACACCCCCTGCCTGGGCCAGCGGAGGCCCCCCGGCTCCCGGCCTCCTCCACTCTCTGCTCCATCACGGCCCGAGGTGCAGCCCCAAGAGTCTTCTGCTGGGCCTGGGTGCGTGTGTTCCCTCTGCTGGTGGGGACCATCCAGGGACGACATCCCTGAGAGGTGGCACCAGGCCCTGAGCGACTCCTCTGCGACTTTGGGGTCTGAGCTTCAGGGTCACCTCCTCGGGGAGCCCCCAGCCCCCCAGAGGTCGGAGCCCTCGGATGCTAGCACACAGCCGTCTCTGCTTTCCCCGCCAGGGCACCTGCCCTGCCCTGAGCCCCCAGCCCCAGGCTCTGAGCTCCTGCTGCCAGCGGCGAGAACTGCCTCGGTGTCTGACCAGGCTCCTGGCTCTGAGCCCGGGGCCCGCACACAGGGCCTTACAGGGAGGGCGAGGGCGGCAGGCCCAGGCAGGGGTCCACGCAGCTATGGCAAAGGCCCTTCTGAGCTGCTTTGAATCCACGCAAGGCAAAAGGGCCGGGAGCCCACCCACCAACCAGGCGTGGGAGTGAGCTTACCCTGCAGGGAGGGGCTCGGGGGACTCAGCTAGGGCCTGGGCAGCCGCCACTCCCTGCAGGGCCACAGGAGTGCGTATCTCTGAGGGCACCTCGGCCCCTGCAGCAGCTGAAAGCGGGAACCTCTCACGGTTTGCAAAGCACCTCTGCCGGCTCTCCTCTGCCTTGGACGTGGGGCTGGGCCCTCCTTGCCTCCACTCACCGGTCAGTGCCTTAACCCCTCTGAGGTTCTGTTCCCTGATCGTAAGCACGTGCTCTGTGCCTGGAACGGTCCCTGCCTCATCCCCCCAAAGCAATCACACAGCCTGCAAAGGGGTCTCTCCTGGCCCATTTTCCAGACCAGGAAGCTGGGGTCCAAGTCAGCTCCGTGCACACAGAGGGCCATTTGCTCCAGGCTCCGTGGACACCTGTGCCTTCCCCTCCCAAGGTGGGGTCCCATGTGGGCCGGCGGGGAAGACGGGATGAGATCCTCATGATCAGCAGACGCTGTCCTGGGCAGTCTAGAAACGCCCTTTACGTCTGGGGAACGGAGCCCTTTACCTCTGGGCAGCTCTCACTTACACAGACTGCTCTTACCGAGAGTCCACAGGGATGTTTCCAACTGACGTTTTTCTGGGCTGCAAACTCAACATTTGTCTAGGAAACCTCTCCAGGAGGGTAACCTGCCCAGCGAGCCTGAGGCCGGGAGAGGTCGATCCACATCCTGTTGTCTGAACGATCGTAAACTCGCTCTGTGCGTCCAAAGTCCGACTGGGGCCCATCACGGTCCGTTTTGTCTGGAAATGCCATTATTTTGTGAAGTTTACTTGGCCCCCGATAGAAACATCGAGGGCATGACATGGAAACAGCCGTGCCGCACGGAGCAGGGAGAGGGCCGTGCAGTGAGGGGCCGACAGGCCTGATTCACCCATCACGTCTCAGCCGGTCCTGGGCGCGCCTGTTGTGGGCGGCTCCAGCAGTTATGCTGTCCTGTCCCTGCCCTCGATGGGGGGCGGCTCCCTGGCCGTTGAGAACCATGCTGCCTGGCCTTGGGCTGGCGCTGTGCAGCCACGAAGAACTCCAGCCTCAGGTGGACCCGAGTGTCGGGTCTGCGTGATGCCACCAGCTGAGCGTTGAGTGGTTTGCTTGTACAGGGCTGCTGGTCCTGGACGTGAGCTCTGGGAGGGAAATAGCTCCTTTGCTGGACTCTGGGTTGGCTGGGTGAAGAGGCCTTCACTTCTTGGAGCTGTGTGGAAATTTTGACGCAGTGGAGGGGGGCTTCATGGGTAAACCATTAGAGAAAACCCACAGAATTTTAGGTGCAATCACGGGGCCCTGGAGTGCAGTGTGACAGCCAGGACCAGAGCACAGGCTCCTGATTCCCTGTGCCAACTCTTTCCAGCTCAGCCCCACTCACTCCCTGGTTCACCCAGCAAATGCAGCACAGGCTGGGGGCCGGCCCGGGATGCTGACCGAGATCAGGTCCCTGGAGGGAGGGACCACGTGGCATGACCACGTGGCCTTCTGAGGCCCGGCTCCACCCACGGTACTGGGCTGCATCTGCCCACACTTGTCACGGGGACTGTGGTGCATTTCCCTGCAGCCCTGGGCCTCTCCTCGGGAAGGGCAAGGTGCTGTGGTTAGGGATGGACAGAGGAGACCCCGGCACGGAGCCTCTGCAGGAGGTGGCTCTGTCTTAGCCGCATTCTGCCTCCTCACGCCGCCCGCCGCCGCACTCCCTTGCCCGGTGTGGACAGCATCACAGATAAGACACTTAGCTCCACGTGCAGAAGGGGCAAGATTGTCGGCAGGTCAGGGTGAGCCACCATCCAGGTCCCTCCCGCTGGGCAGGGTCCTGCCCCCACCCTCACGGGCATCAGAATGTCCCTGTTGTTCTGGAGAACAGAGAGCCCCATCCCTGGGTGTCTCCAAAAGGTCCACAGACTAGGATTGCCAAGGTGTCATGGGCTGAATTATGTGCCCCCCTTCCAGATTCACCTATTGAACCCCGACCCCCAGCACCTCAGGATGCGACTGTCTTTGGTGAAAGGGCCTTTAAAGAAGAGACAGAGGTAATATGAAGCCATCTTCATTTTAAGGTGAGCTCGTCCAATGTGACTGGTTGTCCTTATAGAAGAGATGAGGACAAGTCTGCAGAGGGAAGGTGCGGGGAGAAGAGGGTCGTCTTCAAGCCCAGGGGCTGCCTCAGGAGAACCAGCCCTGTCCACACCCTGAGCTCCACCTCCAGCCTCCGGGATGAGACAGTACATTTCTGTTGTTCAAGCCACAACACAATAGTGGCCCTAGGAAACTGATCCCCTGAGAAGCCTGGCATCTTGGGAGCTGCCCTTGGCCGTTGGCCGGCCTGGCTAGGCTCTCTCCCCGGCTCCTCCACTGTGTCAAAGTGGAGGCCTTAAAGCGGTGGATTTCCCCTAGTAGCTGTGGAGAGTCCCCTGGGATTAACAGCCACCCCACCCCAGCATGGAGGGGGAGCCCTGCTGACTGGGTGGGCGGGGCAGCAGCCCCTGGTGTGCTGAAGCCCCAGCACTGCAGGGCGCAGTGGGCAGGGCCCAGGGCTGGTAGGTCAGTCAGGGGCAGCGCAGGCAGAGGAGGGGGACCCTGGAGCCAGCCCGGCGGCCCTCTGACCGACAGCCCCCCTCGTCCTGGAGAGCAGGCTCACACGGGGTTGGGGGCCCCGGCAGGAGCTCTGGGCTCAGGCTTGGCCACCCCTCCCCCTACTTTTGCATCTGGAGCAGGTCTCCGCGTCCTCCTGCGCCCAAGGGAGCGATTTTACTCTGTTGAGCCAGTGGTGCAGGTGAATGGGGCGGAGGATCCAGCAGGAGGCTCAGAGGGGTCGCAGGAAGACCACCCAGCTGCAGGATGCAGGGGGCAGGAGGGGGCACCGGGGCCTCCCAATGCCCAGCAGGGCTTTTTAGGCCTTCCTGCCTGGCTTCTCCTCCAAGCTCCACAGGGATCCCCGGAGGCCGGCTTCTCACCCCACTTCCCAGGAAGCAGCACTGGGGAGCAGAGGTGAGGACTCACTGGCCCAAGTTCCCCCGGCCGGCGGTTCCTGATGCTGGAGTTGCAGCTGAGTTGGGAACTCTGGAGTTGGCCTGGCCCCAGACACCCCCCTGCAGGATGCAGCTGCGGCCACGGGTGCGGGGTGCAGGTTTGGAGCATCCTCCTCGGGCAGCCTGGGGGAACCTCGAGGCCACCTCCACTGCTGTGAATAACTGGGGGCAGCTCTAGCCCCTCAGTCCACCAGGCAGCAGCTCCCCAGTCCCTCCTGGGCCCAGTGGGCCATGACCTCTTGTAGGGCAAGCAGGTCACCGGGTTCCTCCACCTGCTCTGTGGGTCTGTGAGCACCCGCCTGTGAGAGGGGGAAGGAGAGAAGGAGCCCAGTTGTCCCGGAGGGCTTCCCCAGGCTTTCCCCAGCCAGGCGATGACCCTGGGAGGCTGGGTGGCCCCTTAAGGTGGGAGGGTGGGAAATGAAACAACCCGCAAGAGGGTAACACTTGGGGCTTGTCATGGACGCTGAGAACCACAACTCTGCCGCTTGAGAAAAATCAATGAGGGGGGACTTCTCTGGCGGTCCAGTGGTTAGGAATCTCCTTCCGGTGCAGGGGACTCGGGTTCGATCCCTGGTCTGGGAACTAAGATTCCAAACGCCGCAGGGCAACTAAGCCCGCGCGCCACAGCTACAGAGCCCATGTGCTCTGGAGCCCATGAGCCACAACTAGAGAGAAGCCCATGCGCCCCAAGAAAGAGCCCCCACGCCGCAATGAAAAGATCCCGCGTGCCACAACCAAGACCCGACACAGCCAAGAAAAAAAAGAAAAGAGAAAAGAAAAAAAATCATTGAGAAGAACTTACAGCAGGGGAAGGAGAAGGTGGGCAGCAGGTCCCAGGTGCAAAGCTGGGGGCACACCCGGCCTGCCAGGCACTGTGGGAGATGCACAGCCATGGGCGACCAGGGGTGTGCAGAGCCCTGGATGGCGGTGAGTCCCTCCCATGCTGGAGTACCATGAGTAGAAGTCCACGCACAGGGAGGGACCGGGTGGGAACGTGGCAGTAATTTCAGGAGGGGAGGGAGGCACACAGGCAAGCAGGTTCTGCTCACCGTACAGGAGTTGAGGGGAAGAGACTGGGTTGGGGGCTGGCCGGGGGGCTGGGTGCCTTTGCTCACTGCAGACATCCTAGAACCCAGAGTGAAAGAAACAGTTTTCAAAGGACTCTCCAATTTAATCAGTTATGGGAGGGCCGAGGGATGCCGCTTGGGGCCAACCACCACCGGGCATTGTTGCAAGGATTTGGGCGAGGCGATCTGCATCTTTCCCGCCCGAAGGTAAATCTGGTTTCAAATTCAGCCTCGGCCACGGATGGATGGGCTGGTACTTTGGGTAAGTCCTTTACCCTCTCTGATCCCCAATTTCCTTGTCTGTAGAGGGGAGAAATGACAGTATTCCCTACTGCTGTGTGTGACCTGATGCAAGAGTGGCTTTAAAGTGGGAAACACATGTGGCTGGCTGGTACTTCTGCTGTTCCCACTGGAATAACAATCGTGACCAGGCGTCACGGTTACTCTCCTACAGTCCTGGGCAGACAGGCCAGGCTGCTCAGTTTGGGGATTTTTTTCGAGTTTTCCGGTGGGATAGAAACTTACCTCCGCACCCAAGTCTAGGTGTGGATGAGCCCACCTTTGTCTCAAGCTTTCTCTTTACTGTGAGCTCAGCTCTCTGGGGGACCCTGGGTGTCCCTTGACTATCAGCTCTTGAGGGACCAGATGCCCGCCCTGAGTTCCAGGTGTTGGGAGGGCTGGCTGGCCAGCACAGAGGCACCCGTAACTGTCACAGAAGGAGCATCCTGTGTCCTTGGGGGAAACTGGAGCCCTGAGTCTGCACTATCTTCTGATAACTAGACCACTGACCTATGGTAGCATCCCAAGTCTTTGGGAGAAGCTGGCCTTCCCCTGGTGGGGGGAAGGTGGAGCTGGGGGCTCAGGGAGTGTCTGATGGAATTTCTCTCTCATTAAGGCACACAAAGGACCAGCTCCAACGGAACCAACACACACAACTTACACACACAGACACACACGCACACACACATTTCCCCGATCATATATGTGATTTATACAGGTTGTAAAACAACAACAAAGGACTGTAAAAAACCAGAAAGACCGTTTAGCTTTACTTTGTAAATCTCATCCTTTTCCCGAGCAACATTTAGTGCCGCGGCGAAGGGTACGTGGGGCAGATGTGGACCATCAGGGTAGCACCAGTGAACCACCACCTGGCTCGAGGCAGTATGTGGCCATCCCAGCAAACCTAACCTCTACCCACCTCCCCTCCCTTCCTGTTTCCAGAATGATGGGAATTAAAGGGCATCTGGGGAGCTTCACGCCCAGTCTGGAGATGTAACTGGAGCATCACTGCTGAACTGTTTGTTCAAAGGGGATGCGGATGGCTTAGGGTTTGAAAAGCCCCGACTCACCTTCCCTCCTCTTTAAAAACCAGCTGTTGCTCTTCGAGGAAGGGGTGTGAGCGGGGTTTCAGCAGGTTATGTGGGGAGCCAGGTGGGAGGGGCTGCTACCGGCCACCGGAGCCTGGCAGGCGTCCTGCTCCAGGGAGACCTCACCAAGGCTTAAAGAAGCGGAGGGAGAGAGGCAGTGCCCAGTGTCAGTGCCAGGGCAGCAGCGCCCCAACCCCTCACCCCTCTGCCTGCTGTCATCTCCCCAAGGGGTGTCTTCTTTGTTTTCCTTTTTGTGGCAGAGGGGTCTCCACGCAGTAGGAGGAAGTGAGTGGGGAGCGGGTGCTGGCCAAGTTCGCCTGATTAATATCGAGGATGTGTGGCATCCGAGCTCCCTCGGAGAACTCTTGGGAGCCTCGACCCCAGCCTGGGCACGGATGCCCAATCTGCAGTGGGGGAAGGTGGAGGGCGGGTCGTCTCTCTCGGGGTGGACATGTCTGCCACAGTCTTGGGCGCCCCGATCTGGCTGGATTGGAAGTTCAGTCTCCACCCAGAAGAGGAGCTCTGAACTCCAAGTAAACGAAAAAGGCGGGGTGAGCTGCAACGTCCTTTTTAAACCCCAAATGATCGAACTCGGGGCCCCTCCACACTGGTTCTGGGGCTCGGCCAGGTGCGGGCACCTGGGGGGGGAAGCGGGGTGCAGCGTGGGCCGCCGGGCCCCGTCCGCCCGCGCTCGCCGGCAGAGCTGGGGGCGCCGGGCCCTCGCCGAGTCCCCGCCCGCCCCGGGCCAGCCCCTTCCTCGCTGCCGCTCGCCCGCTGGCCCCACCCCCTCGCCCGCTGCGCCCAGTGGCAGGCGGGGGCCGGCCCGGCCGAGCCGAGCGCCGGCTCTGATTTGCTGCGGGCGCGGGGGAGCCACGGCCTCCTCGGGTGCCGTCCCCGAGAGAGGGAGGGAGGGAAAGGGGGAAAAGTGCTCGGCGCCCGAGGCGAGGTCCGCACTCCTCGTTCGTCCCCGCGGCCGGCGCAGGACCTCACTCGAGCGCAGCGCCCACGGGGAGCGAGTCGTGGGGCGGCGGCGGCGGCGGCGGCGGCGGCGGCGAGGAGGAGGCCAGAAGGAGTCGGAGGAGGCGGGGGAGGTCAGGGCGAGCGAGCCGAGCGGGGGTCCCGGCCGCCCCGCGGGCCAAGGTCGAGCCCTCCCGCCCGTGGGCGAGCGCGCCAGCCGACCCTCCAGAGAGCCACCGCCACAAAGAGAACGGGTCGGCGGCTGCTCCCATGATTCCCTAAAGTTGTGCCGGCCCCGCTGAGTTGTGCCCCGCGCCCCGTGCGTCCCCGCGCGCCCAACCCGCGCCCGCGCCCCGCCGGCATGGACGTCCACACCCGCTGGAAAGCGCGCAGCCCGCTCCTCCCGGGCGCCCCGCTGCTGTCCCCGCCGTTGCTGCTGCTGCTGCTGCTGCTGTGGGCGCCGCCTCCGAGCCGCGCAGGTAAGGGCTGAGCGCTCGGGCGCGGGGGGCCGGGGGGCCGGGGCCGGCGCGGCTGTCATCCCCGGGCGCCCGGCCTCTTCCGCGCGTGCACGACCTTCCCCCACTGGGCTGTGGAATGCACGGGCCGGGACTCCGAATGCCATTCGTTGGGGGCCCCGGAGAGGGAAACGCGCCGGCACAATACTCCCCACGTCAAACGGGCCGGCGGGTGGGGCTGTCGGGGAGCCGAGGAAGGGCTCTGCGTTGGATCAGCCGGAGGGCTTGTCCACCAGGCAGGCAAACTTTTGTCCCGAAACTTTGCGTTCTCTGTCCCACATCACAAGCGCGCAGCTCTGGCCCACACAGCCCCGCTGCAGAACTTCCTTTCCTGAAACCCGGGAAGGGTCGCCCCCTAGAGTCGCAGCGGGCCAGTTCCGGCCGGGCCTCCTGGGATGGGGGGCCGCTGGGGAGAATTCCAGCAGCTGAGCCCCCCAGCCCAGGACTTCTCCAAGCACCCTCTTCCTCTGCCTCCAGACCCGGCTGACTCTCCCTTTCCCAGGGAACAGAGCTTCCTGTGGTCCCCACCATCTAAGTACTCAGTGAGTGGTACTGGGGAGCCCCGGGGAGGGGTGGTGGAGAAGCCCTGCTCTAATCCCACCTCTCGACCTCCTGGAAGGCAGTTTTTCTTGGGTTAGCTGCCCAGAGACGGGATTCTTGGAGCAAAGGCGGGAGATGCTCTTGGAGTGTTGGCTGTGAGGGGTTCAGATGACACACAGATGTGGGACTCCTGCTGCCAGAGGTCTGCCCTTAGAAGGAGCTGTCTCCAGTGGATGGCGTCCGCCAGGCCAGCACTGACAGTGTGCCTGCCTAGATGCCTGCAGCTCCAGCTCTCTCCCACACAGCTTCCTGACAGGACAGTGGTTTTTCTAAGCATCACCTTTTGTGGTTACCTGTGGGATGGGACCTCACAAGCCTCGGTCGTCGGAGCCCGAGGCCCCGACCTCTGGGGCCCCATTAACAAACGCGGAGACAAGGTTCAGAGGCGCTATTGCAGGGTCAAGGGAAGTGCGGGCAGAGGGATGGGACGGTGGCTCAGTGGACAGCAGGACCAGCCGGGGTCCCCTGTGAGAAGACACCGCTTTACTGCCTTCGCTCTTCTCTCCGCTTTGTCATTTGAAGACATGTGGGAAGAATCACTTCCGTGTTCCACTTGCCAGTTAAGACATTCTGTCCCTTTTTCCTGGTACAGTGAGTGCTTGGTGGGCCAGAGGGGGTGAGCAGGAATCAGGGTGTCCAGCCAGTCAGGGGCTGGGGGAGCGGAGGGGAGCCTGGCCTGGCTCTGGGGACCTGGCGTCTTAGCCCTGGGCTACCACCTACGTGCCCTGGATCCCAGGCTAACTGGCTTTGTGTTTCCCCCGGGGTCACTGGAGATGGGGGACAGTGGCGGCCTCCAGAAAAGTGGCACGGAGCAGGGTGGGGATGTGGTCATGGGACCCCTGTAGGCCCAGGGCCATAGCCCTGTCCCAGCTCCTCTGCCGGGCTTTCCTCTAGGAAGTCAGGTGGGACTCCTTCAGGGGAGTCGCCACCCCCAAAAGCCGGGGCTGGGCACTGGCTGGGGAGCACACAGAGCATTAGTTCGCCTGGGTTTGGGGTCGGCTGTCTGTACCACTCCCCATCTCTGCCCCCCGCCCGTCTCCGGTTTCCCTTCCTAACTGAGTGTGGCGTGAGGTGGATGCCTGGACCGTGGCTGTATAGCTGGACATTTTGCTCTTGTCGAAAAGACGCTGAGAGCCTGTGAAGAAGCCACCTCTCTGGGTGGGTTTCACAGACCTCCCCTCACCGCCACGAGGGTGACTTTTGGAAGTCATCGTCAGTGCGTGGCCAGCGGGAACGGCTGTCCACTGACATGCGGGGGCGGGCGGGGGGGCAGGAGAGGCCGTCCGCAGGCAGCTCTTCTCTTCTCCATTTTGAGATCCACCAGATGTTTTTTGAGTTCCCTCTGAACATGGCTCTTTTTCCTACCTTCTTCTTGGCCAAGCGTGTGAAGGAATGAAAAGTCAGATTGCATTTGGGGCCGTTTAACATTGTAACGGGCAAAGGAGAGTAAGTGAAATGAAACATGACCCCAATATTTGGAAATTGAGGTCATCTCCTCGGCACATCATTGGTTGACGCCAGTCACGTGATCGCTGTTGGCAATAATTTGGTGGGAAGAGTTGTCCAAATTTTGTGGGACTTGACAGACATCGAATGGTTAAATTTCCTCTGACTCAATCAAGTTGGCTGAAAAGACAGCCTTTTCCATCTTCCCCTCCCCTTCCCCCTCCTCCCCATAAAAGAGCAGTCAGTGGGAGGAGTTCAGAAGCCAAGCTGATTCCCCGAAGCCCTCTATCTCCTCTGGTCCAGATTTTAGTGGCTGCAGGGCTTGGAGCTCGGGTCGCTGCCCAGCGCTGTGACCACCCGGCAGTGGCCACGGGCAGGAGTTTCTTCCTTGGGAGGAAGCACAAAGTTCCCTTGTCCCGTGATGTCGCTCCCTGGCTGTTCCTGGGGTGCTGGCCAGAGCCTGCCCCGTTACACCACCCTTCAGATATCTCTGGACTCTCCCGCAGCCACGCCCTTAGCCGAGCACAGCTGATGCCCGCCTGCCCCGCCCCTGCCCTCTGGCTGTCTGGCCCCCGTCTCCCACTCCTGCCTGTTCCCTGGGCCACAGACATTGTTGGGTGGAGCAGAGGGGTGTGGGGAACCGACACCCACTGCCCCCTGCCCCGCACTGAGTAACGGTGACAGTGAGCACAGACTCGCTCTGAGCCCCCGAGGGTCGAGGATGAGTCACGCGCACCCCGAGGCCCCGTTGCTGTGCCCACGGTGGAGCCTGGGATTTGCAGCGCGGAGCCGGGCAGGGTCGCTGGCCCCTGGGACACCCGCGCCCGTGGTACCGATTGGAATGAATTTGCTGGCATTTGCCTGGTCTGCTCTTAGCCCTGTGCCCACATCATCTCCTTGGACCCTCATCCCGGCCTGCAAGGTGAGGGGGGGTGCTGGCACTCTGAGAGGCCCAGGGAACAGGGGGCTGGGACTGCACGCTCTGGGTCAGTCTGGTCTCTGCACCTGGGCGCTGAGTGAGCTTCTCCACGGGGGAGGCCCAGTGCCTGGAGCTGCTGTCAGCCTGGGGCTCAGCCCAGACACGGCCCTGGGACCAGGGAGGGGTTCCATTGGGCCCCAGCAGACTGTTTCGGTTCCTTCCTGCCCCCTACACCCCTGCTTTTTATCCGAATGCTATCAAGGGGCACCTGGGGCCTGCAGTCTCCACTCCGCTTTCACCAGGCCCTTCACTCACTGGCGTGACCCGATGACCCCTGGAGGCTTTGCCTGCGCCGGGCCTGCTTGTGGGAAGGCTGAGGTGACAGAGCGCCCAGCTCCAGGGCCCACAGCCTGCCGCGAGGCACGCATGTGGACACCGTTGGTTGTACTGTTCATTCTCCTGCCGAGCGTGTCTGGAGGGTTGGCCCCTTGGGGAGATCTGGGGCAGCTTCCTGGAGGAGGTGATGCTAAACTTGACCTTTCCTTTCTTCCCCTTCCTTTTGTTCCGAAGGGCCTCCTTCGCAGGTGCCCTCCTCCACCTCTGGCTTTTGTCTCCTCCGTGCCTCTTCCCCGCAGACATCCCACCCCGCCGCTTCACTGTTCTCCCGGAGCTGCTTCCCTTGGCTGGAAAGCCCCTCATTAACTTGGTTGGCAGGGCGCCTCCAGCACCGCCTGCCCCGGCAGTGCTGTGCCAGCAGAAGTGGCCGCTGTGAGATAGAGGGGGCCTCTGAGGGGACAGGAGGGAGGCCGGGGCCTTCCTTAACCCTCTCTGGGTTAAGAGATGATCTGAGGGATGCCGCCTGCCCTGGCCTGGGCGGGTCCTGCGCACTTTGGGTCCCCTGTTTGGGGAGGCAGGGGCGTGGGGGGACAGTCCTTGGCAGTCAGATTGTTGAACCCAGGGCAGCGTGGACGGTTCCTCTGCCTCTAAGAGGTTGGCTGGGTGGGGGCCAGCCACTGTGCCTCAGCTTTCCTCTCTGGGAAACGGGGAGAAACGGCTTTCTCGCTTTGAGAGTGGTTACGGAGACTGAGGCGATCTACAGAGACCGCGTGTGGAATGTCGAGGCACAGGAAGCCCCTGATGAGCGGAGGGTCTTATTATAGCTACTGTTTTGGGTGGTGTTTCTGCAGAAGGAAAAAGCGCAGGGTTGCCACGATCCTCTCTAAATGCGAGTGTTCCAGCGGGAGCCCAGCTGAGGGAGGCGTGTCTGTCCCAGGAGGCTCTGGGGGCTGGTGAGACCCCCAGTCCTCTGCCATCCACAAGTGACTCAGCCCGGGCCCCCCTCGCTCTCCTCAGCACCCCCATATGCTCCGTGGGTCCATTTCCCACGACACCTCGTGGGGTCGCAGTAAAGGTCACCCCAGGCAGCGTATGTGAAAATGCGTTACAAGCCCATTGGAGGGTTGTACGCCTGTGTGTGCGTTTGTGTGTATGTGTCCAAGCGTGTGTGTGCATGTGATGTGAGCGTTCCTTTGGATGCATGTGTGTGACGTGTCCGTGTGTGTCCACGTGTCCACGAGTATGCACGCCCACATCCACGCACAGGTCCCTGTGTTTTCAGGGTCTGCTCAGGCGGGGCCTGGTGTGTTTGAGGTGCTCACGGCAAGGCCGCATCTCTCTCCTTATCGTGCCCCAGCCCTGCGGGATTGGAGACGAGGAGATGACCCGTGGCCACGGAGCCCCCTGGGCGGCCACGAGGCGTTGGGTCCAGCCCCGGCACAGACTCAGTCCAGCTGGGTCTGATACTCTGATGAGTCCCTTTTTGCTCACAGGAGGGCGATGTTATATTATAGCTTCTGCTTCTCCCTCTGTTTATTTCTCCCTTGTAATCGACTCATCTGGTGTCAGCCCTTGGCCAAATGTTAGTTTTAAGCTTTCTGGCCTGGCTCCTGGAGACATTGAGGTCCTGAAGGTGGAGCCTGCGTTGGCCCTTCTCCCAGGCAGAGCTGCCCCTGCCACAGGACACGGCATGGAGACCCGGTGTGGGGGACGGCTCGGGGCCGGCGGCCTGGGCCCACGTCCCGCCCCACCCCCGCCAGCGGTGCACTTTGCCTCAGTTTCCCTATCTGCAGGAAGGGGTGATGGCTGTGACTCCTGCAGGATTTTCGAGAGGGTTCAGCGCATCGCGTGTCCAAAGCGCAGAGCAAGCCCCTGTCACCGTTGTCACTATTACGTCCTCCCTGGGCCCCCAGGCAGCAGCAGGTCTGGGGTCCAGGGTGAGTTCTTGGCTCTGCTCACTGGCTGGCTGTATGAGTCACCCCCTCTGTCCTGGGAACCGTCACCCTGGTGCCCCCTCGCGGGTGAGCATGAAAAGGGGTTACACAGCCCCCGGTAAGCTTACTGGAGCCCTTGCTGCCACTTTTGCGGTCTGTGCCCCAGCATGGAGGCGCCTGCATCCCGGAGCAGTCGTGGGGCGGGTCACGTGCAGCACGCCCCTCCCCTTCTTCCTCAGGCCACCCCCACTGTACAAGGAGGAATGGGGGCCTCAGGGATGGGAATGGACCTGCCCACGTCCCGCCTCAAAGACTCTGGTCTTCTGCCCCAGAGACATGACGGTGGGTGATGGCTGGTGATCTGGAAGGACATCTGGGGCGGGTGCGTTGGGGGTTTTGCTAACTCAGACGTTGTTCCTGCACCCGTGCGGCCCCAGCGTCTGGGGCAAAGCCCATAGAATGAATGAATGAATGCTCTGTTGGATGCGTGGGGATTCGTGGTGGGGTGATGGGGGGGTCGCTCTGTGTTACATGTCATGCTGTCTGAGCCGTCATCCCATCAGCTTAGACTCACCCGCTAGTTTTTCTGGCAGGTTCCCAACCTATGTCATAACCCACAGTAGGAGTAAATGTCGCCACTCTTTGGTGACTCAGACCTAAGAAATGGTACCACAGTCTGACCCACTTTTTTCCACGTCTCATTACACAGAGCTCCAGGGTCCCGTTTCCTGCGATGTCTCTGTGCGTGAAATGGGGGATTCCTTTATTTCCTGTCTCCTAGACCTGTGTTCCTTTGGGGGAAATTCACTCTTCTATCCTGTTCTTTTCTGCCAGCACCTTGGCAATAGGGATTTTATTGGTCTCTTTATTAATTTTTTAATAAATGCTATAAAATGACATCAAAATGTGCGTGTGTGACGGGAGTGATCTAACTAAAAACTCTGACTCTTGCATTGGAAGACTAGTGACCTAACAATGAAAAAGAGTGAGCATTTTAATCTGAATGGAAGGTGGGAAGCCATTGTCTTCCACTCTGCTGGCAGGGTAACCCAGAGCGCCGTGGGTAGGCTTTAGTGGAATCCTTTCCTGTGTGGGTGCAGAGGAAATGCAGGAGAGGCTGGTCCTTTGTGGAGAAACTCCGGAGTGACAGTGGCTGTGCTTGAAGCATTTGCAGACCTCTAATGGGAGGCAGACCTGTGCCGGGCACCAGGCAGCAGGTGCACAGGTGAGCGGTAGGTAGGTGAGCATCCCAGCCCTGCAGGAGTTCCCGGTGCAGTGAAGGAATCAGACCTGTGAACAGGCGATTGTATCCAGTGAAGTGCAAAGTGGGAGGTAGTGAAACATTCATCAGCTAGTAGAGTGGTGCCACCGGACAATCGGGGGAGGCACCCGCCAGCCCTTAGGCCACTGGCCAATCAGAGGGAGGTACCTGCCAGTCCCAGTGGGGCTCTGGCCAATCAAAGGGAGGCACTTGCCAGCCCCTGGGCCACTGGCCAATCAGAGGGAGGCACCTGCCAGCCCCTGGGTCACTGGCCAATCAGAGGGAGGTAGCTGCCAGCCCCAGTGGGGCTCTGGCCACTCAGAGAGAGGTACCTGCCAGCCTCAGTGGGCCACTGGCCAATCAGAGGGAGGTACCTGCCAGCCCCAGTGGGGCGCTGGCCAATCAGAGACCAGCCCGTTTTGCCAGGGCCTGCGGCTTTTGGTGTCCCACCCGATGAGTTTGAAGGGAGGAGTCCCTTGGTGGAGGCAAGTGGCACTTTCCCATGTGTGTCTGTCCTTTGACTCCGGTTCATATTTAACCAAACCCTGCTCTGGGGTGTTACCTGGACCAGGTGGGGTTGGCCCCATCCTGCAGATGTGCAAGGGGAGGCCCTGTGGGCCCAGCTGGCACAAAGGAGTGATGGTTGCCCTCTGTATCCCAGTGAAAATCACACCCCGCCTTGGTGTAGGTCATTACCGGCATATAAACTGATACTAGGTGCCAGGTGAGGGGGGCTCCAGCAGCTTCCAGCTCTTCTTTGCCGTGGGACAGTCCCTTGGTGGCCGGGTCCTTGTGCTTCCGGAAGAGGTCCACGGCCTCCACCAACTGTGAGTAGCCTCTGCACCTCGGCCTCAATTCCTCCTTCATTTCTGATGCATAAAACTGGGTGTGCGTACAGTCCTGTCTTGCTAAATGTCAAGGTCTTCTTCTTTGGGGGGATAGTGGGCAGCTGTGCACCAGTGGGACCTGGGGCCCTGGCTCACGGGGGTCCATTAGGGGACCCTGTTGGGTGGCAGGTGAGGGGAGAGCTGGCCGGGGCCCAGAGCCCTGCACAGGGGAGGGTGCAGCTGAGAAGGAAAGATGGGCCATTTCTGGCCTGGGCCCCCAGGTTTAGTTTGCAAGGGCCCTGCCTGGGGAGATAGTGTCCTCATGTCCGCTGGGGTGAAGTCTCTGGGACCCGCCTTACCGTTACTTCTCTTCTTTTGTGCTTTTTTTCTTTGGGGAGAATCTGAAATGCTGACGGGCAGCTCTGGCTTCCTCCTTCGAGGCAGTTCTGTGTTCTCCTGGGATGCAGGTGGAGTAGACAGCCTCTGGCGTCAGTGTCCTGTGTAGACCTTGCTCTTCTAGGGAGAGACGGTCCCGGTTGGTTTTGAGCAGTGGGGGAGGAAGGGGCGCTGCGCCTTCCATACATTTTAGACCAGAAAATGTTCACATCGAGAAGGTAGGGCAAATAGCTCATTCTTGGATAGAAGTGCAGGGAACAGGGCTTCTGAATGTAATTCTTTTCCAGGGAATTATTACTAATGTTATTTAGGTTCATAGTTTCAATTGTGGCCGTTTAGTTCAGAAAGCACTGCTTGGGCGATGGCTACATGTCACTTAACTCTGGTATCCCGGGGAGCACCCTGGGGTCCTCGGTGTGATGACTCTGGCGCTCGAGAGGGCCTGGGGTGGGGATACAGGGCTCACACCCGGGCAGGGCGGTGGGGCGGCTCTGCCCAGCGATGCCAGGATCTCCGGGGGAGGAGTTGGAGCCGACCGAGAGGAGGGGGCATGGGAGGGCGGCCAGTGGTCTCTCAGGACCTCCTCCCTCACCTGAAACAGGGGGACTGCAGGTGTCAGCATACATGATGGGGGTGGGCACCTCCGAGGGGAGGCGTGCCAGGAAGGAAGAGAGGAGGAGGCAGATGCTCCCCACCCCCCGTGTCCTCCCCGCTTTCTTCACGGTGGCCCCACTTTCTGGAAGGAGCAGTGATGCTTTGCTCTCCTTCCCTGCCTGGGGGCAAGCTTGCTCTTCTCCTAAGGAAAGACTCTTATTCTGCAAGAGCGCAGTACGGAGCCTCAAGTGGGAAGGTTTACTCGGGCTCAGCTCTGAGAGTGTTGTCATTATTATTGCCGTCGTTGTTGTTTGGGGAGCTTTCAAACACAGCACAGCAGATCGAGATCCTCCTGGGCTCGATGATCAGCCCCAGGACACTCTCGTGGTCCAGCCGCCACCCACTCCCGTCTACCCAGTTACTTTGAAGCCAATCCCTGACATCAGGTCTCGCGCAACTATTCCTCTGTGTTCACCGCACATCAAGAGTGAGTACTTCCGTCTCAGTGGGTGAGGGACGGTGGGCATCCCCACCCGAGGGACACAGAGAAGGAGCTCAGCCAGGTGCAGTGCCCTAAGTGGGAGGGTGGGCGCCGCCGACCCCCGGGCTCTCAGCTCCCTGGTGAGCTGAGTGGGCAGGCCCCTTGCTTCCTGCCTGTCCCGGTGTGCCTGGGCTCAGCACAGGAGCTGCGGCACCTGGGAAAGCCTCTCTGAGCCTCAGTACCCCATCTGTGAAATGGGCATAAACTAGTACCTGTCTCAGAGGCCTGCTGGGAGGACTAAAGGCTCTTGTCATTATGTTGCCACGTGTTAAAGCCACGACGTCAGCATTCGGAACCCCCAGGAATGTTCCAGCCGGAGGCCTGGGCCCCAGACAGCAGCTTCGCTGGTATTTTGCAGAGGGTGGAGTCCTCTGGGCGTGGGGCGCCGGCTTGGGGTTGCCTGGGAGCACAGGAGGCTGGTGAGGAGGTCCAGTTTCCTGCGAGGTGGGCTTTGACGGGCTTCAGCAAGGGGTCCGGTGAGACCAGAGCTTCCGCAGCCATGGGGCCCCGCCTCACAGCTCCGGGCTCCAAGGGTCTAGGGTGGAGCCTGGGGCCTGCCGCTCGAGTTCTGATGCCAGTGACCAGTCGAGGGCACTTTGGGAAATGTGGGGTGTACCAGATGGGAAGGTCTGAACCTCCTCCTGGCCCTCCCTCTCCCTGTGTGGGTCCAGCCTCTGTGGCCAGCTGACAGTCAGCCTCTCCTCTGACTTTCGAAAGGAAAGTTCAGGAGATGGGGCTGGGAAGCAGTGATGCATCAGTGCACGGAGAATAGGACCCCCGGCTGTGTGACCTCGAATGCTTAACCTCTCTGATCCAAGTTAGCTCATCTCCAAACCAGAGGTACTGGCACCACCTGGAAGGAGGTGACCTGCGTGTGGACATAGGGCCCTTCCTGGGGTGTCCTGCATCCCGTTTTCAATGCAGGACAGCAAATGCTAGATCATACTGATAACAGTAACTGCCTTTGTTAATTATTCTATATCGTTGTTATTTTGTATTGTTATTATGACTAGTGGAGCTCACAGAGGCAGTAATTGTATAAAGTTTCTATAAAGTGCTTCAAAGTAGGAATAAAGCTGCCACTCACAGGTTTGGGGCTACAGCTGGGCCTCAGAGGAGGCTGAACTGTCAGTGCAAAGGGCCCAGTTAGGGCCCCGGGCGGGGAGTGAGTCCAGGTGGGGCAGGGGGTGCAGTTTGCAGTTAATACTTGGGGTGGGGGCTCTGTGGAACCTTCCGCTGCGTTTATTTATTTATTTATTTTTATAAATTTATTTACTTATTTATTTATTTATTTTTGGCTGCGTTGGGTCTTCGTTGCTGCGCGCGGGCTTTCTTTAGTTGCGGCGAGCAGGGGCTACTCTTGGTTGTGGTGCGCGGGCTTCTCATTGCGGTGGCTTCTCTTGTTGCAGAGCACGGGCTGTAGGCGCCCAGGCTTCAGTAGTTGTGGCACGTGCGCTCAGTAGTTGTGGCTCGCGGGCTCAGTTGCTCCGTGGCATATGGGATCTTCCCGGACCAGGGCTCGAACCCGTGTCCCCTGCATTGGCAGGGGGATTCTTAACCACTACACCACCAGGGAAGTCCCTTCCACTGCATTTAATGTGGGAGCTACCTCCGGCTCGTTTCCTTTGCCAGGAGTGTGGGGCTCTGATGGTGCACAGGCCCAGCCCCCCGGGAAGGAGTTGGCTGTTTTACCGGGAGGGCTCACAGAGTCAGTGATCCGGCCTCTGGCCTTGGGGTCGTTTTGCAGACGAATAAACTCAGACCTAGAGGACTTGGGGGTCTCCAGGGTCACAGGCTGCTGAAAGCAGGGCGGCAGGGGGAGCAGGCCCCAGCGTCTGGCTCCGTCACCCACTGGTGGGCCGTGCTCAGCTCCCGAGGCTGGGGGAACCCGGTGGTCTCGGAGCTCTGCCATCAGGGGACGGTGTCTGAGCCTCGAAGACTTGTTCTGAGATTCCGAGGCTGCAAGGGAACTCAGGCGTCCAGTCCCAGGGTCCCTTCTGTCTAGGGCAGACCTGATGACGGTTGTTTGCCAGGCATCCCCGTCGGGGAGCTCACCCCGTGCAGGCAGATGGTACCCAGACGGAATGTGCCTGAGCCTGGCCTCCAGAGCCCATGGTTTCAACCTTTATGTCACCAGACCTGGGGCTTGTGAGCCTCTTGAAGCTTCCTTGCTCGCAGAACTAAAACAAAAGCTGCTCCCAAGTGCAGACGCTCACTCTTCTTTCATTTCACGCCTTCCCCGCTGTGGTATTCCCGCCAGGAGGCAGCCTGTCCTCACACACCCTGCAGCGCCTTGGGCCCCTCGGTGTGGACAGGCTCCCACCTCCCCTTCCTGGCCAGGGCCTGTCCGATTACAAACAGCTGCCTGGCCCGCAAGCAGGACTTACGAACCCGGGGCAGGGCTGTTGTCGAGGGCTGGGAGGCATGGGAGGGGGTCCGCTCCTTAGAGAGCTGCCTCCCACCCCTCTGTGAGCCAGTGGGGATCAGCTGAGGGCTGGTCAGCCTCTGGGCCTGGAGGATGAGGGACAGCTGGTCCCATCTGGCCCTGGGGTCACCGCCCCTTCAGGGCCTTTCCTTAACCCAGCAACTGAAATGTGAATTATGTTCAAAGAGCATATGATACAAGAAAGAGGAGTGTCTGCTTGAGAATTTTCTCGGAAGGTGAAGAGTCAGAGAGATCTCTCCCTCCCTCCCTCCTTCTCTCTCCCTCCCTCCTTCTCTCTCCCTCCGTCCCTCCCTTCCTTTCTTATCCTAAGTGCTTTCACACGTTGTTTCCTGTCATCAGGAAAGATGTCCTGGTGACATCTTTCCTAGGTAAGAGGTATCCCCATTTTACAGGCAAGAAAACTGAGGCTCACAGGAGCCCCACAGCCAGTAAGTGGCAGATTTGGAGCCTTTTTTTTTTTTTTTTTGGAACCTTTAAAATAGCCTTTGAGTTGTGGAAATTGGGTTTCGTCCAGCCTCCTGGGAACAGGGCCTTCCGAGAGCAGATATCACTGTGAGGTGGGGTTTCAGCCCCATCTTTTTCTCTGGGGTCTTCATCCCGGCAGAGGGGGGGAGGTGGGTGAAACCTGGTGGCTGCCCTCCCCCTGTCTCCGGGGCCCAGGCTGGGGGTGGGCGCCTGCCTGGTGTCAGGGGGAGGCAGTGCTGTGTTCAGCACCCACTTTCCAAAGCCCCCTTGAGTCCTGGGCTGCTCTGGGTCCTCCTCATGCTTCTTGGATCAGATCTGCAGGATTAGATCTTGAGCCCAGCGTTCAGCTGTGTTTGTATACAGGGGTGAGCTGCCCTGGATGAGTCATTTTTTCCATTTTAGTGGGGAGGAAGGAGTGATAGGAGAGGATTATAGCCAGGGAGGTCCTGCCTGTTTAATATCGGTTCACACACGCTGAGAGAGACACGTGGGGCTCGGTGCCCACAAGCCACATGTTGCACAGGATGAGGGTAGGGCACGCTTCAAGCCGCTGCCCCTCTGAAGGCGAGGTGGGGACTGAGCCACCCATGAGATGTTCCAGGAGTGAAGCTGGTGCAGCTAAGCCGTCACCGCTGCTGGGTCAGGGCAGACTCTACATCTTTAAACCATCAGCATTTCAGAAAAGAAAAGTAAAACCCCTGAGAGAAGCAATGCCCAGAGGTCTGATTTCTGAGCCCGCCCTTTATCTTAGGAGAGTCAACAGGCTTGCCAAGGACTGGGCTCAAGAATTCTGCTCTTGGGGCTTCCCTGGTGGCGCAGTGGTTGAGAGTCCGCCTGCCGATGCAGGGGACGCGGGTTCGTGCCCCGGTCCGGGAAGATCCCACAGGCTGCGGAGTGGCTGGGCCCGTGAGCCATGGCCGCTGAGCCTGTGCTCCGCAACGGGAGAGGCCACAACAGTGAGAGGCCCGCGTACCGCAAAAAAAAAAAAAAAAAAGAATTCTGCACTTGGTTTTCCCTGAGGACGGATCATGAGTCCTAGAGAATTGTCAGAGCCCTCCGAAATTTTGCTCCTTGAGTGGCCCACCTACCCCACTGACTGGGCCAGGCAGGTTCTACTGGGAAAAGTTAGGGCGTTGCAGCTTATTTGAAACCACGGGAATACACTCATCCTGCACATGTGGCCCCAGGCGTTTCTAGATGAAGGTCACGTCATTGGGCAGAAGTCACGGTAGACAGTGGGGGAAGCAAGTCCCCAGTTCACCGTCATGACATCCAAGCCTCAAGACCAGGTGTGGGCGTGGTCACCTAGAGGCCAAGGGAGGTACTGCAGGCCAGCTCTACCTGCCGTGGAAACCCAGGCGAGGCTGGGGGGCTGGGGCTGCCTCGCTCTTGAGCTGTGACCTCAGAAACGTCATGTCTCCTCCATGTCTCTTGTTTCTTCACGTGCAAAATAGAGCTGGGGATGTCTTCCTCGTAGAGAGTTTAAGGAGGCGCAGTTTGGATCTCCCCACACACGGGGTCTCTGGGTATGTCACATCCCACCGTGTCTGCAGGAGCTGTGGGATGGAGCTGAAGATGCTTGGTGAGCCTGGAGGGTGTCGGCCGACGTGCTTTGAGCTGGCTCTCCAAAGCAGGGTGGGCGGACGTGAGGGGGCCTGGGCTGTTCTGGGCGGAGGATGGGGGCCCCTCACTGTCTGGTAGAGGCGGGTATTCTGGGCCTGATGCCCCTGGAGAGGCCAGAGGAGAGAGGAAGCAGGAGGTCTGCCAGGGTCCCTCTGGAGTTCAGCCAGGCGACTGTGGGAGAACAGCCCAGGGAGCGCGCAGGATGGAATCTGTGGGCTCAGGGCTGTGCTGGATTGTCACACACTGACAGTGCCCAGCACGCTTCACAGAGCAACCTGAGCCACCCCAGATCTTTCACGGGATCCCCAAGCAAATGGCCCGTTTGCAGCAGGGTGTGTGCGTGTGAGCGTGTGTGATGTGTGCCTGCGCTCGTGCACGTCATGCGCACCTAAGCAGGTGTGAGCACCGTCCTCCCGGTGTCCCCTGCCCCGTGAGCACAGATGCGCTGTGTCCTGGTGCCTTACTAAACTCATGATTTCTTACTCCACCCAACAAACCCGTGAGGTCAGTCGTGTGAGGATTTGTCCGGGCGGGTCAGCCAACAGGGAAGAGACCGGGGATTAGAACGCGGTTCCTGCGGGACCCAGGCTGCCTCCTCTGCGAAGACCCACTCCTCGGTCTCCTGGCTCATTTCCCCAGCTGTCACCCTGCTTCTTGTCTTTAATCCGTCCAGGCCCTTTCGCCTCAGGCCCCTTTCGTTCCAGAATCAATGATCTTACCCTATAAATAATGTCCAGAAACCCTTTCGGCTGTGATTTGGAATTCTTTAAATACGGTCAGCTTCTGCCTGCCCTTCTTCGCTTCCAAGCCCTGACCCTGACCTGCTTCTGTCCTCCAGGACTTCTGGGCCGGTGGCGGGGTCGCTCACGTTGTCCCAGGACGCTGCCTCCTGCGCCCCGCCCCCCCAGCCTGGATTCCGAGCATGACGTGCTCAAAGCTGCCCTCCCCGGGACGGCTGCTCTTGCCAAGCCTGGGCTGCCTCTGGGTTTCCACGATCTGACCTCCTGTGCTGAATTTAAGCCCCAATAAAAGCACTGGGCTCCAGGCATGTGCCTTTCCCCATAAACTTTGATGCCTGGTCAATATCTTGGCCAAAAAAAAAAAAAAAAAATCCTCTGAAGAGGGGTAGTCTGGTCTCTTTCTAGTCACTTATTAAAGTGTTTTCTGGTCTGATGTCTGTCGTAGTGGAAGCAGCCATGAAAATCTGCCCCCAGGAGAAGCCCTGACATCTGTGCTGTTCTGAGCACCCACCCATCTCTGGGGTTCGTCAGCTGCACGCTCGGCGCATTTTTCTCCGACGACTCACTGCTTTCTCTCCTCTCGCAGCCCAGATTCCTCCTTCCACTTTGACTTCCCAGTGCCCTGGGAAGCTCGGTGCTGGTGTTGTCACCCAGCCGGTGCCAAGGGGCCAGATCCGGCCTGATGCTGGCCAGGTGTGCAGCGCTTTCTGTCGCGGCTGTCCCCGCCTCCCTGACGGAGCGTGGGGCAGGGCGGCCTGGCTGGGGCGCTCTCTTGGCCTGGGAAACGGTGCCCTGGGTCTGGTGTTCATCGTGTCTGGGCCCAAGCCTGTAACCCGAAACTCCGGAGCTGTTGGCCATGGGAGGAATCGTTGCCTGGGGAACTTGTGTCTGTGCATCGCCGTGTGCCCTGCTGCCAGTTAGGCGCATGGTGGGAAACTCTCTAGAAACACTGCTTCTGGATTAAACCTGCCCAGTGTCTTTGTGGGCGCCCACAGCGTGGGAAGCGTGCGTGGCTGTGCCAAGGGGCTGGTTGAAGAGACCGCTTTTCTGAAATGCAGTTCAGCATTTAAGGGGCACCTACGGTCTGCACACTGCTGTGCCAGGGCAGCCGGGTGCAGCCCTGTGTGAGGGGCTCACAGCCGGGCCCTGGGGGGTGCAGGGGGAAGCCCCTGCCCGACATGGGCTGACCCTGAGGCCTTGGAAACTGGGGCTCCCCGTCCTGGAGTCAGGGCCCCTGGCTTTTCCCGGTCCAAGCAAGTGTCACTTTCCTTGTGCTGCCCTGTTCTTATAACAGTACCCCGAAGGAGGAAGAGCATTTCTGGACCCTGGGGGTCAGAGGTCAGTTGAAGACCCGTGCTGATGGCGTGGGTGGAGCCAGGGCAAGGCCGGCCCCTGACTCTCCAGCTGTGTCCCTCTCCTGGAGTGTTTTCCCCCTACTTCTCTTCCCTCTTTAGTTATATATGTATATATGTTTTTTTAAAATTAAAAATGATACATGTTCATTATAGGCATTTTGGAAAATAAGAAAAAGGATAAAGAAGAAAATAAAAATCACCCATAACCCCCAGGCTCGAACTCCACTGGGTCTGAGTACAAACAATAAGGAACGGAAGGAAATACCTCATGGTGGCTGATCTGGAAATTCTTGGCGCGGGTGGGGGGCGGTCCTACTCAGGGGCCTTGTCCCCCACGGGGCACTCCCTCCCTGAAGGGGAAGGCCTCCGACCCCAGCACAGTTGGCTTGGACGTTCTCATTTCACTTGGAAAGGAAGGTGTTCTGTTCACATCCATGACGGCCTGTAAAAAGCCTAATTTACTTGAAGAGTCTCCTAGTGTTGGGTGTTGGGCTGTTTCCCACTTTTTGGACATTGTCAGTATCTGTGTGTCAGTGAAGCATGCTGACTTGGATTTGCCCTGAGCCGCATCCGCTGTGGAGGCTCACACTTACCCTCTTGGGCTGCACTTGGGGGAGGAGAGCATCCTGGGGGGGGTCTGGCTGAGGAGCAGAACCTCCCCTCCATGTGGGGCATGAAGGGGGTGCGTAGGCATCGCTCTGTGGCTTTTAAGGCCTGGCACCCGCAGGAATTTAGGGTTTGATAAAGGCAGCCTTTCAAGTTGGCTGGGAAAGGAAGGATTGATTAGTCATTGAAATGGGCTGGGTTAGGGAAGAAGCCATCTGGGAAAAAGAACTTGGATCCTGCCTCAGTCCTGCCCCAAAATGCATTCCAGATGGACCAGTGATGTGAACTTGAAAAACGAAACCATAAAACTACTAGAAGAAAATACGGGAGACTGGGTTTTATGATCTTGGGATGAGAAGGCCTTTCTCTGTATGACAGAGAAATCCTAGAAGTTATGAAAGAAAAAAAATTGACCCCATAAAAGTCAAGATTTTCTCGCTGGCCAAAACAAACCCCCCAGACAGCCCATCACTATAAAAAAAGAATATGAAAATACGTGTATCACAGAAAAGGGATTGACCTTTATAATGTGTTGTTGGATTCGGTTTGCTAGTATTTTGTTGATGATTTTTGTGTCTATGTTCATCAGTGATATTGGCCTGTAATTTTCTTCTTTTGTGATATCTTTGCCTGGTTTTGGTATCAGGGTGACGGTGGCCTCGTAGAATGAGTTTGGGAGTGTTCCTCCCTCTGCAATTTTTTGGGAAAAGTTTGAGAAGGATGGGTGTTAGCTCTTCTCTAAATGTTTGATAGAATTTGCCTGTGAAGCCATCTGGTCCTGGACTTTTGTTTGTTGGAAGATTTTTTTTTTTTTTTCTTCTGGACCGGGGCACGAACCCGTGTCCCCTGCATCGGCAGGAGGACTCTCAACCACTGCGCCGCCAGGGAAGCCCTGTTGGAAGATTTTTAATCACAGTTTCGATTTCATCACTTGTGATTGGTCTGTTCATATTTTCTGTTTCTTCCTGGTTCAGTCTTGGAAGGTTGTACTTTTCTAAGAATTTGTCCATTTCTTCCAGGTTGTCCATTTTATTGGCATAGAGTTGTTTGTAGTAGTCTCCTATGATCCTTTGTGTTTCTGTGGTGTCAGTTGTAACTTCTTTTTCATTTCTAATTTTATTGATTTGAGTCCTCTTCCTTTAATAAAAACAAAAATAAACAAATGGGACCTAATTAAACTTAAAAGCATTTGCACAGCTTAGGAAACCATAAACAAGATGAAAAGACAACCCTCAGAGTGGGAGAAAATATTTGCAAATGAAGCAACTGACAAAGGATTGATCTCCAAAATATACAAACAGCTCATGCAGCTCGATATCAAAAAAACAAACAACCCAGTCAAAAAATGGGTGGAAGACCTAAGTAGACATTTCTCCAAAGAAAGCATACGGATTCCCAACAAACACATGAAAAGACGCTCAGCATCACTAATTATTAGAGAAATGCAAGTCAAAACTACAGTGAGGTGTCACCTCACACGGGTCAGAATGGCCATCATCAACAATATCTACAAACAGTAAATGCTGGAGGGGGTGTGGAGAAAAGGGAACCCTCTTGCGCTGTTGGTGGGAATGTAAATTGATACAGCCACTGTGGAGAACAGTATGGAGGTTCCTTAAAAAACTAAAAATAGAACTACCATATGACTCAGCAATCCCACTCCTGGGCATATACCCAGAGAAAACCATCATTCAAAAAGACACATGCACCCCAATGTTCACTGCAGCACTATTTACAATAGCCAGGACGTGGAAGCAACCTAAATGTCCATCAACAGAGGAATGGATATAGAAGATGTGGTACATATATACAGTGGAATATTAGCCAAAAAAAGGAACAAAATTGGGTCATTTGTAGAGACATGGATGGACCTAGAGACTGTCACACAGAGTGAAGTAAGTCAGAAAGAGAAAAACAAATATCGCATATTAACGCATATATGTGGAATCTGAAGAAACTGGTCTAGACGATCTTATTTACAAAGCAGAAATAGAGACACAGACGTAGAGAACAAATGTATGGATACCAAGGGGGGAAGGGGGGTGGGATGAATTGGGAGATATATACACTATTGTACATAAAATAGATAACTAATAGATGTTGTGTATAAAATAGATAACTAATGAGAACCTACTGTGTAGCACAGGGAACTCTACTCAGTGTTCTGTGGTGACCTAAATGGGAAGGAAATCCAAAAAAGAGGGGATACGTGTATACGTATTGCTGATTCATTTTGCTGTACAGTAGAAACTAACACAATATTGTAAAGCAATTATGGTCTAATAAAAAGGGATTGATATGCTATAATATTCAAAGAACTCCTACTAATCAATAAGAAAGGGCCAAGAATCAAACCAAAAAAATGGACAAAAGACATGAATAATTCCTAGAAAAGAAAACACCGGTAGCTTTTACACGGGTGGGAAGGTGTTTGACCTTACAAGAAGGGAATGCAGGTGAACCCCAGGGAGACACAGCTTCTCACCTGGCCAGGTAGACAAAGAACCCTGAGAACAGGCACTGTTGGCTCCCGCGAGGGAAGTGGGTGTGCTCACAGATTGTTCTCCCAGGAAAGGCTTTTGTGACATCTGTCGAAGTATTAAAATGCACACACTCTTGGAGCTGATGACTCTGCTTCTTGGAATGTCTCCTGTGGATACGTGCGCACGTGTGTATAGACGCCTGTGATGACAACAGGCATGTAGCGCCATCTGCAAGAGCAGAGGGTCGAAACAACCAGTTTAGATAAGTCACTGAGCAGTTGTGGGGGAGTCAGTGAAGCAGCTGCGGGCGTGGGGTCTACATGCTTTTGCATTTCCTGAAATGGATCAGTCTCCAAGGTATGTAAGTAAAGAAAAGCAAGGTAAAGAATGCTCCTCTTGGTATGAATCCATCTCTAGTAAAAACCCCCGCAGAATCTAGGCTTGCATATGCGTAGATGTCAAGGAAGGACACAAAAATTGGGACCCATGGTTTTCTCTAGAGGGGACATCTGGGTGCATGGGGGTGCAGTTCTCTCGGCATCTTTTTTTTTTTAACATCTTTATTGGGGTATAATTGCTTTACAATGGTGTGTTAGTTTCTGCTTTATAACAAAGTGAATCAGTTATACGTATGTTCCCATATCTCTTCCCTCTTGCATCTCCCTCCCTCCCACCCTCCCTATCCCACCCCTCCAGGCGGTCACAAAGTCTCGGTGTTGTCTTTTGAATTGGATGAATGTGTTGTTAAAAACGGGTGGGCTGGTTGGAAGGTGGGCAAGTGTGTAGGTAACAGAGACACGAGACAGGGGAGTGTGGGCTGGCTGCCTTGGGAGCTGCGTGCCTTTCCTGCTGACAGGCAGATGCACTTGGCTGGAATGACTTGGTCAGTTAAAAAAGTTTATGGTCAAAAAACAAGTAAAGAAAAGAAACAAGACCAATAGACCAATTCAGGAAGGGACGGACTGGATTGACTGAGCACGCGTCATGCAGTGATCCTTTGAAAATAGGAATGTGCACCTGTCAATTTGCAGAACTGAATTTGTCCTTGTCACCCCCCATCCACGCCTTCTATAGGTGGGAGACTGAGGCTGGTACACATATCACCTGGTGTCGCATAGCAGACGGGGCAGAGGACTGCAGACTTCGTCTGTTTTAACCCTCAGAAGTAGGTTCTGATAATGTGTTTACTTTATAAAAAGGGACATGAAGGATGTTGCCCAGAACCGCAGGGCAGGGAGTGGGTCTCAGATTCAGTCCAGTCTGCATCATTTCCCCAGCACTGCACACTCTGAGGGCGGCACCCTGCCCGGTACCTGGCGCCCACCTGTGGACTGAACACTCACGCACTGTACCTTCTGCTCAGGTAACAGCCTCTCAGGTACCAGGCACTCCCAGGACCAGGGGCCACAGAAACGTTTGCAGCCGGGGCCCTCGTGGTGTCAGTGGCAAAGCCTGAGAGGGTCGTAGACATGACAGCTTTTCGTGGGACAGGTTCTGTGCCGGGAGGCTGGGGCTCAGCTCAGCACGTGGTAGTGGGTGGTGGGTGTGGCCCTGTGACCTCTGACCCTGTGAGCACCACCCTGGCTCTGTGGTCACTCATGACCCTGCATCATGGCCCTGCACTCCCTCACCAGCTGTCATGAGGCTTGTCCCTTTCCACGGTTGCGAGGCACAGGATCCTTCCAGCCTCCCTTACCAGCTGAGAGGTGCCCTGCCTCCTGGAAAGCCAGCCCAGACGAGAGGCCTTGGGGGTCCCGCACCTGGAGGACCTCAGGTGTTGACCGTCAGGGGAGGGGGCTTTGTGGGGTCACGGGACGATGGAGACTGAAGTCCCCACTTGTTTCCCAGGGCCCTCCATGTCATCTTTCCCTGAGCTCTCCCCCAGTTTCAGTCACTATTATTCCCACCAGGGTGCTGCTCTGTCCTGTTGGAACACAGAGCTGTGGGGGTGGGGGAGGGGCTGAGAGCCCTTGGTTCACCCGTTCATCTGATGGGGCCGTGGGTGTGCCAGGTGCGTTGGGTTGATCATGACACCAGAGCTGGTAACTAAAGGATGGACAGGCTCCCTGCCCTCGACTCTCGCGTTCTGGTGGGATGGACAGCCTTAGCCTGGTGATGCGTGTGTTTGGTTGAATCACGTGGAGTTGCCATTTTAAGGGCTGAAATAGTCAAGTGGTCATCTTACATGGTTCAATCTCATTCCATGAGAGCGGGCACTGAGGACGACCACTGATCCAGCAGGGGGGCTCGGGGAAGTCCTTCCCGGAGGCAGTAATGCCTGAGCTGAGGCCTTCAAGGTGAAAGGATTCACCAGGCGTAGAGGGCAGGGGAACAGGATTCCAAGTGCTGGGAACTAAATGTGCAAGGGCCTTGACACTCTGTGATCCTGGTCTTTGAATGCAGGCTTTCGCTTGACTAGAGCATAGTGTGATGGTGGCGGAGGGTGGGGCTTTATAAGAGATGAGGCTTTGGGTCCCTAAATTCAGTTTAAACTGGTGAAGGTGTATTGCTGTCTTCGTACATCCATCCATCCATCCATCCTTCCATCCGTCCATCCATCCATCCACCCACCCATCCATCCAACCATCTGTCCATCCATCCATCCGTCCGTCCATCCAACCATCCATCCATCCATCCATCCGTCCATCCATCCATCCACCCACCCATCCACCTACCCATCCATCCATCCATCCATCCATCCACCCACCCACCCATCCATCCAACCAGGCATCCATTCACTGATCCATCCATCCATTCACCCACCCACCCATGACCCAGACCTTGAACCCACCCACTGATCCAGATCAAATCTGCCCACCCACTGATCCGTCCATTCTTCCATCACACTTCTGGGTTGCCCCCTCCACCAAACCACTTTTCCTTTTTGCACCAGGGTGTATATGCCCACCCCAGACTCCCACCCTCCACCTAGGGCTCCTTGAGGGCCAGGAACGGCTGACTCCCTTCAGCTTCTGCAGTGCCGAGCGTAGTACCAGGCACCACGAGATTCTCCTCACGTTTGTTGGCCTGCACTCAGAGACAGGATAAGTACAGTTGCAGCAGCAGAGGGCAGTGCAGTCAGGATAGCAGTGAGGTGCTGGCAGCTTTTTAGGAGTTTAGGAGAGAAGGGAAGCCTGTGGCTCTGGAGCAGCTGGGGATGTGGGAGGTGACCTGGAGCTCTCAGCAGAGGTGGGGCGTGGACAGGTGGAGAGCAGCACGGAAAGCCTTCCAGTTGGCAGTAACGTAAGATAAATTCCGTCCTGGGAACCCGGAGGTGGAGTGTTCACGTTTCAGGATATTTGGTTGTCCATTCAGAGATTCTACTAATTCTCCAAAATACCTCTGTTAACTTTTCTTGACTATAAAAATAAAGCACACTTATTAGCAAATTTGGGAAATAGGAAACTATAAAAACGCCTTTTTCTTTCCTTTCTGTCTTAGTCTGTTTGGGCTGCTATAATAAAATACCACAACCTGGGTGGCTTATGAACAACAGGAATTTATTTCTCATAGCTCTGGAGGGTGGGAAGTCCAAGATCGAGATGCCAGCATGGTCGGGGGGAGGACCCTCTTCCTGGTTCATAGCTGGTGCCTCCTCGCTGTGTCCTCCCATGGTGGAAGGGGCAAGGGAGTTCTCTGGAGCCGTCGTCTTTGGGGGTCAGGATTTCACTCTCTGGATTTTGGGGGGGGACACAGACTTTCCTCACATTTTCCCCTTTTCATGGCTGAGCTCATGTATAGAAACAGTGTTGTGTGTGCCTTCCTCGTGGACGCTTCCCGTGTCATTCATTACAGACTCTTTGTAAGTATCTTCATGGCTTCCGACATTCCATCAGAGGCTTGCCTTGGAGTTCACTTCACTGTGCCTCTCATGTTGGATTTGGGTCGTTTGTTGTTTGTGTTATAAATAACACTTGGATGAACATCTTCTGGTGAATCCTCTCTGATTATTTCCTTGGGGTGGATTCCTAGACATTGACTCACTGCATCTGAGCACAAGAATGTTGTAAAGCCCTTTCATTGCAGAATTACATTCCAGCCAAGGGTGGGCAGTTACTGCCCCAGCTACTGTGCCCAGGTGGACCCCATGTGATAGAACTGGGGTTACCCACCCCCACGTAAGCCAGTCAGTCCCCCGTTTCTCCTCCTGGGAAGCAGCAGGAAGCTGTCGTTTAATGCCTGGGGCCTGGCGTGACCGTTGCTGGGCCTGTGGCTCATCCAGGTCGCTTGGGCCTCCGGGCACTACGGTTTCCTCGTCTGGAGAATGGAGTAGCACTTCCTGCTCTACGGGGTCGTTGGTAGAAGTTGGATGATTAGTAACAGTTATAATTCGTGTGCGTGCCTGGCTTTAGGCAGCTCCTCTCATGTAGTCAGAAAACCTAAGGGCATCTTCTAGAACCTACTAGACAGTCAATAGATGCTAATTGTCTCCCCTCCCCTTCTCTCCCTCTCTTGGGCCCTCTGTGCATCTGCTGAGTGCCTGCTGTGGCTGGTTGAGTGAACAGTGATATCGGGGTCCAGCTTGGTAGGATCTTCTCCCCACCAAGGAGGTCACATCGAATGAGTGTGCTTGGCGTCTACACTGGAGGACGAGGGAAGAGTGGGCTAGGGTGGGGCTCGCATCTGGGGGTGCTACAGAGATGGGTGCAAGGTTGGGCTGGCCTGGGCTGGGGTGGGGCAGGTGTGGAGGAAAGGGCAGCAGTCTCCTCACCTGGTCTGGGGCAGAGGATGTGTTCCTGTCCATGGATCTTCCAGGAGTGGAAACGGGCTCCGTGTAGTTCAGCACTCGTGCCCTTCACCCACTTCCGGAAGGTGGATGGAGCTCTCTGAGACGGTGACCGTGACTCCTGGAGAGCCTGCAGCTGTCCACCCGGTGGAGGGGAGGGGGGGACCCTGAAATCTGGCTTCGTCACCCCACTGAATGTGGGGCCCAGGAAATTCAGCCGGGACTGGTGGTACGGACTCGTGGGTAGTGACTGTGGAAGTCAGGGCTCGGTCCCGCTCCCTGTATGTGGTGCCTCCCAGGGGAGTTGATGGAGTCCATGCGCAGTTCATTTTGTGTCCACGTGGCTGGTTTTGAGGCCTAGTTAGAGTGTTTTGAAGGCTTTCGTAGCTCTAGTGATTGAAAGATGCCTTCTGGTCCTGGGGGAAGCACTGTGACATATTTCTCTAAAGGTCAGAGTGACCCAGTGCAATGTTCTTTTCCTTGAATCACATAATTGAATAAAGTCATTTCAGCGCTGAATACATAGAACCGCCTAGACACCAGGATGGTTCTGCAGCGTGTGCTCTGAAAGCAGCTCCGTCTGGGGCTGTGTGAGGAACCGCACACTTGGACGAGTGTGTGAAGGTGTTGATGGTCCAGACAGTGGCTTCAATCTGGAGCAGGAAATATTGCTACATTTAATAGGTGTTAGACCATCTTCTATTTCCAAAGCTGGCTTTTCCAATGAGAATTTCAAGGCAAAGCCCAGCTGATGCCAGTGATGGAAAATGAAGGAGCCCAACAGATGCGCTTGCCTCTTGTCCACACGTTAGTGCAGAAGGGCAGGGGCGAGCTGGCCAGGCCTGACGAAGGGGGCCCTGTGAGGACTCCTGGTGTGGGGTGGCCCACTTCAAATGTCAGACTCTGGGAAGCATAGACAGTCCAGAGAAGTGCAAACGCGGTTCTGTCTTATAAAGACCAGTTAAACGTTGTCCATTATCAAGGCAAAGAACAAGAGATCTGTGACTATCTTGCATTTTTAGGTAGACATGGAGAGTGGACAGTTATTTAATCATATAATGCCATTTCCTGCTGGACATCGATTGGCATTTATGATGCCATTAATTTGTTATACAAATACACGTCCATCATAGAATTGTTAAGGTAAAAAATCCATCCTCATCATCCCTTACTTGTTTAAACCGTGGTGCTCATGATGCTGACGCCATGGTGGTTTCTGTTAAGTGCAGCCAAATAAATTACCAATTGAACATTTTGATGTATTTATTTTCCAGTATTTTTTCTACACCCGCTTTTACAAAACTGGGAGTACATACTCCTTTGTAATAGTTTTAAATGAAAAATATGATGAGTGGGTCTGTGTAAATGGGGAGTGAAAGGGAACTTCTTCCATCTGATAGAGGATATTCCTGTCAAATCCACATACTGAATGCTTTCCGCACTAAGATCAGCAAAGAAGCAAGGATGTCTGCTCTCAGCGCACCTACTCAATATTATATGGCAATCCTAGCCAGTGCAGTAAGGCAAGAAAAGGAAATAAAAGGCATGTGGATTGTAAAGGAAGAACTAAAACTGTCTTTATTTGAAGACCACGTGATTGTCTGTGTTAAAAATTCTAAGGAATTTACCCAAAAGCCTCTACGGTTAATGAGTAAGTTTAGCATGGTCGCAGGACTCAAAATCAGTACACCAAAAGCAGTCCTGTGTCTAGATAGTAGAAACGAACAGTTAGAAATAGAAACGTAAACCGTGGCATCAAAAATATGAAATACTTAGAGATATATATGATAAAATACCTGAAAATTATAAAACATCACTTAGAGATACTAAACGAGATCTGAAGAATTGGGTAGATACACCATTCTTACGGACAGAAACACTTAATATTGTCAAGGTATCATTTTCCCCTGAAATTGATCCACAGAGTCAGTGTAATGCCAATTAAAATCCCAGTAAGCATTTTAAAAATGGATATTGACGAGATGATTCTGAAATTTATATGGAAATGCAAAGGACCTAAAATAACCAAAACAGTTTTGAAAAAGACGAATACTGGGGGACTCATGCTATGTGATTTTAGAAACTTTCATACATTATTGGTGGGAATGCAAACCAGTACAGCCCCTTTGGGAAACAGTCTAGCAGGTTTTTTTTTTGTTTGCGGTACGCGGGCCTCTCACTGTGTGGCCCCTCCCGTTGCGGAGCACAGGCTCCAGAAGCGCAGGCTCATCAGCCGTGGCTCACGGGCCCAGCCGCTCCGCGGCATGTGGGATCTACCCGGCCCTGGGCATGAACCCGTGTCCCCTGCATCGGCAGGCAGACTCTCAACCACTACGCCACCAGGGAAGCCCTCTAGCAGGTTTTTATAAAGTTAGTTGTACACCTGCCAGAGGGACCCAGCAATTCCACTCCTAGGTATTTACCCAAGAGAAGTGAAAACATATTGTCCATACAAAGACATGTATGTGAATGTTCATATGCCATTTATCACCCCAAACTGGGGATTACCCATGTGTCCATCCACTGGTAGATGGATAAACAAATTGTGACACATCCATACAATGGAATACTACTGGGCTGTAAGAAAAATGAATGCATGAAACAATACGGATACAGAAGCATTATGTCAAGTCAAAGAAGCAGGCACAGAAGACTGTATAGGACATGATACTATTTATATGACACTGGAGAAAGGCAAAACTATAGAAACAGAAAAAAATCGGTGGTCGCCAGTGGCCAGCGGGTGAAAAGAAGGATGTAAGTTTTGACAAATGTATAGTCCGGTAGCCACCACCGTAGTCGGGATACAGAACATTTCCCTTACCTCGAAAAGTCTCCCATGTTCCTCTCCCCACCCCCTGGCTAGTTGGATGGGAGACAGAGGAGTCTTGATTGATTTAGATTTATTTAACTTCTAGTGACATTGAATATTATTTATTTGTTTGCCCCGTCTTTTTTTTAGCCACAGGAGTTTCATACATACATAAATTGTATTTCTGTTACAAGTGTCTCCTCTTCTTTATTGCTTGCCATTGTTGTGGTTACCTGTTACTGCATAACAGCCACCCCAAAATGTAGTGTCTAAAGTCGAAAGCAATCTTAGTTTGCTTGTGAGTCTGCACCTGGGGCAGAACCTGGCAGAGACGGTTTGTCTGCTCCCATGACGTCAGGTAGAGGGGCTGGGCTGGGGCCGGATGGTCCATTTCTAAGATGATTTTCCCACACGGCTGGCGAGTCGGCCCTGGTTGTTGGCTGGGAGCTTGGCTGGGGCTGTTGGCTGGGGGCCTGGGTTTCTCTTCCTGTGGGAGCCTCCAAGGGGCTGCTTGGGCTTCCTCACAGCATGGTGTCTGGTTCTAAAGAAGAGTATTCCAGACACAGGAAGTAGAGCGTGTCAGTTTCTTAAAGCCTAGATCCATACGCTAGCAAGCACGCATCACTTCCACCACATCCTATTGGTCCCATAGTCACGGAGCCCACCTTCGTTAAAGGGGGGCGGCACAGATACCACCTCTTCACGGGCACTTGTGCTAAAGACTTTGTGGCCATTTTTAAACTGCCACACTTAAAACATATGCTTTAGCGTTTTGTTGTTGTTGTTAATAAAATGGTGCACATTTTAGGTGGATGTAGACGTACAACATTTTTCGGGAGGAGAGGCACACAGAGAGGAGCAGACCCTCCCATTCGCCGTTCTACCCGTTCTCAGCCCCTTCCCAGGTGTACGCCCTTCACTGTTTGGCTGGTACTGTTCTGGGCATTTTCGTGTGTGCATTTACCTGGTGTGTTTTCAGATTACAACAGACGTCTCTCATTTTAACATCCGAGGGATATGGTGCTCTGGGAGTGTTCGGTGACTCGCTCTTTTCCCGTAATGACATGTCTCGGCTGTCTCTCTGTGTCAGGCCATCTAGATCAGCCCCCTCCTGCAGCCTCTGCAGAGTATTTCACAGATGAGCCTCCTGACTGATGGGCAGTTACCTTGTTTCCAGTTCTATGACAGACGACACCGCCTTGGATGTCCTTGCATGTATACAGGCCTTTGTGCAGGATTTCCCCTCAGAGGGGGGGATACCAGGTCCATCTATGTGTACAGCCTAATTGGAATGCTGCATAATTGCCACCCCGCCCAAAAGGTTTCTCTCCCACTGGCGTTTATCTTGGGTCCCCAGAAGGCACCTTTGGACGTTGGTTGGTTTCATAATGGCCGGTTGGTTGGGTGTTCCTTCATTCAGTATGCTGAGTGTCTGCCCCAGGCTAAGTTCTCTCCTCCGCTGTGATGAAGGATACCACTGTCGCTTCTCTCAGGGAGCTCACAGGTGGGGAAGTGGCAGGGCTGCAGGAACACCTGCTGCCGTCCAGGGCAGACTGTGGTGGGGAGCTGGGGTGACACGGAGGAGGCAGAGGCCCGCCCCGGTGTACGGTGGCCTCTTGTTCTCCTGGGTCTTCATGAAGCAAAGGGGTCTCCTGTGGCCACCACTCTGACTTGTCATTGTAACTCTCGAGGGAGGGAAGGAGTCTGGAGATCCAGCGTTTCCGGTGCTGTTAATTCCAGCGGCCTTTCACGGCTTCCCGAGAGAGGCAGGAGGCCCGGGGGGGTGATGGAGCTGCTGTTGGTTGGGGTGTGCTAGCACTTGTTCCATCGTGGGTGTCACTGCCTCTAGTCCCGGGCCCTGAGGACTCCACTAACACGTGCAGGAAGCCCAGTCTCCTCCTGGGGACCCGCTGGCAGCAAATGCACAGGTCAGCACAGCCAGGGCCCGGCCTGGCCTCTGCAGTGATGGGAGGGTGAGTCCAGAAACGGCCTGGACCTTGCCCACATGCCAAAGCTCAGATGCTCATAGAGCATCGCTGAGTGAACGAAGCCCGCGTGGCAGCTCAGGCCAGCCTCAGGGACAGGTCCTGCTGGTCCCTTTCAAGATGCTGTCTGGGGTGGGGTGGTCTGGTCCACAGCTGGTGCGGTTCTGTAATTGGCCCGTACCCGTGTCCCTCCTTAGCACGGCTCCCTGGGTGCCCCGCCTGGGCGAGGCCCTGGATGCAGAGGGGCCTCTGCCAGTGTGACCCCAGCTGGCCCGATGGCAGCCAGCCCTCCCTCTGGGCCTCCTGGAAGCAGGTGGGGCTGTGCAGAGCCTGCCCGAGCAAACCCGGCCAACCCCAGCGTGTGGAATCTGGCGCTGGGCGCCATCTGCACCCCTTTCCTCCAGAACAAGGAGATAAATTACCTCTGAGGAAGCTGAGATTAATCGTCTGCTTCTGCATCACGCCTGTGGGCTCCGCTCCTGGACCAGCCCCTGCCGGCAGCGCCGGCCCTCGCTGCCTTCACCATCGTTGGCAGTCAGATGCAGGATTGATGTCCGTGGCTGTGTCTGTTCTGTTCATAACCTTTGAGGGTTGACAGGGGAGAGGAACGTATGTGCTCACACGTTTTTATAAAGGCAGGTGAAAAGCAGGGATGACCGATGAGAGGAAGAGGTGCAGAGTAAACGCAGGGAGAAGCTGGACATGCCCGTACTTCTCAGGGCTCCTGCCCCTCGGCTGTGACGTTTCCTCCCAGTTCGCAGTGGGGTCTAAGTCTGGTTGCAGCACCTGCAGCCGTCAGGACGGTGGGAACGAGCCTGCTCTGTGTGGCCCGGCTCCATCCTGCCTGGATGTCCCCATGCTGCCCTGCTGGGTGGGGGAGCGTCTGAGCCTGGAACATTCCTCGCGTGGCCGCAGACTAGCCGAGAGGCCCCTGCCGGCTCCCGGCAGCCCCGTCTTCCTCTCTCCTCCTGCTGCAGGACTCCTTCCCGAGGGCTCTGCAGGTCACCTGGCGCTCGAGTGAGTCCTCGTGGGCGACATGACTGACTTCTAAGTAGCCGCATGTATGCTGAGGGGTGGCCAGGCTGGACTGTGGGTGCCCTCAGGCTGGGTGGTGGCACCTGCATCCTTTAGAAACCTGCAGAGGCACCGCCAGCATCTGGGCTTAGTGTGGGATGATGTGGAGGTGCCAGGTGTCCAGACACTCGGGTCAGCCTCAAGGAGAAGTGGAAGGCGGCCATCACACCCCGGGGGAAGCAAGTTTCAGACGCGTCCCATCTCTGAACGCGGGGATGGGGGAGTTGCCTCCCCACTGTGGCCGCCCCCTGGTAACGTTGTGTTTATAAGCAGGGCGATGCCCTCGCCAGCTGACATTTCACCATAAAGTCTCCCAACCACCTGTCAAAAGCTTCTCAGAGCTCTTGAGTTTCTGGCCAGGAGAGGAGAGCCATGGAGCTGGGAGAGGGCCAGGAGCTGGGTGATCAACAACGTGCTCCAATTGCCAGGTCTGCCACCTTACGCCAGGCCCCTGCTGGTGATGGGGGCTGGGCGGCAAGTCCTCTCTGTGGTCCGTTCTGCACTGCCTCACTCCCTGGAGGACCTAGAGCCCTGAGCACATACCACACGTTACCCCCAGGCAGGCCCTTCTCAAGGGTGCTGAGCCAGGGTGCAGCCTTTGCCTCTGCTCGGGGAGGAGGTTGCCACAGAATAAGACACCCACATCACACGGGACTTCACCTCCGGCCCAGAGGGAGAGTGAGGCCACTAGGGCAGGGAGTGGCCAGGTGAATGGCTGGTAGCTAAAATCTTTGAGAAGTGAACGTTTATCAACTGAATCTTCAAGATGACGGCATTCCTTCCTTCATTCACTCACTCATCCATCCATTTATCCTTGCATCCATCCGTCTGCTCAGTCATCTGTGAAGTCATGCTTCATCCGTCCTTCCTTTTTGTCATCTTTCCATTAATCATCTGTCCTTCTATCCTTTCTTCCATCTGTCCGTCCACCCATCCATCCATCCATCCATCATCCATCCTTCCATCCATCCATCCTTCCATCCATCCATCCATCCATCCATCATCCATCCTTCCATCCATCCATCCTTCCATCCATCCTTCCATCCATCCTTCCATCCATCCATCCATCCATCCATCCTTCCATCCATCCATCCATCCATCCATCATCCATCCTTCCATCCATCCATCCATCCTTCCATCCATCCATACATCCATCATCCATCCTTCCATCCATCCATCCATCCATCCATCCATCATCCATACTTCCATCCATCCATCCATCCATCATCCATCCTTCCATCCATCCTTCCATCCATCCATCCATCCATCATCCATCCTTCCATCATCCATCATCCATCCATCCTTCCATCCATCCATCCATCCTTCCATCCATCCATCCATCCATCCTTCCATCCATCATCCTTCCATCCTTCCATCCATCCATCCTTCCATCCATCCTTCCATCCATCCATCCTCCATCCTTCCATTCACTTCATCCCTGTGCCCATGTGTCCATCCTTCAGTGAGGGTTTACTGAGCATCCCATGTGGTACTTTGAAGAGACAAAGGAGAGGACTGTGTCTCTGAGATGCTTTCTCAGTTGATGTTCCGACCAGTATTTTGATGAGGTAGAAAGTAAAACAGGAGAGGCATCCTCTGACCTGTCATTCTTCTCTTAGCCCGGGGCTTTGAGCTCCTCCGCCATCCCTTGACGGGGGAGGTTGAGGATCTTCTCTCTACTCCAGGCTTTCCCAGGTCCTGAACCTCTAGAAGGAGCAGGTTCTCGCTGCCTTGGAGCGACCTTGCTCCACCCCGTCACTGCTGCCGTGCTGTCTGCTGTTCCCTCCCTGGAAGGAGAGTGAGCTCGGCAGTGGTTTCTCTGGAGGTGTCACGGGAGCACCTGCCCTCTCTCCTCCCCGAAGTGTCGGGGGAGACGGGAGACTTTGCCGCCAGACAGCTGTTTGCATCCCAGTGGGACCTGGGATGACTCCCCTGACGTCTCCCAACCTGAGATTCCTCATCTGCAGAGGCAGGTGCCTACTTGGTGAGCTGTCTTGATGACTAAGGGAGCGGAGAGCTCAGGGCCCAGCTGCCCCTCCCCCAGGCTGGGTGCCACCGCCCGTCAGCCCTGCCGCAGACCCCTGCAGCCATTGTCCTGGTGCTGCCTCCTTGCCAAGTGACCCCTCCCTGTCACCAGGGCCACGTGGCCCACAAGGGCGTTGGGTCAGCGTCACGTCCACTGCACCCTAACCCGGGTGTTCTGTGTCACCCCTGGGGGCGCGGGGGAGGCCAAGTCAGGCGGGTCTGCGGGGACGATGACACACAATGGCGCTGTCTCCTTCGGTAGAAATCCTCCCAGAAGCCCTGCTGGTGGGTCCTCAAAATGGACCAGAGGCAAGGGACAAGCGCACTGTCACCGGCCCCCGTGGGCCCGAGCTGGGCTCATTGGCGGCCGTTCCTCGTCCCCAGGAAGCGACAGAGATGGACAGGAGGTCAGAGATGGTGTGAGGCAGGCGAGGTTTGAACAGGGGATGGAGGGGCTCCCCTGCCCGGCGGGCAGGCCCCTCACGTCCGTTCCCGCTGGGCGCCCTGGCACAGGGCGGGCAGAGCTGGGCTCGAGCCTGGCCCTTCCGTCCTCCAACCCGCCGCTCTCTGCTCTGCCGAGCCTCAGAGGCCTTCAGGCGGCCCCCCCGCCTGAGCAGGGCGGGCGCTGGGCACTGCACCCCCCGGGATGCCGCTCATGGGCACCGTGTAACGTGTGGCCTGGGTGAGGAGTGTGGGCCCCTGGGAAGGGCTGGGGTCAGAGGGCTGAGCGCCCTCGAGGCCGGGTGGAGGAGAGGGAGGTTCTAGGGGACCCGCCCAGGAGAGCTGAGGGCGGTGGTCTTTGTCAGCGCAGGAGCCTGTCAACCTGTGGCCACGGCCCGAGTTCCCCTGCGCTGGGCTCAGGTCTCTGCCCCTGTGACATCCCTGGGTGAGTGGCAGCCGGGGAAGGTCCGGCAGGGGATGGCCACCCAGTGTCCTGCCTCACCTGCCCCCGGCCCTCCCCTTCGCTTCGTTCCCGCAGTGGGGTCATTGAAGAAGAATTTCGTTCGTAGCCTCCAAGGCAGCCTGTTTGTTTTCCAACCTGCTGGGCTGACCTTCCCGACAGGGCCACGTGCTTTGTGCCGGGGACCCGCGGGGAGGGCTGCTGGGGAGGGGCCCTGGCCCGGGGTGAGGGGGCCCTCGGCTCTCCCCACCCCACTCACTGGCCGTCCCTCCGTCCTGTAAGAGCCATGACTCTTTTTTGCTTCCGGGAAGCGTAAGATGGGATCTAGCAGGGACAGCGGGAAGGGCAGGTGTGTTTCGCGGGTGAGCCTGCTGGGCGCCCCGCAAATGCAGAACAGATGCTGCCTTCGGTGGCAGGTAACGTGAGAGCCGGCCGGGTGACAGGGCTTCAGCAGGGACACGCCAGGCCGGGCCCCCACCCTCCTGAGGCTCGCAGCCCAGGAAGGCAGACCCACCTCACGCAGGGAATTAGGTGTATTTATACTTAGGGAACGACAGACACACCAGGGCGGCGAGGGCAGTGAGGGCAGTGGGGCTGCGGTTTCGGGGCCCGTCACCAGCTCCGTCTTTCATCTGCTGGTGCCGCGTGGAAGGGAGTTCAGGACTGGGGTGGATCAGAAGCTGCGGGCAGCTCTGTACCCGCCTGCTGTGTGAACTCGAGATGGCCACAACCCTTCTCCACATAGCTCCTCTTTCAGAAGAAAGGTCATCAGCCTGGGTGTTATTTATGACCCCTTCTAGCTCTGAAATTAGACAGTTCAGAGAATTTTGAAGACGGGATGGCGTTGACCTTGGAGTGAGCAAAAGCCCCTTCACCCCCGCCCCTGGCCGGAGAGGCCAGATCAGCATCATGCCCCCTGGGGTGCCGGGGACTCAAGCTGGCTTCACTCTACCCAGCAGCGCTGCCTGGGAGCCGGGGTCTGGAGTGTCCTGTGCGTGCGTCACCAGGGCCATGGCCTTCCCAGACCAGCGAAGGCAGGTATGGGATGGGGGCTGTGCAGACGGTGAGCGGGACACGGGGGGCTGAGGACGAGGTTGCCTCCGCATGGGACTCAGTCATGGCTTACCTGGTGGAATCTCAAGGCGCACCGCAAGCAGTTCTGATACGTCACAGACTCCTGCCTGAGCCTCTGGGATGGAGGAAGATGGTGACCGAACACACTGTCTGGCATGGGCTTCAAAGGCAGTCTTTACCGACAGCATGTGCTGAAGAATATTCATAGCTTATTGGGGGAAAAGCAGAAACGGGAGTGGAGTTCGAGCCAGGGCAGACCCTGGCAAGCCTCGTTCAGGAGGCCTGACTCTCAGGACCTCGGCCCAGCTCCTTCCCAGCACGTGGAACGGTAGTGTGTCCCCTGCTTGCAGCTCAGTGTCACTCCGAGAGTTAAGTCCAACGTGATACGGTGACAGCGTGCCAAGGTGAGGTAGCGGCAGTGTTCAAGTTGTCACGTCCCCCCTCTCTGCCTGTCATATGTAAGAGCTGTGGGTTTGCTCACTTAGTCATTCAACAAACGTGGCTGAGTGCCCGGTGTGTGCAGCAGCTTCTGCATGGCTGGTGACTAAGCTCCATCCGCACTGGTGTCCCCGCTGACACCTGGGGACATTAAATTTGGTGAATCATTAAACCATGGAAATGGCTCCCTCTCCCTGGGCCTCTGGGCTCAGGTGGGTCTTTCTGGCTGAGTCACTTTTGTTCTGAACCCCACCTCCCACATCAAGCTCTGAGGGCTGAGGAAGACTGGGGGGGATGAGGTGCTGATGTCAGCACTTAGTGAGGAGCCCCCAGCCCCGGGTGTTCTTGTGCCCTGGGGCTGGCAGAAGACAGGTGGCATTGGTCGGCAGCGCCCGGCTGGAACATTCTGATACCACTCTGAGGACGCGTCTTTTGTAGCTCAGGGTGGTGACCCTAAGTCCTCTCCCTACTTTCCCTCCTCCGCCCGTTCCTGAAAGCGGGCTGTGACTTGGCATTGTTGGCAGAGAAACATTCTTCCATGAGGGGCTCCCGTCACAAAAGAGGAGCTGCTGAGCCTGAGATGGACCCTCAAGCCTGGGCAGGCTGGCGCCCTGGCCTCAGTGGCCCCTTCCTTGCTCTGAGCACAGTGGAGGGGTGTCCAGAAGCCAGCTGACTGCCAGAAACCAATTTAAATTCCTGCCAAAAGCAGTCACCTGATTCCGTCTGCTCTCCTAGGTGCTGGATGCCCTCGCCAACCCCCCGGCAGCTCCGCTAGTTCTGGGCAGGGGAGCGGAGCGTTGGGCAGGCTCAGTGATGCGTCCCCGGCTGTGTCACCAACCAGCTGGCCACTGGAGCTTGACTCTTCTCGGCGGGGGTGTGCGCCGTGTCCTCCAGCCTCACCAGTGTGGTTTTGGTCCTGCCATCGCTGGTTCCACGTGCCCGGCCGGAGTGACTCACTGGTGGTCCAGGTCATGAGTGTCCTGGGCGTGCAGCGTGCTGGTGGTCCAAGTCATGAGTGTCCTGGGTGTGCAGCGTGCTGCAGTCATTCTGCACGGCTGCTTTGGCATCTCGTGTCCTGCAGCTGTGGAATGAGGGCCGGCAGGACCCCGGGTGACATGGAACTCCCTTATTCCGTTATGCTGTGTCCAGAGGAGCACAGGGCAGCTGACTTGTAGGGATGATTCTGGAAGTGCCTTCCGGGGGAGGCAGAGAGGTCATCTTTGTGTGGTTGGTGGAGACGTTGCCATTGGCAGTTGAAATGTTTGACTGCTTAGCAGGCCAGTTGTAAAATTTGTCTCTGGGACATCTACCTCCTGATCTGCACCATTCACATGTGTATTGCTTGTTCATCCGTCCTTCCATCCATCTGCCCATCCATCCATCCATCCATCCATCTATCTATCCATCCGTCCATCCATCTGTCCATCCGTCCGTCTTTCCATCTGTCTGTCCATCTGTCCATCCATCTTTCCATCCATCCATCCATCCATCCATCCATCCATCCATCCATCTATCCATCCATCCACCTGTCCATCCGTCCATCTTTCCATCTATCTGTCCATCCATCCATCCATCCATCCATCCATCCGTCCGTCCATCCATCCATCCATCCATCCACCTGTCCATCCGTCCGTCTTTCCATCAATCTGTCCATCTATCCATCCATCTTTCCATCCATCCATCTATCCATCCATCCATCCGTCCGTCCGTCCATCTGTCTATCCATCTGTCTGTCCATCCATCCGTCCATCTTTCCTTTCATCCATCCGTCCATTCACCCGTCCATCCATCCATCGATCCACCCGTCCATCCATCCGTCCATCCATCCATCCATTTTTCCATCCATCCATCCGTCCGTCTATCCATCTGTTTGTCTATCCATCCATCTGTCCATCCATCCATCAATCCTGCACTTCTATACATATATCTTTATTGAAGTCTAGTTGTTTTACAATGTTGTGTTAGTTTCAGGTGTACAGCGTACACTTCTATATTTGAGCTCCTCCTTTGTGCCATTGCTTTTCAGGGCCTTCATGCTTCCCTTCTGGCATAGGGCAACTGGAACTAAACTCTACATTTCCAAATCCTTTCTCAGCTGCCCCCTTTCTGCCTTAAAACTGACCTCTCCGGCGTCCATTCCTTTACGGGTCTGGGGGTGTAATACCTGGTTACATCTACGCGGTCTCAGGCAGGTTCAGTGCACAAGCAGAAAGGGAGCAGCAGGCTACTGTAGGGGAAGGAGACAGTGCAGGAATCGGGGGCTTACACAGCCACTGGCAGAGCAGGAGTGGTGGGGTCACCAGGACCCCCCCCCACTCATGGTCACACCACCAGAGCGGGAGGGCACCCAGACTTCAAGAAGTCTGCAAATGTCAATGGACCCCGTGACCTGGTCCCAGACCCTGCAAGAAGAGGGTTTCTTTCTCTCCCGTTCCAGCTCCCCTCTGAGTGTGGAACATAATTTTCATCCCGAGCCCTCCCCGCAGAGGAGTCTGGGAAATGTAGTTTTCAGCCGCCCAGGCTCCGCGGAACAGGAAGACACTGGAACAGCCTGAGTGAGCCCAGGCCTGGCGCCCGCCGCTCCTGGGGGCTCCCAGCGCGGGGGCGATCCCCGTCACGACCAGGGTTACGTGGAAGCCACCAGGCTCTGTTTCCACGAAGCCCTTGGAGCTGCCTTGCTCACGTCACCTGTGGTTCTCAGGTGGGGAGGGGCCCCCGGTAGGATGCACGGGCTGCACGGTCAGTTCCTTTTCTGTCTTCCCTGAACCAGTGGACCACGGTGATCCCCAGGGAGCCCCGGGACGTTCTCTGCTCGGAGGGAGGAGCCAGGAGAAGGCTCTGGTGTCCCAGGAACTGCGCTGGGCTGTTTCCCAGAGGAAGTGGCCCTGAGATGTTCTCCCTGGGGGGTGATGCTGGGCTCAAGCCCCCGCCCACTTGTCCCCAAAGCTGGTGCTGTCTCCCAGCGGAATTCTTGCGCTGATAGAGGAACCAAGGCTCCCAGTTCAAAGAGGGGGCCTCTGGCGTCCCCAGGGAGGAGAGACCATGGAAGCCGTTACCACACTTTTTATAAAATAAAAAAAATACTGTTTTAGCTCTGGCACTAGCAGGAGGGGTGGCATTGGGCCTGGAAATGTCGGCGGCCTTTTCAGCTTGTTGCAACAGAGGTCCATAAACATGGCCTGGAGAGCTTCTGGGAAACAGCTCTCTCTGCTGGCCATGGAAGAAGCAGGTCCGCAAGCCTGCGCGTCTGGGAAGAGCATCACGTCTGTTGGGATGTGAGCCCCAGACGCCCAGCCCGGATCTTTGATGCCACTCCTGGCCACAGCCGACCTTGGAGCCGACCATCTCAGAGATGAGCCAGAGCTTGGCTGTGTCACGGGGCAGGTGAGCCAGCGGCTGGCATGGCCATCTCTCCCCATAGGCCAAGTCGAGGCCCTGGGCTGTGCCAGGCACCTGCGTCTGGCTCTGCTTCTGATGTCAAGTGGACAAGCTTCTGGTTGGGGGGCGGGGGCGCGGGGTGGGAGGGGTCGCTGGTGCCAAGCGCTTCGGAGGTGCCACCCATGCGCAAGGGGCTGACCCCCCTGTGTGGGGGGAGGGCTCTGGGCAGGAGCTTGAAGCCCCCCAGGAGAATCAGGGAGGCCCTGAGAAGCAGCAACTCTATTCGTGGTGGACGCCAGCCTGGACCAAGGGTGTCCTGGGTCCCTACCGTGCCCCTCCCTCTGCAGAGGTGGGAAATCCTCATCCCCCAGGTTTCTGGTCCCTTGATTAAAGTGACAGAGGTGTGCAGCAAAGCCGAGTTGTAGTAATGACACCGCTGGAACAGGGGGACCTCAGAACCCTGGAATCTGGGCATTACGGTGCCTTGCAGGGAACTGTGGGCGGGGCCGGGGGTTGGTGTGTGTTTAGTGATGGAGAGCAGCTTCAATTCGCTTCCACCCTGGTCCCCCTCAGAGCCTGGCCCAACCTGCCGTCCTCCCCTCATGCCCAGCTCCTCATGGTGGGAATGGCCTACAGGGCACCGTTCCCCCCTTCCTCTGGCACCGTCCACCATGCCTGCCCTAAATGCCCCGCCCGGCACCTGCTCCCCTTCCAGGCTTCCATCTGGGTGATTCTCTTGCTAAGGACTTACCTGGACACGCAGCGGGGCTGCATGGCCACCCACCCCCGACGGCTGTGCTGGGTTCCACGTGCAGCAGCTTGGCTGCAGGATTGCTCAGAACGCGGCCAAGGGGAAAGCGGCCCTGGTGGTCCTTTCTCACCTCCAAAGCTATCACCCTTGTTAAGAAGGTGGAACTTTCCTCTTGAGCGAGTCCCAGGCATGTAACGACCCTCTGGGGAGGAAGGTCAGTGGGCCGGGGAACTGAATAGTTAAGGAGCCCAGAGACCCCAGGGGCGAGCTTGTGTCAGCCCGCTGTTGCACCCAGCAGTGCATGTGGACTTTTAGTAGCAAGTATCAGCATCTAACCCGAATTGGCAGAAGCATGATGACAACCTGTTGGTTTGTGTAGATGAGTTTTCTTCAGGCACGGCTTGATCCAGGAGCCCAAGCTGTGTGGCCGGAGTCTGTCTGTCTACATCCTCAGACAGGCGCTCCCCCAACCCCCAGAAGACAGCCACCTGCAGCTGCAGGGTCATCATCCGTGAGTGAAGGCAGCAGAGCAGAGAGGAAAGAGCCCCAGGATGGAGCTTCCTGGGCCTGGGCCAGTCACATGCCCAGCCCTGGACCAAGCCCCAGGGACAGGGTGGTGCTGTGCTCTGGTTGGCCAGAGAGGCCCACATGCTCCAGTGGAGGGGGTGCGGCAGCCCCACCCACACCCACATGGATAGGCGGGTGCTGGCCACTGGGTTCCCCAAAAGCCCAGCTGCACAGATGTCCTGTCACGCTGACTCCAAGTTCAAGTTTACTGCCTCTGCCTGGACTCCCAGGACTCTTGTTTGTAGTAGCGTGAGCTGAACTTTCCATACGAAACTGGCTTTGTTTAGGGCAGGGGGGCGTGTGGGTCGCCAGCTTGCGGTCCTCACCGCCTGGAGGTCTGGGGTCTTTCTGACGTGGTTGGGGCATGTGCAGGCACATGGAGGCTATGTTTTGCATTTGTGGGGGACGGTTGAGCTCACCAGGATGCCAGCTTCTCCCCTGCCATCAGGGGCTGCTCCCTTCTCTGCGGGGCCCTGGAGGGAGGTCAGGAACTTTCCAGAAGCGATGCAGGGACCCGCCCCTCTCTTGCTCTTGGTTCTGCGCTGTATTGCCCTGTATGCGCCGGTCTTCTGGGGGCAGATAGAATCTGACTATTTGTGTAAACTGTTATGGGGAAATTACGTTTTAATTGGATGAGGATGGGGGATAAAATGTGCCAGGGGCATGCCCGCTGTTCTCAGTGGCACCCAGGAGGGGCACGCGCTCCAGCAGTTACATAACAGATTTCGTGAGCTGTCAGTCACTCCCGTTTCGTGGGACCAGCCTTTATAAAGCTGCTTCCATCAGCTGTGGGATCTAACACCGCCTTTCAGCTTGTGTCTGGGGTGGGTCTTCTGTGGCACGAATGAGGAGAGGTGTCCGGGAGCCCGGGGCTTGTACGGCACTTGGGGAAACAGAGCAACGTGATTGCAAAATCAGGGAGGCTTTGCTCCTGGGGGGTGGCTGCTTGCAGGGACCAGGTCAGGAAAATTTCTGGCCGTGTGCATTTCTACAAAGTGGGGTGTCCTGCCCCCAAGAGCACCCGGTTTCTGAGCTGATCCCTTGGTATCTATCTCCTGAGTGTCAGAGATTGAGGTGTGGGTGAAGGGAGGTGGTGAAGGTTGGTTTCCAGCTCATCTGAACCCTCCGGGGGCTCACCCGAGGGTGGGCCTGCCCCGTAGGCACTCCCTGCCTGCCCGTGGCTAACCTACACCTCCTCTTTGTCCTTTCAGCTCAGCCAGCAGATCTCCTGAAGGTTCTAGATTTTCACAACCTGCCTGACGGAATAACCAAGACCACAGGCTTTTGTGCAGCGCGGCGATCTTCCAAAGGCCCGGATGTCGCTTACAGGGTCACAAAAGATGCCCAACTCAGCGCGCCCACCAAGCAGCTGTACCCTGGTAAGAGGCGGCGTGTGTGCCTGGTGGGGTGCGGCTCCGTCTCCCGCCCCCAGCCAGGGAGCAGAGCCGGGAGCCGGTGGGGTGGAGAAACGTGCTTGGTTTTCCGCAAATGAGCCTGGTTTGATGTCAGGATAGTGAAAACACAACCCGGCACCCCTCACCGTCCACCACCAAAGGGACAGCGGGGCCACATCTGTTGACACTGCTTCTCCAAGCAGGTGTCTCTCCAGCTGTGGACAGGCTGTCAGGACTCCAAAGGCAAAAAGGAGATGGATGGTTCCCGGGTGATGGGGTTAAGAGAAACCCTGGGGTCACGGGAAAGGAAACACTTCCAGACAGAAGCTTAACTGGGGGCGAGGACGTTAAGAGACACGTGAATCAGACGTCACGGCTCCCAGCAAGAGAGTGCAGGCTCTTAATGAGAATCCGTTGCCCGGTGTCACGTCGCTGCTCTTAGTTACGTACCCAGAGCGGGAAGTGACGCTTGCTGCTCGGATGCAGCATCCAGGTGGTCCCTGACTGCCCCCCTCACACCCTCGGGGCCTGGACCGGCTGACTAGGCCCAGGTTTGATTACCTCTCCCTCCACCTCAAAGGACTTCCTTCTTCCTGACTCACATCAGAAAGGGCCCAGGGGACCTTGGGCAGATGGACTCACCTCAGGAGGTGTCTTGCAGTCATTAGAAGACATACGACATCGTTTTGGTGACTGCGTTATGCACCCTGGACGTTGAGCCCTGTATCGGGCAACCTTTTGACAAGTAATGGCGTCTCTGTTTCGTCACGTCCCCCCCGGGGCCCGGAAGGACACACTCCCTCAGGGGCTGCATTGGGCTCCCTCTAACCCTTTCACTCATAACTCTGCTTCACCCCAGCTGTTTTCTCAGCTTTCCTTTAAATCCAGTGGCGACTTTTAAGGGTTTGTCTCTGCGAGAGGGGCTGGGTCTGCTCTTTACAGGAATGTCATTTGGGGTCGGTGAGATCTGTCCGGGGCCCTCAGCCCCATCACTATCTTAAAGAGCCCCCCCGCTTTACCGCCTTCGGGAGCCAGACATCCCCCTTCCAGAGCATTCGACCATCCTTGAAGACAGGGGTCACTGCCAGGGCTCCTGGGTCACTCGCCACAAAGAACCATGGGGATTTCACTTTCCCTCACGGCCAGAGGAGCGTTTCTTATCCTTTCTTGGGGCCAGCGTATCTTTTAGAATCACCCAGAAGTTGTCTGCTCGCCTGCCCCGAGTCCCCAGTTTAGAATTCCTGTCCTAGGGGGACTGAGGGGCAGGGGAGGCTTGTGAGAGCTCACAGCCCCGGACAGTGGTGACTGCACTTTGGGACAGACACCCACTGCCTGACGTGTGTGTGACGTGGTCACCTTCCAAGGCCGTCCTGTGGAATTAGGTGTCCTGCCTCGAGGTCATCTGTAGTTGCTTTGCTGAAAATTAGTTAAATCTGATCCCTGCCACCCAGTTCAGGGTCACAACCAATTCATCGGAGTTAGTATCCCTGCCCACCCCCCGGACCCCGGTTATCCTGGGGCGAGAAATGTCAGAGGGTCTCAGAATACAGGCCGGTTATTGGAGATCTGGTATGAATTCCTCAACAGCAGACAGGGATCTATTTTTTTTTTTTTTTTTGCGGTACGCAGGCCTCTCACCGTTGCGGCCTCTCCTGTTGCGGAGCACAGGCTCCGGACGCGCAGGCTCAGCGGCCATGGCGCACGGGCCCAGCCGCTCCGCGGCACGCGGGATCCTCCCGGACCGGGGCACGAGCCCGTGTCCCCTGCATCGGCAGGCGGACTCTCAACCACTGCGCCACCAGGAAAGCCCAGGGATCTTTTTTTTTAAGCCCACATTTTTCCTAACCTGTCAAATTAGGATATTGATTAGATCCTCAAAGAGTTTAAAAGGCTGTTACAGGGCCTTCTAGCCATCATTAGCTTATGGGGTACAATGGGTCCATATATAATGATTGTCTCATTAATGCCAAATGGAACTGGAGGTCTTTGGGGATGATTTAAGTGGGAACTTCTGGAGGGTCTTTTCTGCAGGCCCCAGGGTTGATGAAACCACACAGCCGCTCTGGCCTTTCCTCTCTTGGAAACCTCGGAAGGGGCACCCACCTGTCTTGCTTTTTGCTTGGCCTCCTGGGAGCCATGGCGTTTGGCTGCGTTTTAGATGCTGTGTCTGCTGGGCAGCTGCAGAGGGAAGGGGTGGTGTGGTCAGGTGGCCCCAGCCGGGCCGAGACCGTGGTGGGAGGCCGTGGTGGCCTGAGTTGAGCATAGACGTTTTAAACGTCTCAGTGCAAAGGAGGTCCGGGTCCGCGTGACGTCTCTGTAACGAGAAAACCCCCATCATTCTCCCGAGAGGCCACCTGGATTCTCTGGGGATGCAGGCGCCCCTGTGCAGGCCGGGTGGGTCTGGGTCGTGGATGCGGGCTTGGGGGCCAAAACTGAGCAGGGATCTGGGAGCCTTTGCAGGACCTGTCCCCCTTCCCCAGCCCGGACGCCGGCCTCACCGTCATTGATTCTCCCACTTTGTACAGATCGCCTGCGATCCAGGCCGTTTCTTTTGGGGAAATCAAGGTTCCTTGGGCTGGGGTTCTTCAGAGGACTTGCCCCCTTCCCAGCAGGTGAAGAGAAGCAGTTTGGTGTTCTCTGCACTTGCCGGCAAGACGGGGCCTACTGTTCCTGCCCGATCCTAAGGGGATTTTCTAGTCTTGCTTAGAGCCTGTAATCCGGGTTCTGAATCACCAGGGCCAGGAGTGCAACTCCAGGTTACAGACCTTGACGGTTGGCGCTGGGTGGTCCTGACACTGGGTAGTCCAGGCCGTAAGGACTAAAGCGGAACCTGGGACGGTGACGCTTTGGGGGAAGTGGAGGCCACAAACAAACCAGAGAGGGTTGCGCAGCTTGCCTGGAGCGGGGCGTTTCCTGGGCCTCTGCCTGCGGGCGTGGGGGGCAGCACGTCAGCGTAAGGCTGGCCTGAGACCCTAGAAGAAGCCGTCATGGGCCCTCCCTGAATGCAGGAGGCAGGCGTGTCCCACGAGGCTGCCCCGGCCCCTGGGGCTGTGCCCCTGTGTCCCGGCACCACGCGCCTGCGGCCATCACTGAGGTCCAGCCATCCCCTCCGAAGACATCCCGGCAAGCCAGCCTCCCCGTGGTCACGCGGCCCCCTCCTCTGCTCCCGTGCCTAGGATTGGGGTCCTCTCCCCATTTCGCACTCCCTCTGGTAACTTCGGGGCCGCTGAGACTCCCTTCCTGCTCAGGATCTGAGACGGGGCCTGGGCATAGCTCTGGCCCCCGCTCACTCTTCCGCCTTCGCTCCAGGCCTGCCCTGCACCGTGGGGCGGGACCTCCAGAATCGGCCTCCGTCCAGCAGAACCTGTAACTGTTGGCTTAGTAGGGTTCAGTTTAGTAGCAGATGCACTTATTAAACGCCCACTGTATACCTAAACTGCTCTGTGTCTTTGGGCTTCAGCCAGGTGGAAAGGAAACGGTCTAAGGAAGTAACTGGGCCTCTTGCTCAGCTCACCCCTCAGTTTTGACGTCTCTCTGAGAAACAAAACATGAAGCGTTGGATAGCAGACGAGTTTCTCCCAGACACTGTAGATTATAAAGCGTGTCAGCGTGCGGCTCACGTCCAGACGAGAATGAACGGTCTCTACAGTGACAGCAAATCCTTTGTTATTTTGCCAGGAGGGAGATGAATATTACACGTAATTTCTCCTTTCAGCTTCTCTGAGCTGAGAGCGTGTGTTACTGTAGCGATTTAGAAATTGGGAGGCAGCGTCTGAATGAGTCGGGAGCAGGGGCGTTCGTGGGCCTGGGTGGTGCGTCACGCTGCAGGGAGGGGGAGGGGCACTCCCATGTCCGCTCTTCTTGTTATCTGAGGCAGGGGGGTGACTGTAAGAGGCGTGGAGTCATCACGGGGTAGGGATGGGAGGCAGGCGACCCTTTGAGATGAGAGTGAGGGGCTCACGGACTCACATGGTGATTGAAGTCCATCCTGGACGTGAGCAGGGACCTCTGAGATGCTTGGGGTCAGACACCACCCTGGGCCCCTTAGTGCCCGCTCACCCCCAGGGACCAAAGGGCCACCACCGAGGTCCTGCCACTGGCCTGGCTGGGGTCTCCCCCTGGGGCCTGCACGCAAGCCCCCTCCCCTACCACGGCCGTTCACTCGGGCCGGGATCTCTGATTCCCTCTCACATCCCACGTTTAGACGGCAGCGTGGAGGGACAGCTGTGACGGTAGTGGCCTCCACGGGCCTCTTTCCAAATGGCTTCCTGTCCGTGGAAGGGCAGCCTGAGTTGGTCCCTCAGTGAAGCCAGCCTTTCCTCAGACAGATGACCACACTGACCTCCTCACCCTCCACCTAGACCTGGCAAACTTTGCTGAATATGGTGGCGCTCAGACATTTGCTGCACATCTGCCCCTTGATCAGACTGTTCCTGCAGCCTTTCCCTAACAGCACATGGCCAAACCTACCCCCTCTCCGGGAGCGGAGGCATCCAGCTGGTTCCTGCCCCGGGGGATGGGCTGGGCCACGGTGCTGAGCAGAGAAAACAGACCCCAACTTCTAGCTCCTTAACACGGGACCAGATTCTGACTGGGCTGTGAGCCTTGGGCCTTTCCAGATCCGCACCTTAGCCAGAGCTTTGGGGGCCGTGGGATGGATTTCTCCACCTGCTCTCCATCACGGCCTTGAAAACTCACACAACTCTGTTGGCTTTTGGGGTTTGGTTTCTCTGCCTGAAGCTGCCGTGGCCCCTCTTGTCCTCACGCTAGAGAGACCGTGTGTCTACCCTGGGTCCTCCAGGGGCTGCAGGGGCAGTTCTTTTCGTGGCATCCCCCCTCCCCTCAGCAGGGCATCAGCAGCGCTCACAGGGACCAGAGGCCAGCTGCCCCGTCGTGCAGCAGTTCCGCCAGCAGAGGGCGCCCAAGGACAGCATCCCCACTAAAAGCTGCACTGACCCCCGCTCTGCCACGCGGGCCATCTGGTTGACCTTGTTACAGTTCTAAAGAAGGGGTGGGTCTGATGATGGGCTCTGTCCTTGCCCAGGACCGTGGGCTGGGCTTCAGCGCGCTGCAGCGAGGCAGCTTCAGCCGCAGGGCCTTGTCCTTCCTCTGTCGGGTGTCCCCGTTGACACCCCTCGGGCTCTCTTCTTCAGCCTGGTTCTGAGAAGCACACTGACCTGGGTTGAGCCTTCCTGGCTGTGCATCGATAGCCCAGCTCCCCGGTCAGCCCCGGGCCCTCGCTCTCGGGGGAATTGCAAATTGCACACAGAGAGAACCAGGATGGATGGAAGGACGGGGCTGCGATTTCCTCTCCCGTCCGTGAGGCAGGGCGTGGAGGGCGTGCGTGTGGAGGATTCTGGAGTAGCCTTGTGCCTTCGGCAGGGCCAGCGCGGCTCTGGCTTTTAATGGCCTCAAGTTGTTTCCAGCCTGTGTTGTAAGGAACCCTCCCTCCCACCAACATACCAGGGTTTGGGTTTCCCTTTTAAATTTGAAGTCCTCTGATTTATTTTACTTTTTCTCTGATTTGCATGTCAACCAGGAAATGCCAAGAAGTGCAATTCTCGTCATGATTCCCTGCCTCTTGCCTTCCTTCCCCTCTTCTCTCTCTCCTCCCTCCCTCCAGAGGGCGCAAAATGAGACACACTCTGCCAGGCACAGCTCTAGGCACTGCGGAGGGTAAAAGACGCGTCTGAAACAGCGCCTGCCCAGAGGAAGCTCACATTCTAGAAAGTTCTAAGAGGGATTCATGCATAGATATATTGAGGTGTGGGGACTGAAAAAGCAGTGAAGGCTCACAGTTGGAAGGACCAATGAGGTTTGCATTTGGACTGAGCCTCGGAGGGGGTAGGTTTGACCATGTGGTGTTAGGGGAAGGCTGCAGGAACAGTTTGATCAAGAGGCAGATGTGCAGCAAATGCACCACCATATCCAGCAAATGTTGCCAGGTCCCTGAGCTGGTTTGTTTGCAGAGAGCTGTGGCTGGGCACGGTTGGGGGCTTCCCGACTGCCTTGTCTCTGTCCTCTGTTCCAGCATCTGCATTTCCCGAGGACTTCTCCATTCTAACCACTGTGAAAGCCAAGAAGGGCAGCCAGGCCTTCCTGGTCTCCATCTACAATGAGCAGGGCATCCAGCAGATCGGCCTGGAGATGGGCCGCTCTCCGGTCTTCCTCTATGAGGACCACACAGGGAAACCGGGGCCGGAGGACTACCCCCTCTTCAGAGGCATCAACCTGTCAGATGGCAAGTAAGTGGCACCACTCAGCAACCCACTCCTTCTCCTGCTGGAGGGTCGGGGCCGCCGGCCGAACCGGGGACCTTATAGCAGAATGTGCTTTATATAGCAGGATGGTGCCGACACGCCCGCAGGTCGGAGAGAGCACCGGGCTTGGAGTCCTGGGAGCTGGGTCTTGGTCTGGGCGCATCCTCTGTGGCTCTGGGGAGGCCTTCTTCTCCCTGGGCCTCCACGTCCCCTTTGTAAAATGCACTGACCTGTGTCAAATGCTAGCCTCTTAGTGTCCGAAGGGACACGGGAGACTGTGTAGTTATACCCAACTTCTTCCAGAAAGGATTTAAGGCATCCTCAAGGATACAGACACAGATGTGAGAGTGAATGATTTTAAAAAAAAAAGAAAAAGGAGTCAGGTCTTTCCAGAATTCTCTGTTGGATGCATCCCTAAACCCCGGTAGTTTGAAATTAATTGGCTGACACGTCTGAGGCCACGCGCTGTGATCCTTGAAGACCTCAGGCCATGATTTCTGCATTTCTAATTGGGAGTTTCACGTAGATCCCTCAGTCCCACCGTTTCCTGTCAGACTCGGTTTCCCCGGCAGCCTGCATGTGCTGTTGGGGGTTGAGATGGTACCCAGGGAAGTACTGTCAGGTCTCCCCGCCCTTGACCCACTGACCAGCCCACTCCAGGCTTCAGGGCTGTGCTCCGGGCTGCACAGCTGCTCTCATCCCAGAGATGAGAGACCTGATTTTTGAGTCCAGTGGGTCTCGCGTGGCACACGGTGTGGACCTGTGCCCACGCCTGTCTGCCCACAGCGGCTCGGCTCTGAACTGCTCAGCCCCGTGACAGTGCAGGAAAGAGATGTCCTCCTGGGTCCCCAGGGACTTGCGGTTGAGGCACTCGTATTGGTACTTCATGACACCGGCCCCCCTTCACCTGCCTGGCTGTCTGTTTCTTTGCAGGTGGCACAGAATTGCTCTTAGCATCCACAGGAAGAATGTCACCTTGATCCTGGACTGTAAGAAGAAGATAACGACATCCCTGGACCGCAGCAATCACCCCGTGATAGACGTTAACGGCATCATCGTGTTTGGCACCCGAATTCTGGATGAGGAGGTGTTTGAGGTAAGCAGGGGGCCGGGGGCCTGGGGCCAGCCAAGCCGACGCCGTGTTGCCTGGATCCTGGCGCTCTGCTGGGGGCGTGGGTGGGGGGGAGGGAACACCTACTGATTGTCCTGCTTCTGGTAACGGCAGGAGTGATGTCTGCCGGTGGAGACGGGCGGGCGTTTGAACGGGCCCTTGGGCTTTGCGCCGGTGGGGAGGATGAGGTTTGGGTCTCACCTGCCTCAGGGGTCCTACTGGGGCCACGTGCGTAACTATGAGAGGTTCGGGGGCGGGGGAGCTGGCCTCGGTGCAGGCCCGCGGGGCCGGACTCTCCACTGTCTCGTTTGCTGATTCCGGGCCTTGGGCAGGTTGCTCTGACGTTTCTGAGCCTCAGTCTCTCCATCTGTAAAATGGGATCACGCATGCAGCTCCTTCACAGAACGTGGCGAGAATTACGTGGGGCTGAATGCTGTAAAGCACCACGGCCTCCTCATGGCAAGCGCTTGACGTGTGTCAGCCTTGATAGCAACCCAGCGTCGGGGCAGGTGGAAAGGTGGACAGAGCCCAGTTGGTCAGATGTGGCTGAGCAAGGAAACATCAGAACAGCCACGTCTGCGTGGAGGCGGGGGTTGGGGGATGGGCGAACCAGCGTGTGAAGGTGGGTCCGTGGATCCTGCCGAAGTTGGCAGCCCCTCAGCCCAGCAGGAGTCCAGGACGGCCGCAGCCTGTGGGCAGCGGGGTGGGCTGGGCGCCTGGATTCTGCAGGCACTGCCGAACTTTGCGAGTTACGGCGACACCCCCTCCGAGCACGACTCCGACCACAGTTGCCCAGAGACCCGGGATGGGCTGCAGGCGGCTGGGCGGCATCGGGGTCCTCCCGGGGAGCTACTGTCAAAGGCTTGGGGGTCGCCCCGACTGGGATTAAGTTTTTGCCGGCGTAGACCTCTTGCTGGTGGGAGGATCCAGGTAAAGCAGGTGGCTTTGGTGAGCCTCAGGACTTATTTGTAAAACGTGGGTACTGGTAGTGTTGCCTCGAGAGGTGCCGGGGGCTCACCTGGGCTTGGTCACCTGCTCAGCGCCCGGAAGCCTGGGTCACTGCCGCCACCCTTGCTCGAGGTCTGAATGCGGAGGTGGGTCCGTGTGCCGAGGCTGGGGTTTGAATTCATGTACCGCGTGGTAGCTTTTCCGCACTGTTGCCACATCTTCCCGATTTCTAGTGCCTTTTGTGCGCCGATGGTGTGTCTTTTATTGTAACGACTCAGGAAGAAGCTTTATCTGTCTTTTAAAAAGATAAGGATCCTAAACGGAATCCTGCTTCCTTGATTTTCTGAGCCAGTTTCCCCATGAGCACACGTCTGCTAAGACTCCGGTGCTGTAGGGAAAGCGCTAGGGACGTCAGGGCTGGGTTCAAGCCCCAGCTGCACTGTCTACATGCTGTGAGATCCTGGGTGACTGCCTCGCCTCTCTGAAGTGCTTGTGTGGGTGAGGTGTGTTTAAGGACCACCGAGGCATACGCGTGGCCCACGGCCAGCGGTCCGTAGCTGTTACCCACGTTTATGATTAGAGAAGGAAAACAATTTATAATTACCAAAAAGAAATGGAAGAGAAGAACAAATATCGTATATTAACGCACATACGTGGAATCTAGAAAAACGATGCAGATGAACCGGTTTGCAGGGCAGAAATAGAGACACAGATGTAGAGAACAGACGTATGGACACCAAGGGGGGAACGTGGGGTGGGGGGTGGCGGGAGGAATTGGGAGATTGGGATTGACGTGTATACGCTAATGTGTATAAAATAGATAACTAATAAGAACCTGCTGTATAAAAATAAATAAATAAAATAAAATCCAAATCAAAAATTAAAAAAAAGAAATGGATCTCAAATCGGATAACTGGTTTCCTCCTCTGTTTAGCCTCCCAGCAAGCTGGGTAGGTCTTGCTGTGCGGCTGAGAGCATGCAGGCTTTTGATGGAAGCCGTAGCTCAAAAATACGTACCGCGTTCTGGGGAGCCCTTCTTCCTGGTCGTGGCTTTCGATTTGAGGGAGAGTGTCCGCCAGGCACCAGAGATTCTTGTTGACCACAAGCCGTTCGCGTTCTGAAGGAGGTGATTCCGTAGCCTTGGACTTCCCTGGCTGTTGGATGCGTCCACGTCGGAAAATGCGACCTGTCTTTCCTAATGAAGAGCAGCCAGCTAGAGGTGGTGATGCCCTCGGGGGCCCCAGAGCATCACTTTTTGCTGTTTTATTCAGAGAGCAAGGATGAAGTTGGGTGGGTTGGCCTCGTATCCCCAGCCCCGCTTTGTCTCGTGGCGAGTGAAACAGAATTTTTATAAATAAAAGTGAGTTAACTCTTGACTTTCCAGAAGACTCCAGATAATGACACTTGGCATTTGTCACCGCTTTGGTTTCTGGAGAAGTGTCTTTAAAAGGAGGGGCCAGCACCATTGAAACCGATTCCCCGGCAGCCACGTTCTTCCCCGGGAAGGATGACTTCCCCTTAGCCGGAAGGATTCTGGGTACTTTGGTGGAGGGCCAAGTCGTTGCTGGCACACGCTGGGTTTTGTGATGTGTGCTGTTTCCAAACAGGGCTTTGCTGAACTCTAGAGAGTCTGTTGGGACCACTGGGGTTTTTCCTGGGGTGTGCGTGGGCCAGGGAGGAAGTGGGGTGCGTAGCAAGGTCCCCCAGGCTTTCGTGCTCTTCCTCTCCGGCTGATGGCCTGGAGCCCACACTGAACCTGTCCGAACCCAACGTCCTCATCTGTAAAATGGGCGTGACGGGGCCAGTGCTAGGGGTCGTGGGGTGGCCCGAGGGAATCTCTGTAAGATGCCTGCACCTGTGAGGACCATCGCGAACCACACCGACCAGACCCCTGGCAGTCAGAGCGGGCGGCCCACCATCAGCATCCCCCTGCATTTACCTGTCAACCATGGCAGCGGCTGTGACCAAGGTCCGCTCCCTCTGTGGTGGCACAGGGTCACGAGCTGTCCCTTATCTCACTGTGCGAGTTAGGTGCTGGACCTCCGCCTTAGAGATGAGGGCCCTGAGCCGTGCAGGGGGTGGAGCCGCCTGGGCTCACGGGGGCCCCCCATTCCTGTGCCCAGAAACCCAAAGGGGAAGGGACTGGCTGTGGGTCATGCTGCCCTGGCCAGGGTGCATGCTCCCGGCCAGAGCCCCCAGGCGGGGACTGTCCCTCAGGGTGCCGTGGTGTGCTGTGGAAGGGGCTCGAGCTGGCTCCCTGGTCACGGCTTTGCCGCCCACCTCGCTGACCTGGCCAAGCCCCCGTCCTTGCCCACCTGCTTCCAGGTGGAGCGTGTGCACTACAGGGCTGCCTGAGGACCTGCCTGTGGGGGGCGTCCACAGTGATGTTCCTGGGGAGCTGTGTGTCCTGTGTCCTGCCCCTTCTCCTGGGGTGTACCCGTGCCCTGGGACCAGTGAGCAGCTGGGGGTCCCGGGTCTTCGTCCCACCCCCCAAGGGCCCGCCGTCGGGGGAAGTGGAGGGTATTCTTCGGACCTCTGTGAAGTGGGGTCCTGCGGGCCTCCCTGTGCAGGAGAAAGTGTTGTTTTCACCCCGGGCTTAGGACAAGCTTTGTGTTTTCAGAAACAGACAAGACTGCCAGGAGAGCGAGTGTGTCTGGCAGGAGGGGGAAGTGGCTATATTTCTTCAGTGGCAAACCTGGGTGGGAAGCCAGGCAGGGCCCTGTGACAACACGCCGCCTGTGTGCTCTGCCCTCCCCGCACCAGAGAGGCTGAGTAACCTACCGAAGGTCACCCAGCAAAACTGCAGCGCAGCGGGGTTGGTCTGTTGTTGCTGAGAGCCGATGGCCTGTCCTGATGTCGTGGCGGGTGTGACAGTCACGGCAGCCCCTGCATCTCTCTATCCACCTGACCAAGGAAACCAGGACCATCCCCAGCCAGGGCGCATCCCTGGTGGTCCCGACGTACTGGTGGGTGCCTGGCCTTGCTCCAGGCTGCTCGGTTCCCATCGTCCTGCACAGGCCCCGGGGACACCGGAGTCCCCTGGGCTGTGGGATCTGAAGCCCTGGACCCTTCCAGGAAGAGCCAGCACGAGCTGCTAGCAGGGGCGGTGGCTGCCAGAGCTATATCCTCCCCTGCGTGACTGGTGGCCTGCACGGCACCCTCCCCCGGGCCAGGCTCTCAAACGTGGGACTGAACTGGTGGGCCCCGCACCCGCCCTGGGCTCACCTGCGGTCCTGGAGCCGGCCGGTGTTCCAGATGGAGGGATCCGGAGGGTGGGACTGGGGGGCAAGCCAGAGCATCTGCTCTGGGTTCTGCAGGGGAAGGGCCCTCCTCTTGGGTCCTCAAATGGAGGGGATCACGGAAGAGGAGACCTGCCCTGGGGGACGGGGAGCCGGTGAGTTCTGGGCCAGGAGCCAAGTCTGCTTTTAAGCTGTTGAATGTTTCAAGGGGCAGCAAGACCAAGCAAACTGCAGCTTTTCTCCGCGGGATCCCCGGGTGCTGGCAGGGAGAGAACGGCATTGCGTTCAAGTCACGGTCCTGCCGTCTGTCTGCTCTCCTCGGCCGTTTGGAGAGACCCAGTGGTTTACTTAATCCCTGATTCCCTTTTTCCAGGGGCCTGTCTTTTCCACTGACATGGTCTTCCTTGGAATTTAGCTTTCCCGGGGCGGGAACGGGGCCACGGCGGGGGAGGCGCTTTCCCAGCGATCCACGGAGCTGGCCCGGGATGCCTGTCGAGCACAGACTCACCCTCCTTGATGTGCGGGGTGCTGGCGTCAGGGTCTCGAAGGAGAGGGAGCAGTGAGTTGGTGTCAGAGGCCAAGGCTGTGGCCTGTGACCCTTGACTCTGGGAACATCCCGTCACTGATCACTTGCCCAGAGCCCCCTGGGGTGCAGGACACTGGTGGGTCTAGAGGCCACGGAGCAGGCAGGCGTGCACCTGGGCGACGGGTGTGGTGATGGGCGAGCTGCAGAGCTGGGTAGCACGAGGCCTCCTGTGTCCTGTCCCACCCGGGGACGCTGCTGGAGGAAGCGCTCGTCCTGCCGGTGGCGATGAGCCTGGAGCTGGCTGTGTCTGAGCGTGACCCTCATTTGCACTTTGCTCCCTTTCTGTCTGCCTTCCCGCGGCTTTGTCAGTTTGACCCCAGCGTCTCTCTGGAGAGGGGCTGCAGACACTTCCAGAGTGCGCTTTTCCCTTCCTTGGAAGGTGGTGCATTTGCAGGGCCAGTGGGGCCACTGTGGGTTCACTTTCGTGTCCATTCAGACACAGGTGGGTGCGATGGGGATACGGCCAGAGGGCATCTGCAGGCAGTGAGCAGCTCTGCGGGCTTGTCTGGGGGTGTCTCTGCGCTTCCATCCCCACTGGTTGACAGTGTTCACAGGCCAGGTGCCCCTCCCTGGGTCCACGGGTGTTTTTCCAGTTGGCGTTGCTGGGTAGACCGGTGCTGGGCATAGGAGGAGCTGGGCTCTGGAGCCAGACCGGGTGGGAAGCGCGGCTCCATCTGGAAAACGGGCCAGTGCGTTCAAGATTGATGCTGAGGCCGGCCTGCTGCGCACACAGCCCCCCATGTTCTCAGAGATCAAGACTCAGAGCGAACCATCAAAGACCCCTAACGCATGCTCTGCCCTGGCACGCAGAGCCGCCGTGGAGGGCCCAGTGTCTGCACGGCAGCTCTCACAGTGGAGGCCGTGCACTCGGACCTTAGTCGGTGGTGTGGAAGCTCCCAGGGCTAAGTCTTGGGTCCAAGTCCCCGAGGGGGCAGCTCAGACCCAGCCTTTCCTACCACAAACCGCATGTCCTGGGCAGGGCCTGGCTGAGGACCGTGTCCACCCCGCTCCCGGCCCTCTCCTTCGCGTCCATCTGTGCATCGCCCGGGATCACTGTCCTGGTGCGTCAGGCCACGTGAGGCGGCAGCCCTGCGCCCAGCGAGGCAGACCCCAGGGAAGCAGAGGGGCGTGAGTGAGTCAAGGGCAGAGGCCCCTCTGCTTCAGCTCTGCCCACTTCACAGGGACCTTCCCCGATTCCTGGCAAGAACAGGGATGTTGCAGGCTCCGTGTGTTTCCTGGGACCCCAGAAACACACGTCTCCACTTTGGTCTCTTGAAAAGATAGGAGTTTATTACTTCCTGGTTCTGGAAGCTGGAACTCTGCAGCCTGAAATGGGTGGGGCAGAGCTCCCAGCAGGGGCTCCAGGGGAGGGTCCTTTCCCCCTCTTCCGGCTTGGAGGGCAGTGGGCGTGGCCAGGCCCAGCAGCAGGTGGAGTAATCTGGAGCGGTGCTGCCTCGGGTGGCCTGGCAGGGCAGGGAGGTGCTCCCGGGGAAGCACAAGCCCAGGTGTCCCTGGCTGTGGCCGCATCACTCCTGTCCCTGCTCACCTGGCCTCTCCTCTCCTCCCTGCGTCTCTGTTCTGTCTGCCTCTTGTAAGGACACAAGTCATTGGGTTCGGGGTCTGTCTTAATCCAGGCTGATTCTCTTCTTGAGACCCATCACTTCCCTACACCTGTGAAGACCCTGTTTCCCAATAAGGCCACTTTCCCAGGTTCCAGGGGTGAGGATTTGGCCCTGGGGTGGGGGTCTGTATCCAGCCCACTGCCCAGGCCAGCGTGGGGAGGGGCTGCTCCCCAGTAATGCCTGCGGGGCACGTGTGGGGAATTAACAGCGGGCCTCTGGGCATGCATATTTGCTTGTTTTCAAATCGAGGTTTGTCTCGGGCTGCTGAGTTGTGTCTGCGCAAGGAGGCTGGGGGGTAAGCTCTTGCCGGCTGGAGGGGCTAGGGGGCCAGCCCTGTGCACGGCTCCCGGCTTGAATGGGCGGCCGACCGACCAGTGAAGGCAGTGGGCAGGGAGTTTGAAGTGCGTTTTTGTCTCCAGTTAGGGTGCAGGAGAGTCTGGGCTGTGGGCAAGCCGGGGCCAGGACTCCTCCTGGGGCAGGTGGCCGGCAGCCTGTGGGCTGGGGAGGGTGTGACCCCTTAGCAGAGGCTGGTGGGAGCAGGGTGACAGTGAAGGAATCCCGTGATCTCACGTTCAGGTCTCCGCCAAGGGCTTTCTCCTGGAATCGCTCCTCAGGTGGGCAGTGATTTTCAGGGGCTGGGGTGCTCTCCTGGGTCGTGCCGGGTGTTCGTGATCTGCGTTGAGCCCAGCAGTGGGTGGGGGACCTCTCTACCTGGGCCCGGCAAGGAGGGTTCCAGAGAGACCCCAGAGCATCAGGCAGGCCCTGCTTGGCCCACGTGCTTCGGGACCTGGCTCCTTCTGCTGCCTGGCCCGAGAGGGCTGCAGGTTTGTTCCATGGAAACTGTGAGCAACAGGCCCACGTCCCAACCCGACAGGCTGACGCGGTGCTGGAGGCCGGCCCTGTGGCGTCACGCAGCTTACAGTGGACTCTCTGATCTGTGGGTCCCCAGGGAGGGTGGTGCCCGGTGAGCCGCAGGCCGCAGCGGCTCTAGAGGAGGACACTGGGGACGGACTGGGTCGTGCCGGACGAGGGTCAGGCCGTTGCTGCCGAAGCTTGTGGGTGCTGAGTCCCGTGGTCCCGCCGGCAGTGGCAGTGGGTGGGATGGGGAGGTGAGGGGAGTGGCCGAGGGGAGCCCACCCACTCGAGCCAGGGAGCTGCCGTTGTGGATGGCTGGAGGGTGAGGGGGTCCTGCCGGTGCGTGGCCTCCTTCTTTACCGCAGCCAGCCGCTGAGGGCAGCCCCGGCCTCACTTACCGTCCGCAGGGCCTTGGGCAATCCCGGGACTCGGCCCGCTCACCCTGAAGGTGGGACTGCCGTGCTTGCGGTGACGATGGACGGCCACAGTGCCTGACAGAGTCCTCAGCCCGCCAGCCAGCACTGGGCGTCCCGCTGCTGTCGGTGATGCTGGTGGAGGGCCCCTGGCGGGCGGGGGGGACACAGGCGTCGCGTGAATTCTCGGGGAGGGAGTTTTCTTCTTAAGATGGTTCTCGTGATAACATGGGTTGTCGTTGCTGTGCTATAGGTGGGCGGATTCCGGGATGGGAGGGGGGCCTGACGGTATGCAGGCTCAGCTGCAGGGAGAGCAGCCGGGATTCGATCCTCACCTGCAAACCTTGGGCGTGGGCCATAGCTGGGCGGCTCTGGGGGTGCAGTGAGACCCTCCTGAGGGGCAGAGGGGAAGGCGCGGAGGGGCTGGCCCCCAGCGCCGTGCCTCCAGGCCTGGAACCCTTGTGACCCCTTCCACCGCCTCCAGGAAAAGAGCCTCCGAGATGGGGGTCAGCGCACGAGGTTGCTGGGTGCCCCCTTCTCGAGGGTGCTCTGGGGTTGGAAGGGGCCGGTGGCGGGGGGACCCGATAACAGTTGTGCAGAGCATTCGTCAGAGGTCTTTGATGGTCTTGATCTCCGAGGACACGGAAAATCCATCTCAGCTCGTTTCTGACTCTGCCGCCGTGGATTTTCCTGGAAGCTCTCAGCTCCGGGAAGCTCAGGTGTGTGTGCGGGCTGTGCTCTTTGGTCTCCTTCACCTCATGAGTCTTCACAGAGCCCAGGGGATGTGCATTGTGTTGGCTCCGTAGCACCCGTGGGGAACCTGGAGCCCAGAGACGTAAAGCCACCTGCTCAAGGTCACACAGCAGGGAAGTGCAGGGCTGGATTTGGGGCCCAGGTCTGGAGCATTCCCTGGGTCAGATGGGGGCTGCTGGGTCCCCAGTGTCAGACTTCTGTCCCTGTCCCTTTGGGGGTCTCACCCTCCAGCCTGATGGAGCCCCTGTTTGCTCACTCCCCTCTTGGGGGTGACCCTCCAGCCGGCCCCTGGTTCTCAGTCCTTCCTGAGCTCCAAGGACTATGCGTGTCTCCACTCAAAGTGAGCCCCCTCCCCCCCAGGCCTGGCCCTGCTCACTTTCAACCCGGAATCGCCGTTTTCTCTAGTCTGAGCTGCATTTTCCAGGCCCCTCCAGGCGATGTCTATCCAGCTGCGGCCGGTCCAGAGTCTGTCCACAAGCAGGTCTTTCCAAAAGGTCCAGGGAGTGACCAGGCGGCAGCCGGTACTTGAGGGCACTGCAGTGACTCTTGACCCTCGTGGAGGCCTGGAATTCTACAAATCGATTAATATAAATAATTCTACAAGTTAATTTCCCTGAGCACACACCACCTTCTCCAGAGCCCAGCCCCACTGCTTGCAGTTAGTGCTCCCGGGAGGCTGTGTTTGAGGCTACTTCTCAGGGGTTGGGTCGTGAGATTGTCCCCATGAGTCAGCCACACTGTGTCACCCCATCCTTCCCACGTCCAGCAGTGTGTGTTTGCAGTCGAGGTTGCCGGGTCTGGGGCAGAGCCTGGGACCTTGGCCGGCGTTGTGCCGCATGGCCTCAGTGCTTGAAGTGAGGCTGGATTACGGCACAGAGTCTGCTCAGAACGGGGGTGCTGGCCTGGAGCGTGTGGGGCAGCCTGGGCCTCTAAAATCAACTCCTCCCCACCACTCCCCTGCCTGCCCTGCAGGGAAGTGTGTGTTCTGCTTGCAGTGTGAGTCCTTCTCATGGCTGTGGACCTGCAGAAACACCTGCGTGGGGTCTGTCACAAACAATGCCAAGTTTCTCTCGTTGGTTGACAGAATAAGATGCCGCAGAAAGGTCTTTCAGGTTGGGACCGTGTTCTAGAACCAAGGAAGTGAAATTCAGTGAAGGTGACTGTGAATTTCTGCACTTGGGTTCAAAACAAGCAGCTGGCAGGTGCGGGATGGGGAGATGTGGGTGTAGGACACTCCCGTGGAGGAGGTGCAGGGGTCTGTGCGTGGCAAGCCCATTAGCGACCATGGGTGTGATGCGTTCGGAACAGAGGGTGGGATGATCGAGGGGCTGGACGTGCGCAGCGGAGGCTGAACTAAGACCTGAGGTCTGCGCCTAGAGTGGGGCGGCAGGAGGGAGACGGAGCTGGTGCCTGAGGTAGAGCGTCTCGTCCAGGGGTGTGGGGTGAGGCAGTGGCAAAGTGAGGACCACGGAACGGCGTTCACACGTATGAACCTGCAGCATCCACCTCCTCCACCAGGGCCCCGCTCTGAGGCCACTGCCTCAGGATGCCTTCCTTGACCTTGCCAGGCAGAGGAGGTCACCTGAGCGCCTCCTGAGGAATCAGTGAGAGCTTGAGATTTGCAGTCAAGGGCACTGATTTATTTGTCTTGGTGTCAATAAGCTTATCGTAGGGGTGCTAAAAATGCTGGTTGAAAGGGTGAAAGAATGAATAATCAGAGCTGACTGCCTTCAGAGGGAGAGGGTAGTGAGCCTTTGTCAGAGATCCAGGGCTGATGGTGATGGTGGTGATGGCGGTCATGGTGGTCGTGGTGGAGGTGGTGGTGTTGGTGGTGATGGTAATGATGATGGTGATGTTGTTGGTGATGATGACAGCAATGGTAGTGGTGCTGGGATGGGAGTGGGAATGGTAGTTATGGTGGTGGTGATGGTGGTGATGATAATGTTGGTGATGTTAGTGTTGGTGATGGTCATGGTGGTCAGTGGTGGTCCTCGTGGTGATGGTGATGATAATAGTAATGATGGTGATGATGGTGGTGGTGATGGTAGTGATGTTGATGATGGGGATGGGAGTGATGGTGGTAATAGTGGTGATGGTGGTGATGATGATGGTGATGGTGGTGATGGTGATGGTGGTGGTGATGGTGTGATGATGGTGGTGAGTATGATGATGTTGATGTTGGTGGTGATGATGTTGATGGTGATGGTGGTGATGATGGTGGTGGTGATGGTGATGGTGGTGATGGTGGTAATGGTGTGATGATGGTGATGGTGGTGATTATGATGTTAATGGTGATGGTGGTGATGATGGTGATGGTGGTGGTGATGATAATAGTGATGGTGATGCTGGTGGTGATGGTGGTGATTATGATGATGTTGATGGTGAAGGTGGTGATGATGGTGATGTTGGTGGTGATGGTGTTGGTGATGGTAATGAAGGTGGTGATGGTGATGGTGGTGGTGATGGTGGTGATGGTGGTGATTATGATGATGTTGATGGTGAAGGTGGTGATGGTGGTGGTGATGGTGGTGATGGTGATTATGATGATGTTGATGGTGAAGGTGGTGATGATGGTGATGGTGGTGGTGATGGTGATGGTGGTGATGGTGGTGATTATGATGATGTTGATGGTGAAGGTGGTGGTGGTGGTGATGGTGGTGATTATGATGATGTTGATGGTGAAGGTGGTGATGATGGTGATGGTGGTGGTGATGGTGATGGTGGTGGTGATGGCAGGGATGGCAGTTTCCACTTTGTCTGGGCCTCACCAGGTGCCAGGCTCACCGGGCATGCTGTGCGTACCATCACGCTTAGTCCTTAGTGAGGTAGATCTCGTTATCTCCTTTGCAAATGCACACTCAGTGATGTGCTTAAGGCCCCACAGCCTGCAAGGGGCGGAATCCTGCACCCAGGCCACCTGTGGTCACTGCCTCACCCCTCCCTGCGGTGGTGCCCAGAGTCGTGCTCCTTCCTCTGTGGAGCTTATCACGACAGATGTGTTCCTGTGCTGCGTGGTCAGTCCAGTGCCTACAGGCTTGCTGCTCTGAAAGTCTGGGGTGGGGGAAGGACGGGACAGCTTCACTCACGTGCTGCCTAGGCTGGGCTGCTCACCTAAATGTCTGGAGTGAAATATCTAGGGCCGCGTAGCCAGTGGGGAAAGGATGTGAGACCCATGCCCTTTATAGCGTCCGGTGGGCCCGTGAGCCAGCCTGGTCCCTGCCGCTGGCTCTGCTGCCCTGTCCCTTGGTCTGGGGATGAGGTGTCCACTCTCTGAGTTCACTAAGGTGACCCTTTAGTCACTGTGGCTAGTTTCAGGTCTGATGAGGCTGGGACTTGACCATCCCCCCACCATCCCTGCCCCTGGCCCCTTCGTGGAGACTCAGGTGTGGTGCACACCGCCTGCACCAGTGCAGGTGTGAGGAGACACCAGGGGTGGGTGGCGCAGGTGAGAATTGGGCTGGGACCAGTGGTGGCCACATAGTGGGGGGAAGCCCACAGACATGGACCATGGAGGCGGGACCTGGGGGGCAGCAGGAAGTGGCTTCCAGCCGCGTGGAGATCTTTCTTTAACGCTCACTCACTCACTCACTCTCACCTGAATGGTGCTTGACGCTTTCTCACGCTGTGGGTGCTGCGAAAATCATAGAAAAAGTGACTTAGACCCCCCTGGCTTGGGTTCTTCCCTTTCCATTGTGTGACTTTTTTTTTTTTTTTTTGCGGTACGCAGGCCTCTCACTGTTGTGGCCTCTCCCGTTGCGGAGCACAGGCTCCGGACGCGCAGGCTCAGCGGCCATGGCTCACGGGCCCAGCCGCTCCGCGGCATGTGGGATCTTCCCGGACCGGGGCATGAACCCGTGTTCCCTGCATCGGCAGGCGGACTCTCAACCACTGCGCCACCAGGGAAGCCCCATTGTGTGACTTTTGATGAAAAATGTCACAAGACGTAAAGTGTGACCTGTTTGGGCCGTGAGAGCTTGAACAGGAAGGGGGACTCAGGAGGGCTTTCATGTGCGAAGTCTCCTGGGACATCAGGAAGGTGCCTCATAGAAGCCCCCTGCCCTGTGTCCGCCAGGCTGGTCCCAGTGTCAGACCCACCAGGCTCCCCCGGGGAAGGAAAGCTTTGCAGGGTGGACAAGTGACCATGTGTGCCTGCGTGTCCCTGGTGCTCTGTGCACACGTGTGCCTGCTCTGTGTCACTTGCTGGCAAGTGGACTCAGACTGGGCTGTCCTCACCGGGGGCAGATTTGTGACCAGACCCCTGGCAGCCGAAGGTCGATGCTTCCTTCTTGTTTTTGCTCCGTAGACTGCGCGCTCCTACCCCAACCTGGGACAAGAAGTATCCGTCCGTCCGTCCTCTCAAAAGACCGTGTGTCTCCATTTACGAGGGTGAAGCGCTCTGGCTAAAACCACGGGAAGAGCCAAGTGCGCAGTGGGAGCCCCTCGGGGCCGGTTCGGGTTGGACAGGGAGGGGCCCGTGGTGCGGGGCAGTCCCTGCAGGGCTGGCTTCCCCGGGGGACCCATGGCTGTTTGTTGAAAGGAGGGATGCAAGATTAAATAGCACTGGAGAGAGGAAATGAAAAGCCGGGCGCGTCATTGGAGAGCGCAGCGGCACAGACGCTCCAGGCCGGGAAGCAGGGGCGAGGGCCTCCGTCATCTGGGCAGAGATGTTTTCTGAGTCCACAGCCCTTAGGGTTGCAAAGCTCTCCAACGAACACTTTGCAGTTTCCTCAGCAGGAGCGCAGCTTAGGTACAATCTCATTATGGGAAAAGGCAGGACTGGTTCCCTCAGCAGAAGGCCCGGCTCAGCCAGCGACACCTGTGTCCTGTGTGTCCCGATGGCTGGGGCCTCGCGGGCTGCCCGGCCTGTCCTCTGCAGGAAGAGGGACAGCCGCTGGCCACCTGGGCGTCGGGGCTGTGTGGGGAGTGGGATGGCCGTGGTGACCGCGGGCTGGTGCAGAAGCTTCTGGGGGGTCTGTAGAGCTTTACTGACCTGGTGGGGGCAGAGATAAGGCACGTCAATCGAGAACGCCCTGGGCATCGTCGGAGCGAGGGATGCAGGGAAAGCAGTGCGCCTGCTTCTCTGGGCAGGTGACGTGGGCCACCGCAGGGCAGGCTGCGCGGGGTGCCGAGTCTGGGGCTCGGCTTTTAGAGGTAACCTGAGCGATTACAGGGCGTGGCCTGCATTGGCGATGTGGAGTCTGGTGTCAGGAGCACCCACGGGGCGGGTGGGGCGGGTGGGGCGGGGACGTGCCCCACAGAGGGCTGCCTGGACGAGGTGACGGTGTCGTTTATGGGAGCTGGAAGCTCTGGTTGATGTGTGTGCGGGACATAGAAGTCGGCTCCAGGGAGCCCCCATTCCGTGCCCTCGCGAGAGTGACCACCCCCCCGCCCCGAGCTTAGCGGGTGCATCTGTGACATGGGGATGAGAAGGAGGAAACGAGGTCCAGCTCCCTCTTGGAGGGGCCGGGGGGCGGTGGGCTGGGATGGGAAAGGCAGAGGCTTGCGGCGGGCAGTGGGTGCTCGGAAAGCCATCCCGTCGGGTGGCAGGTGGGGCGGGGTGGGCGCGTGCAGCCCCGGGCCCTGGGTCGCTGCTGAAGGAGGAGACGGAGCCCCAGCCGCCTGGTGCCCCCCCCCCGGCACCCTCCGTAGGTCTGCTGCCCGCTCTGGGCTGGGCCGTATGTGACTCGTGGGTCCTGTCGTCCGTGGGATCCAGGAGGCCCGCCGTCAGGGGCTGGAGCGGGGCACGTGCCCCTGCGGGTCGCAGCGAGAAATGCTGCTGTCGGGGGGCTTGTAGGCTGTGGGAGGGGCAAGGTGGGGGGCAGTCGGTCAGCAGCTCCCCATGCGGGGTGCACACCCCACTGCTCCAGGCTCTGCGGGGCTCAGAGGGCAAGGCTCCGGGCAGGGTGGGCCGAAAGCGGGGGGAGAAGTGCGCCTGGGCCGGCGACCGTGCAGGGGGGTCACGGCCTCACCCATATCACGGTGGGGATTTCGGGGAGCAGAGATAGCACAGTGGGGACCCTCCGTGAGCGCTCGCTGCATCATGGATGAGGGGACCGAGGCCCTGGTCAAGTGTAAGACAGCACGGATGCTGCGGGGTGAGGAGATACACAGTGGGACCTTCCTGGTTCTGGAAAGTTCTTCCACCCCACGGCCTCCGTTTCCCCATCTGTAAAGTGGCGGTTGCAGTGAGGCTCAGGAGGGATTTGTGGGGGGCACCCAGCAGTGGCCAGGCAGACTTTGGACCCCCGTCACGGCGTCACAGTTCCCCGGACTCGGAGCCCTTGGGGCTGAGCTGCTGTTGAGGCTGGCGGGACCCACCCCTGCTGACCTCAGATTCCATCTGTAAAATGAGACGGTTTTACTATATCAAGGATTTTGACTTTCTGAGGAAGCCCGTAAACCCTTTCCTAACTAACATCCCTCTGGGGCGGCCTGATGTGTACAACCTGCTAGGACCCAGGCCCCTCCACGGAACCCTTTTTGAGAAGCCCTGGCCAGGCCAAGCTCCAGGTCCCCACGTCCCGAGGGACCTGCGAGGGGCCGGAGGCGGGAGGCAGGACGTCCCGGGAGGTCAGCGAGGGCGGGGCGGCTCGGCGAGTGGGGACCTTCCCGCTGGTGCTCCCTGGGCTCCGAGGGGCTGCAGCTGGGCTCCGGCATCTCCCACCAGCAGCCGCTGTGAAGGCCGCACCAGGGCAGGGGCTCCGTGACGGGCCTCCGGGCCTGGAGTTTGGAGCTTGGTTTCCCATCCCCCGAGGCATCGTGAAAATGCTCTCAAGACACAGTCATAAAGCTGTGATCACTCATTGCACGTTTGAAGGGCAACATGCACCCCTTAGGGCAGCTGGGGGGCACGACGTCTCCAAGTCGCCGGGTGGTGCTGCCGGAAGCCCTGTGTTGAGAAGGATTCTGAGTTGCCTCTGGTCTCAATGAGACAAAGCACAGCGGGAGACGGGGTCTCTGGGAGGGGCACGCGAGGTGTTCCATGTCCCCAGCCTGAAGCGCAGACTCGAATAATTCTAATTCTGGCTCCCAGCCTCCCTCGACAGCAGAGGCTCTATTTTGATTTTCCAAACTTCTGGCAGAGCCCTTCTCCTGGACCACCCGAGGGTGGAGGAGGGCAGGGGAGCCCCAGGTTTCCTTTGGCTAAATGGGGAGCCCAGGGGCTGCGTCCTGTCTGGGGTCGCCGGCCACCAGGACAGTCGCCCACATGCCCCCTTGCTGCAGAGAGAAATTGGTTGGCTCTGATCGGATGCCGCAGAAGGGGCAGAGGAGTTCCTGAGGCCTCACGGGGGACGGAAGGAGGGGTACTCTCGGGGTGCAGAGCAGCGGCTGCCTTTGACCCAAATGTAAGATCAGAGCTTGTCTGAAGACGTAAGGGGCCGCTCTAGGGCCTGGCTGCCCCCACAATGACCAGAGCCTTAGGGATCCCCGATCCCAGGCCCTGCCCCCGAGCCCTTTAGGGCAGTGTCTGAGGGGCCCGGGTTCCTCGGGAGCCCCTGCTGGGTGTGGGGCGGGGGAGACAGGACTTCCCTCTGCCCTGGAGGCCTCAGGGTATTCATGAGGTGTCAAGGTCATGGCTTTCAGGGCCCCAGGACACCTCATCCAGGGCCGCCCAGCGTCCCCCTGTGCCCCCAGTGCCCCATCAGTGCTTTGGGGTCCAGGAACCATCCTGCCTCTGGTCAGAACCCCCGAGGGAGGCTGAGGTCCTCCCTCGCTTCACGCAGCCCTGGTGTTTCCCATGAGGCCGGGGAGGTGTCTCCTTGGCTTGTGTAAGGTGGGTTTGACCGCTGTTCCCTGAGCCGCAGCTTTGCCTCCCAGCCCTCAGTGGGGTCTGCTGCTGGGGGCTGGGGGCAGCGTCCTGAAGCCCCCTCCCCACCCTGCCCTGCCCTCGGGAGGTGACGCCCCTGGGTGGTTTGGGAGCAGGGGAGCCACCTGCTCCGTCTGGGACCCTAGAGGCAGAGCCAGTGCCACATCTGTCACCCCAGGGTCCTGCCCCAAAGCTCCTGGCCCCGATGGGGTGCCCGGGGATGTGAGCCCCTCCCTGTGTGCGGGAAGAGGTCAGGGGAGGGCTGGAGGGAGCTCTGGGCGAGGATCCGGGTGCAGAGCTTCTGGGGGGCTTCGCAGCCATGCCTCAGTTTCCCCTTCTCCATAGTGGGTGGGGGACAGTAGACCCCTGCCCTCTGAGGGACACGCCCCCAGAACAAACAGGCATGTTCTTTTGGTGTGAAAACCCACTTGAGAATTTGGCGGGAAGAATGATTTTCAACACGTGCGGGGACTTGCAGGGGAGGGTGGGTGCTGGAGATGAAGGGGGCCTTCTGCCGGCAGGGCCCTCGACGGACCACGTGGTCACTGCTGCAGCCTGGGGCACGGGTGGGCAGGCGGGGAAGCAGGCCTGGCCGAGGGCCGGGTCGGCAGGCACATTCCGGAGCCTGGGCTGAGTGCTGGGAAGCACCTCCGCTCCGGCGGGGCCTGTCTGTGGGAGTGGATGCCGTGCCCTTGGCTTTGCTCGTCGCCCCGTGCGGGGCCTGCGAGGCCTGGCACTGGGCCGGACACCTTGTGATACAGGGACACAGAGATGCACCGGCCGCGGCCGCCACCCGGGGACCTGGGCTTTCCCGGGAGGCAGGCCCTCCGCCGGGCCACTGTGATGAGTGTGCTGGCGGCTCCTTCGAGGGCCGCACCCCCTGCCCGGGGTCACAGCTGCCCCCCAAATGCCCCGAGCCTGTTCTTTTTTCCGGTAACCGCATTTGGAGAGCGTATATTCAGATGTCAAGCTGCCAGTCCGTAGGGAGAAATACTTTATTTGAATTGGATGAAATTTGAACTAGAAGTCATGTTGTTCAATAAAAACGTGTGGTTTTGATTCACTGGGCCTGTCATATGGTTCCTGTGTGCTGGAGAGTTTAAAACGTGGGCCGGGAGCCTCTGACATCCAAAGGGAGAGAGAAGGGGTGGCTGAGCGAGGGGGTGGGCGCCGGGCGGGGGGCGCCCCTCTCCTGCTCTGCCCCCGTGACAGCCCCACAGGCTGCTCACCCTGCATGCCCACTCCTCCCACTGGCAGGAAGGCAGAGGGGCTGCAGACTGAGCCCCGGGGGCCTGCGGCCAGGCTGTGGTCGGTGACACTGACGGTGAGGGTCCGTCTGTGTTCCGGAGACAGTGCTGGACGTCGGGGTGGGGGGGCCAGGCTCCACCCCTCCGAGCCCCCTGCGTGGAGACGGGCTGCTGGGGGTAGTTCTGAGTCCTCGCTCGTCAGGGGGCAGTTTCAAACCCGGGTTGGGAGGCCGCGTATTTGGAACTGTGCCTCAGGGATCGGGTAGGAATGGGCCTTTGCTGGACTCCAGGACTGTCACCCCGTCTCTAGGTCGGGTTACCCATAGAGCCTTTGGGAAGCCACGGAGGGTGAGGGTCCTGTCCCCAGAGCTGTGCACACGGCCGGCACCTTGCTTCACAGATCACAGAGGCCATCCGTGGACCCACGCTTAGTGACTTTGGGTGACACATCACCCCAGCCCTGCCATGGTCCAGCGATGAGAGGCCACATCTGGCCCCTGCCTGGGGGCCCGCCTCTCTCTCCTCCTGGGGTCTGGCACAGAGAAGGGCCTCGCGCACCTTCTCCAAATGACTGGCAGGGAGGGTGCGGCTTCCTTGCCTGGGCCTGTGGTTCTGACATGTGCGGATGGGCACCGCGTTCTTGCTCCGCCCGCGGCCCCGCCCTTCAGGAGTGCTGCGAGCCTTTGGCTGGATCCTGGCAGAGCAGAGGCTCAGCAGCAGGGGCAGCCTCAGGCTTCTGGTCAGAAGGGGGCAGTGGGACTGGCACAGGAATCGATGGAAATCTGATGAATACACGGTCCGGGTGTGATGGGATCTTACCCGTGGGGCACAGGGCAAGCCCGAGGTGTTAGGCAGGGTGTGGGCACCCCTAGGCAGTGGTTCTGGGCCGTGCGTGCATCCGCCATGTGTGGTGCAGTAGCTCGCACTTAGTAGGTGCTCAGTAATGACTATTGAATGAGTGGATGGGTGGACGGAGAGAAGGATGGATGGTCCGTGCGTGGATGGGTGGGTGGGTGGATGGATGGATGGTGGTCAGGTGGTGGGTGATGCGTGCATGGACAGATAGGTGGATGGTGGATGGATGGATGTGTAGGTGGATGGATGGATGGGTGGGGGATGGGGGGATGGATGTGTGGGTCGGTGGATAGGTTCATGGATGGGTGGATGGATGGATGGATGGGTGGGGGATGGGTGGATGGATGTGTGGGTAGGTGGATAGGTGCATGGATGGGTGGATGGATGGATGGATGGATGGGTGGGTGGGTGGGTGGGTGGATGGGTGCATGGATGGGTAGATGGATGGGTGGGTGGATGGATGGATGGGTGGATGGATGGATGGATGGATGGGTGGGTGGGTGGATGGGTGGATGGATGGGTGGCTGGCTGGATGGGTGGGTAGGTGGATGGATGGGTGGGTAGATGGCTGGATGGATGGGTGGTTGGGTGGATGGATGGGTGGGTAGATGACTGGATGGATGGGTGGCTGGGTGGATGGATGGATTCATGGGCAGATGGATGGTAGATAGGTGTATGGATGGGTGGATAGGTGGATGGGTGGGTGGGTGGATGGATCAGTAATGCCTGGATGGCCGGGTCGGTTGAATGGCTCTTGGAGGTAGCAGCTCCCCCAGAGGAGGCCTGGCCCCGAGGACAAGCTCTCAGGCATCAGGCAGTTCTCCTGGGTCCCCACGTGGGTGCCCTCTGTGCTGCCTGTTCAGGCTTTTCGTCCTCTTCCAGGGAGACATCCAGCAGCTGCTCTTCGTCTCGGACCACCGGGCAGCTTACGACTACTGCGAGCACTACAGCCCTGACTGTGACACTGCGGTCCCCGACAAGCCCCAGTCTCAGGACCCCAATCCCGATGAATACGTGAGTCCTGGTGGGAGCCGTGGGCAGACCGTCTCGGGGTGCTGGGCGTGGAGGGACACAGAAGCTGTGGGACTCCCGTTTGAAGCAAACGCACTGGGTGAGACTATAATTGATCCCCGGGGCAAGGTGGACTCCTGACTCACTTTACGAAGGGTTCTGTGCTCCCAAAGCAATGGAGTCAAAAAGGACGTTGGTAAAGAATCTTTCACCCAAGTTTCTGGGGGAAGAGAGCCATGCGCCCCCTGGACCAACACCTGGGTGGGGTGCCGTGAGCGGAAACGCCACAGGTGCCCCCGGCGGGCCGTCTGGAGCTGGCCAAGCAGGAGGGGCTCAGGGCTGTCGGAGCGGATGATGGTCCCCTCTGACCCCTAGGGCGGCAGCTACTCTGAGGGGCCGCCTCGGCCCGAGAGTTTCAGGAGCGTGTCCAACGCCACTGTCCTCTGGCCGTGACCCGCGTGTCAGTGGGTCAGCCTTTCCCATCCACCCGCCCTCACGCCCCAGCAGCACCTCCGTTAGTTGGATTTGCAGTTCTTTGTACCGTTTCCAAATGAGAATCCTCTCCCATCCCCTGCGCAGGGTGGACTCCTGTTTCTTTTAAGTAAAATTCAGTCCTGCTCTCTATTTCTTCTCTGAGCTTCCCTTCTTTCACGAGCAGTCGGAAGAGAAGGAGGGGGGGACCCCATGAAGCTGTGGAGTCCTGGGCTAGGCGTGTCTTTCCCACCCCGAGAACAGGGCTGGCAGTGCCCCCAGCTGGCTTGCTGCAGCCGAGGCCTCCTGGCCACGCCTCACCCTCCCCAGGCCCGACACAGAAGTGGGTCTGAGGGTGAGGCCGTCTCTGTCGCTGTGGAGTCCCTCCCGTGAGGCCTGGGCCTTCGGTGAAGGTGGGGGCCTCGGTTTGGGCGGGCGCCAAAGGGCCGGAGCGTTGGGACCTTTTGGGGCTCATCTGTCTTTGAAGGCCACTGGGGGTCCCCGTTTCCTTCCCTGGACTCCTCGTGGGCTGGCTCTGCTCCCCCAGGGCATGGAGGGGGAAGACTCCTTTCAGGGCCCACGGGGTTGGTGCCTGGAGCTGGGCACGACTTTTGGGGGTCCGATCTTCCCAGTTGAGCCCACGAGGGAGGGAGATGGCGGGCTGGCATCTCGGGGTGGGGGACCCGCACCCTCCTCACGTGGCCCTGTTTGCTCTCAGTACCCGGAAGGAGAGGGTGAAGGAGACACCTATTACTACGAGTACCCCTACTATGAGGACACGGACGACGTGGGCAAGGAGCCCACCCCCACCAAGACACCAGTGGAAGCAGCTCGAGAGACCACAGAGGTGGCCGAGGTCTGGCCGGGCGGCTGCTGGTCCCTGGAGGCCGTGGTTGGCGGGGGGGCCGGGGGCGCCGTGGCGAACATGGGGGCCGTTGGAGATGCGTGGCGAGCAGGGGCGGTGGGCGGGAGCTTGGCAGGGAAACGGGGGACCAGGGACCGTATGTGCTTTCTCCTCACGGGGAGTGTAGGGCAGAGGGCCTTCCGTGGTGCGGGGGACACCAGGGGACATGGCTGTGATGGAATCCAGTCCCCTCCCCAACGGGTGGCCGGGACACTGGCCCATAAGGCTCTAAGAGTCTGGAATGTTCTCTTCTTTTTTCTTTGGTCACCATGTGGCTTGCGGGATCTTAGTTCCCCAACCAGGGATTGAACCCAGGCCCTCGGCAGTGAGAACGCAGAGTCCTAACCGCTGGCCCACCAGGGAATTCTCTGTTCTCTTACTTCTTAAAAAAAATTTGAGATATGGTTCACCCTGGCCAAGTGCATGACCACGGGGTTTAGCCGTGCACAGCACTTCCGCGGGCTGGGCTGTCTCCCCCGGCCTGAGGGGACCCCTGCGCCCCGACCCACAGGGGCCGGTTGGTTGATGGGCCAGCCTCCCTCTCAAGCCGCAGAGGAAAGCCCCGACCCGGTCCTCGCTGCGCCGGCCGCACCCCTAACCCTGCGCGTCTCTGCCCGGCTCCCAGGAGCTGACCCAGCCCCCCACGGAAGCCCCTCCGGTGCCCGACACCAGCGAGGGGGCCGGGAAGGAGGAGGACCCCGGCATCGGGGACTACGAGTACGTGCCCAGCGAGGACTACTACACCCCACCCCCTTACGAGGACTTCAGCTACGGCGAAGGCATCGAGAGCCCCGACGAGAGCCCCGACCGGTCCCCCGACCAGGGCGCCCGGGCCGAAGTTCCCACCAGCACGGTCCTCACCTCCAATGCCTCTAACGTAATTGCCTTCCCAGCGAGTGGGCTTGGTCCAGGGGAGGGGGCTGGAGCCCGGGCTCTTCCTTCTCTACTCCTCACTTCGCTGTCCTGGGGCAGCTGCCCTCCCCCTGCCCACCACAACTGGCCCTGCAGCCCTTTGCAGCCAGGCCGTTCTAAGTGATGGCTGAGGATGCCCGGTGAGTTTGCCGTCACTGCCTTGCTGGGTGCATCTCAGTGTTGTCAGTTTTTCATCAGCAGAATGGGTGGAATGAGCCCCGCCCTCCGGGTCTCTTGGGGTTCGGCGGTGACGGATGAGGACATGCGTGTTCACAGACAGTGTTCCTGTCTGGGGCCCGGGTGAGGGCAGGCCAGACAGGTACATGAGCTGGGGGTCTGGACAAGCAGACCAGACATGAGGCCCGGTAGGACCATGGGCTTTCCCATCAGGCCGACCTGACTTGAAGTCTCTGCCAGTGGCCTTGGAAAGTGATATCCCCTCTCTCAAAATCAGTGATCTCATTTACAACCTGGCACCAGTGTTCCCTGCCTCTTGGGGCTGTTGCCACGTCTTCAGACTGGAGAGGAGTTGAGCTCAGCCCATGGTCCATAGAGAGTGCTTAAAAACAGCCATCATGTGATGCTGAATTCTTGATGGCCACAGAGCAGACACACGGGGTTCTGATGGGTCCAGACCCCTCTGGCAGCGGGCATGGGATTAGGAACTTGTTACCCCGAGACCCTGGGCCTTGGGTGGAGCCCCTGGCGGCCCCAGGTTCCCCAAGTACACGGTGCAGCCTGGGGCCACGTGCCCATCCTTCTGCAGCCCTGATTTGCCACGGGGTCTTGGGGGCTTTGGGGTGAGTCTCCCCGTCGTGAGAGGGAGACGATGACTCCCAACAAGTGAAACCCCAGGCTACCTGTGTTCTGTGACCTCGGAATGCCACGGTGCTTGGAGTCCGGGGGCTGGGGGCCTGTGCGTGTCCGTTCCTCTGGGTGACCCTGCTGCCTTCCCTCTCAGCCCGATCCGCCTCCGGAGGAGGGGATGGACGACTTGGAGGGAGAGTTCACAGAAGAAACCATCAGGAACCTGGACGAGAACTACTACGACCCTTACTACGACCCCACCATCTCCCCGTCGGAGATCGGGCCGGGCATGCCCGCCAACCAGGACACCATCTACGAAGGGGTGAGTGGCTAGGGAGGGTGCCTCCCCGGGCCCTTGCGGGGGACCCCCTGCTTCACCAGCCGTATGGATTTGGTGTAATCTGTACCTTCTTCCTGTTCTCCCTCTCCTCTCTCTGCATCTTACAAACCTCAGATTGGACCACGGGGCGAGAAAGGTCAAAAGGGAGAACCTGCCATCGTCGAGCCAGTAAGACACTTTCTTATTGTCACCCGAAACGGCGGGGTGGTGGGTCGAAGCTGGGGGCACGTGGCGGGTTAGGTAGGATGTGGCTGGACCTGTGGGACCCCTGCGCCTCTATGCCTGGGGCTACCACGAGGAGCTGCGTGACCTCGTGGATGCCACACGCTGCTTGGAAAAGCGCCTGGGCGGGGGTAAGGTTCTGGACTTCGAATGAGGTGGCGGCCGCCTGGGATTCGAATGGGTCAGGACCCTTTGTGCCGCACGCTTAGGATCCGGGCACATCGCTGTGTGTCGATTTCTCCTTGTTAAAAGACTCGGCTTCTGGGAAGGAGGGAGCTCCCCTGGAGGGCAGAGGGGGTTAGCAGGCTGAGTGTGGCGGCCGGTCTGGAGCAGGGAGAGTTAGCCACGGACCCAGCTCTCCACGCGGGCTGTGCAGCCATGTGGCTGCAGCTGGTGGAACAGGGAAGCCTGGCTGTCAGCCACGCCGAGGGGATTTAATAAAACAGCTCTGCCCTGAAACTCCCACTGAGTGAAACTTCACTGTGCTGGGCTGGGGGCGAGTTAAACAAAATGACTGTTGAGAACGTCTTAACCTTGGGATCAGAGGGAAGAGGGTCCCACGTGCACCTCGTGGGGCGGTGGGTGTCGGCGGGGGCCCCACTCTGCGTTGGCATGTCCTCTGCCCTCAGGGAGCCGTGCCTGGCCGGGGAGCACCAGGGTCCACCCTGTGGCCTTTGGGCTGCCGAGGTCCAGGCGCTGAGTCGGGGCGGGCGAGGTGCCAGGTGATCAGCCGGGTGGGGGAGGGGTGCCCTGCAGCTGCACGTGGTGGGTGTGGCATCATGGGCTGGGAAGCAGCTCTAAGAGTGGGGAGGGGCTGGCTGCCAAGGTCCACCCCTGCCACGTCCTCCAAGAGCCAGAGGGAGGAGGCCAGCGTCCTGCACTCGACGGCTCACGAGGCTGGGGCCAGGCTCCAGCTTCCTCTACTGCCAGGACTCGGTTGCCCCACGTGGAGGCTCCAGGACGCTTCCGATCTTGGGACTTCCGGGACGGAGGACTGAGGGACCCCCATCCTCCCGTGGGACTTCCGGGACGGAGGACTGAGGGACCCCCATCCTCCCGTGGGACTTCCGGGACGGAGGACTGAGGGACCCCCATCCTCCCGTGGGACTTCCGGGACGGAGGACTGAGGGACCCCCATCCTCCCGTGGGACTTCCGGGACGGAGGACTGAGGGACCCCCATCCTCCCGTGGGACTGGGAAGGTTCTTTTGGAACCTCATTCCCCTTAGAGGCACCTGAAGCCCGTGGCTGGGGCATCAGAACGGGGGGGGACTAGATGACTGTCCTGCTCTGTGCCTCCTGCCCCGCCCCCCAGGGCATGTCCCAGGGATGGGCGCCTCCGCTCCCACTGGGCTGTGGCCGCTGGGCACACACACCCTGTTCTCGGGCTGAGAACATTCCTTTCCCCGTGCTCCCCAAGGGTCCAAGGGAGTCAGGGCTTGTCTGGGGCCGGAAGATGGGGATGCAGAGGAAGTGGGCAGAGGGGCCGAAGGGGGACACCAGCACCAGGCGGCTCCTTGCTCGGCGACATGTAAACCCCTCACACCGAGTCCAGACTCAGGGAGGAAGGCGACCCTCGGGGAAGAGCAGTGCGGCCAGTGGTGCCGCCTCAAGACACGGGGCTGCCGGGGACCCGCGCCAGCCCTTGAGGGGCTGTGCCAGAAGGTGGACCACACCCAGTGTGACTTCCCTGTGGCCCAGCTGTGTGCAGACCACGGTCCAGATGGCTTTGGTCCCCGGTGGACTTGCCGCCGACTCGGGTGCCTTCCGTGGTGTCCCCATCGCTTTGGGGAAAGGGGCATCTTGCCTGGGAAGAGGAGAACCCTCGGGCAGGCGGGGGCCAGGCTCCGTGGAGTCCTGGGTTTGGTCCTGGCTCTGGGAAGGCCTGGCCGGCACGTCGGTCAGGACGAGCTTCCTTTTCACATGTCCCTCAGACCGGGCTGCCCCTGTGTGAGAGCTGTAGCGTCCCAGGTCCAGGTGGAGGCGGGTGAGAGTGGATGAGGCGTCCAGTGGCCAGGCTCCACCAGGCTCCACCGGCGAGGGTGGGCCGGGGGAACAGGCTGAGCAAATAGAAGCAGCCCAACACGAATGGCATGTCTCCAGAAAATGCATTTCATCTTTGTTCGGGGAGAAATGAGTCATCTGGATAAAGTTAGGGAAGGATGCCCTCCCCTCTGGCCCCAGCGTTTGCTCCCGCCCAGCCCCCAGCCTGTTCGGAGTGTCCGAGGGGCCGAGGCCGGTCTCCCTGGAGACATCATGGAAACTGTTGGAATTTCTCAACCTGGAGCATCACCAGATGTCCTCAAAGTCTTAGCTCCCTATAAACAGATGGCCGAGTCCCGGACCACGGCCGACGTGGTCTTGCCTCGGCCGCGCAGGCGTCACGGCCCGTGAAGGTTGGGTGGCCGTTTCCTCTCCCCAGCCTGCCCCAGCGACCTCCTTCTGGGGAGCGTGGCTGACTGTCCATGGGGCTCTGGGAACCAGCTCCTTCTCTTTGCATCCGTCCATCCCGGGGACACAGGGGCAGACCTGGTACCCTGTGTCGTGGGTCAGCGACACCAGCGGCTCCTCGACAGGACAGGAGTCCCTCAGGCGAGCGGATTCAGGCCAGTCAGCTCTGGTGCTCCTGGCTGCCCTGGGACCTCAGGGAGCCAGGCGTCTCCAGATTCAACGTCCTGTATCATCTGGCGAAGGCCCGTAACAGGCATGTCTGCCTTCCACTGGGGCTGAAGGGAGGTTTTCTCGGTCTGTGCTACGTAGCAGATGAATGGACCCCCGTGAAGGATGGTTTCGAGTTCTCAGCTGAGGCTGAGACCTTCCACCCTGGTAGGGTGTGGAGCAGGGCCGTTGAAGGAAGGCCATGGCTTCCCGTGTCTTAGGAGCACTTCTCTTTGGGGTGGTGGTCAGGGGTCCATCCCTTCACTGTACCTGGGAGAGCGCCGGCACCCCTCTTCTGGGCTTATCCATCCAGCGGCCTCCGGCCCTTGCCGGGCCGACCTGCAATGATCCTCCCGTGAGAGCCCACCCACCGTGGCCCCCACTCCCTGAGAACAGCGGTTGTGTGTCTGGGAAGACAGCTGCGGTCCTGCAGGGTCCATGGCAGCCAGGGATTTCTCTCTTAAGCCTAGCTCAGTTCTGAGCTTCCTCAGCTGCCTTTGTCAGAGGAGGAGACAGGAAAGTGGGACTGATGAGGCCGTTTGGATGAACTCTCTGTGTACATCTCGTATACAAACATTTCTCTGAGTGCACATCTGTGTAAACACCGGGTGCATCCTCCCAGCGACTGGGGAGCCCTGGTCGGGAGGATGAGGGGCTTGGAGGGGACCTGCAGCCCCTGGCCTGGGTGCCCCCCACTGGGGGGTGTCCGACACCTTTGCTGACCTGGTGCCTGTCCTGGGCACACCCTCTTACTCCTAGGAGGCAATTCTAGGTGTCACAAGAGAACTGTTCACTTTCAAAGAAAAGCCCAGGGCACAATAGCATTGATCAGCCCCAGAGAGAAGCGACCCAAGCCTGCTTTGTTCCGGGGAAACAGGAGGCAGGTCTGCCACCGGGGGCCAAGTATGTCCAGCCCTCTCACCGCTGTCTCAGCCGTCACAGGAATTCATTGGGAGGAGGGGTCCACGGCAGCCAGGCGCCCCGCGTGAGGCTGCAGCCTGCCCAGCCGGGCCGGACGGAACCCACCGGGTCCCAGGACCCCCAGAAACGATCCACCACGGTGTTCTCAGCATGCAGACCCTCGCAGGGGCCAGAGGTCCTTCCCTCCCTGGAAGGCCATGCGTTGCCTCTGACTCCTGAAGTGGGCATGGAACACAGAGGACGCTGGGGCGGTGGGCATGGAACACAGAGGACGCTGACCTTGGTGTTGACCGGACAGGGGTAGAGAGGAGGCCCGTGCTGGGAAGGTAGCTGAAGCCGAGGCCCGGGAGCAGGAGACCCCGGGCCGGGAGCTGTGTCCGCAGAGACCTGAAGCCTGCTCTCCCCTCCGCTGCCCGTGCCAACTCTAGGGCCCAGGCTGACAGGGGGCAGGAGGCCTTGTCCCTATTTGGGGGGAAAGACAGTGAGGCCCGGGGGCCTGAGGCAGCATGAACCTCGGCTCAGCCGGGTGAGGGGCTAGAGGAGGAGGGCAGCTGAGTGCCCAGGTGGAGGGAGGAGGGGGCTGGAGACCCCAGCATGGCCGCTCTAGCAGTTGGGCCTAACGGTTCTCTAGGCGGGGACCTCAGCTGTGGTGCCCTTTCCTCCTGTCCTCCCGGAAGCCACCGGCTGGTCGTCTCTCCACCCTCCCTGGGCCCTGGCCCTGGGGTCCACTGCTCCCTCGGGCCGCCGTCACCGGGGCCTGCCTGGGCGCTGCCCCCTGGGCACAGGAAGGCCGGAGGTGTGGCCGGGGCGTCCTGGTTCCTCCTCTCTCCTCTGGAAGCGGTTCTTGAGGGAAACCTGTTGGTTGCTGTCTGGCTTGTGGCTGCCTTGGAAACGCTCAGAGGACGGTCGCCGTGGCCCCCCTTCCAGAGGCTGCTGCTTGGGACCCCTCCCAGGACGGAGGGTGCAGACCCAGAGGCCCGAGACGGTGGCCCTCTGGTCCACCCAGCATGGAGGGCTTCCTCAGGACCGGGGTCTGCTAGGGGCCGGGCGCACTCGGGGTCTGGGGATGGAGGGAAGGGGTCCTGGGGTCTCAGACGCTCTCCCTGTCTTTTCCAGGGCATGCTCCTGGAGGGGCCACCCGGCCCCGAAGGCCCCGCGGTGAGTGTCCCATTTTATTTCCCACGACTTGTGGGAGGCGCTCAGGGGTGGAGGGAGACCCCTTAAAGCTCCCAGATGGAAAAGAGGGGTAAACGCCCTGGGACCGGCACTTTCTCGAACCCTCTCCTGGCAAGGCGGGAACCGCCCTGTGGCTGCATCTTTAACTCTGCCTGATTTTACTTTTAATTCTAGGGTCTCCCAGGACCTCCAGGAACGATGGGTCCCACTGGCCAAGTGGGTGACCCTGGAGAAAGGGTAAGGGCGGCTCAGTCCCCTCGGATCACGGGCTCTGTGGCCTCGTCCAGGCGTCCTCCCTGCTCGGGGAGCAGCCTTGCCTTCACCTGTGTGGGTGACCGCCGTACACTGACGTCCTTCCCCAGATTGCCCCGTCCCCTCGCATCTCACGCCACCCCTTAGTGCGTCCACTCTCTTCAGATGTTTAGGGGGCCGACTGTTGCCTGGCCCTGAGCTGGAGGCAGGAGACCCCTGCAAGAGTGAGCCTCAGCTGGGCTGTGGGTCCCCCGGCGGGTTCCAGGGGCCAGCTCACAGTGGCGGCCCTGCATTAGGGTAGCAATAACAACAGCTGCGGTGGCCAAAGAGCTCTGGTGCTGCCTGGGTATCCCACACGGTCCGAATCATCCTCCCTAAATACGCGGACTTCATTGGCCTTAAGACCCCCTTGCTCCAGCTTCCTTGTTGGAAATCTAGCAACAGACACAGAAAACTTGCTCTGGGTCAGAGAGACCATCTTGGGGCCACCCTAGCCAAAGGGACCATCCTGGGGTCACCCTGACCAAAGGGACACATCCTGTGGTCTCCCTGGTCAAAGGTACCATCCACGGGTCGCCCTGGGTGGCTGCCGGAGAGATGCAGGCTGAGCCCAGTTCGCGGCAATTTCGTTCCGCCTCCTAGTGGGCGTTTGGGGGTACTGCTGCCCTGTGGGTTCTCGACCAGCTTGATGTTTTTTTCTTTTTGTTTTTCCTGCTGGTCTAATGAATATTGATGTGAGCACAGTCAGACTGAGAGCTATAATTGGGTGTAGTTGTAGATGAGAGACACTGGGGGCGTGTGTGCATCCTAACAGACCTTTATCCCCAGCGCCTGGCACACTGCCCAGAGCAAAGACCTCACGGTTTTGGGATGGACAGTGCCTGGGTCTGGTCCTGATGAAAGGCAGCTGGGGTCTGCTTCCGAGGGGGCGTTTGGCTGTCAGGTGCTGGGGGCTTTGGGGTGATGCTCAGGGTGATGTGAGGAAATGCCCGCAGACAAAGCAGGTGGCTGCATGACCTCTGAGGGCAGCCGGGTCAGACTGGGCACCAAACAGGATTCTCCGCCATGTTGCCTCCCTGTGGCCAGTGGCTTTGGGGGCGGAGTAGGTGGGCTTTGCTCCGTGGCTGGCCTGTGACCTGCTTGGCCTTCCCATACTTCCCATGCCGCTCCTGCCTCTGCCACAGTTGAAATTCCAGACAAGCAGGTGAGGGGCCTGTCCTCTCCCCACCCCTGAACCCACGCCAGTCAGGTTCTGCCCCAGGGGCTGCAGTCTGTAACCCAGCTCACTCCAAAGGTCTGGGAGTGGATGGAGGGGTGACAGCCATGTCCCCCCACAGAGCCATCCTCAGATGGACCCAGGGGTGTGACTGAGTCCAGACGTCAGTGAGAGAGGACGGCCTGCCGTAGCAGACGTCTTCTCTCTTAGACGTAGGGAAGGTCGCCGTCCACAGGGGCCACAGATACTGACTGACATCTCCCGTCAGCCTCAGTGTTGCTCCAAGTGTCTGTCCGTCTGTCCGTCCAGCACAGATATTCACTGAGTGTCCACAGTGCTGGGCACTGGTCTAGCACTGAGGGTCTAAATGCTCACGAACCAGAGGGACACTCCTCCCCGCTTGGTCCCTGCCTCTGGACTGAACCTGGGTCCGGGCCAGAGGCAGCGACCCTGCTGGTGCTTTGTGTGCTGAGACCTGAGAGTTGGAAGAGCCACGGCACCTGACGGTGGAATCCCGGTGCTTTTAGAGCTGGTCTCTCTTAAGTTCAAGTTAGGGTCCAGGAGAAAGGGACTGGGGTTAGGGAGGCAGAGGGACCACCTGCTCTCGAGCCCGCTGTCCCTGGAATTGGAGGGGAAACCTGCGGCCCATGGACCTTACCAGGGCTCTTCCCAGGGAGAGGGGCTGATGCCAGGAGCTGAGCACTGCTCGCCCGCTGGGCCCTGCCTAACCAGCTTGTCCAGGAACTGTCCCTGCTCACAGCTCAGCGTCCTCGCAATGCCCAGATCTCCTGCTTGTCTGCTGATTAGCTGTGAAAGAACATTGGATGCAGAGTCAGGATCCTGCAGTGCCACTTGCTGGCAGCATGACCTTGGAATTCCCATGTAGGAGAGGGAAGAACTTTACCCTCAGTGGGACCTGCAAATTAAGCTGACCAAAGACATTAACAGGAGAAGAGGCAAATGAGTTTATTCATATTTTTAATTTTACATGAGACTTCATGAAAAAGAAGAAACCCAGAGAAGTGGTTAGACTTGGGAATTTATATACCATTTTAACAGAAAGCAATAAACTATGGAGAAGTGACTGCGAAATACGTGGGGGAAACTAATGGAAGATAAGGCTTGTTTCAGTAAGGTCTGTTTATGCAGACTCGTCTGAGTGGCCCTTTCCTGCGGGGGGTGCCTCCCTCCCTGCAGAGTCGGATGCACTTGATACCCTCGGGGCCAGGGAGCAGCAGGATCAATGACTCTATATCATGTCCACACAGCCCGGTAATGACGCTGCCATGGGCACAGCTTCTCCAGCCCCTTCTCCCGGTTGTTGAGATCTCAACCCCTCCCTCCCACCTCTTTAGGTTTCAAGGGTTGGACATCCTTTCGGGATTTTGCTTGAGGGTCTTTTCTGTCCTTTAAAAGGCTTGTAAGAACCCCCGTTATTACACCCACGGAAAGCGTGATTCACAGGTGCCTGCATTAATCCCCAGGGCCCGCTGGGACGATGCCCAGCTGTGTCACCGCCTCCCCCTGCGGCTGGCTGGATGTACACTCAGGGCCAGGGGGATGGTCACAGGCTGGGTCCCTGCAACTTAGCTGAGAGGCAGAGTCCACTGAGGCCCATAGGAAGCTTTTAGCTTCACAAAGGCTGTGGTGAGTGACCGCTGATGCCCGCAAGGCAAGGTTGTCCGACCATCTCCTGCCTTCTGGGGACAGGACAGGCGGCTCCGCCTTCCAGTGCCCCTGTGTGCCCAGGACATCTTTTGTGGGGCCATCCAACCTGGGACACCTGGTTACTCACCTGTTCCACACAGCCAGGTATCTCTGTGATGTCCTGGCCGCAAGCCACAGTAACACGGGCCTTCCCTGGGTGTGTTGGGGCCACGTCCTCTCTGTGGCCTGGTCGTCCCCCCTCCGGTGCTGTCAATGAGGCATCACTAGGATTGAGCCAGGGCCACCTGAGTCGTCTTGTTAACCTCTTGAACCCCCTAGAAGCCAGAAAGACCCTTTTTCATATTAGGGAGCACGTTGGGTGGGGATACCTTTTGAGCTGGGACAAGGCTGAAAGTATCGATAGGAACACCTCAGCGCCTCCCTCCAGGCCTGTCGGGCTTCCCGGGCTCAGAAGACCTCAGTGAGCTCCGCTGGGACTTCCCGGCCCCCTCCTGCTGCAGGGCCAGCTGAGGCTCCTGGTGGGGTGGGGGCGTGCATGGTGCCCCCTTCCCCCAGGGCTCTGGCCCCGGCCGCAGGTGTAGCCGGGTTTCAGATCTAGAGCAGGTGCTGACCCCCGAGAACTTCTCTGGCCTCTCCCAAGCTGTAACTGCACAGGAGCCGACCTGAAAAAAAAGCAAACCACTGATACTGAGGCCCTGAGGATTGGTGCATGTTCCTCTCCTTTTCTGGGTCTTTCTAAGAGCAAAAGCAAAAATATCTCAGCATAAAGACTCCCCTGGTCTTTGCAGCTCCTCCCCGACCCTGCTGCTTTTATTATGGGAAGCAGCTCGGCTTTGCAGCTGGTCCTGAGCCCCGGGCTCCTGCGTTCAGCCTGGGGCCTGGGCCTACAGCCACTTTCAGAGGGTCTGAGCTCTCTGTCCCCTCATCTCCGTGCCAGAGTGACGCCAGGACGGCCTCAGGAAAACCCTCTGTTAACCGTGGAAGGGGAGTCTTGTTTCTTTACCTGGTCTACGTGTGACCAGCCCTGCGGTGCCAGTGCTTTAAAACATTTCCGTTTGACCAACTTAGGCCACTGATCAGAGGACACACAAAGGCCAGGAGACTTTTCTTATTTTGCCCTGGGCCTGGTGGCTGGAGCATGTCCCGTGTCTGACAGGCCGTGGACAGAGTGGGCCCCGTCATTGCCTGCGTTCAGTGTCCTGAAGGGTGGGAAGGCGGCTGTGATGCAGCCCCATCTTTTGGCTCAGGGGACAAAGTCTTTGAGTTACAGACCTCAGTGCTTGGCAAAGCTCGGCTGACGATTGTTTCAAGCTGCCCTCTGAGCAGCCAGCGCAGGTGTCCTTGGGCTGCCCCCCCAGGTGGGACACCTGGCAGGGACGTTCCTGGCGTTACTCCTGTGGTCGTGGAAGGCCCAGCACCTCCCGCGGTGTGGCCTCTGTCCTCCACGCCCCGCCCCCACGGCAGGCTCCAGCCTTTGTGTCTCTCATTCCTCTGGATCCTGTCCTCAGTCCACAGCGAAGCCCCCTCCTCTGGGCTTGGGGTGTGCACATCCCTTTCCCGGGGTCCTGCGTTTCTGACTCCGCCCGTCACCTCGTCCCAGCCCAGCTCCACCCTGTGTGCTGACCCACTCTCCTGGCCCTTCTGTCCACAGGGTCCCCCTGGACGCCCAGGCCTTCCTGGGGCTGACGGGCTGCCCGGCCCTCCTGGAACCATGCTCATGCTGCCTGTGAGTGTCCTTGTGAGGGCTGGGGGGTGGCGGCCGTGTGGGTGGGCTCGGGGCCCCAGGTGCGGCGGGGGTGTGGGGCCCTGGGCTGTTTCCGAGGGGGGTCGGTCACCGGGCCGAAGACTAGCTCCAACCTGGGCCGACTGTCTTGTAGATACAGACCCCTTGGGGCTGTTCTGCTGACACGGCACGGTGGACACCAGGGTCAAGGGCTCCACCTCTGCCGGCGTCCAGGGCTGGCCCCTCCTAAGGGAACGGAGTCCAGCTCTGCGGGAAGCTGTGTGGTGTCTGCTTCTGTCACCACACACCTGCCCTCTCCACTCGGACCCCCGTGCCAGCCGGCCCCTCCTTGAACTTGGCCTGCTCGTGACTTTGCGGGTCCTCATGGGGAGCCCAGGCCGGGAGGGCGAGCATGATGGAGGGCTGGTCTGGGCCCATGTCAGTTTCTCCGTGAGCCCGTGTGCCCGGGAGACTGGGTGCAGCTCGAGAGACCCTGCGTGGACCTGTCGCCTCCCTGCTGGGCCCCAGTGCGGGGTTTGCACTGGGCCCTGGGCTCTTCCTTTAAATAAATCGGGGCCGTGGGGTCTCAGGTGAGATGCCGCAGGTGCCAGAAGGGGCTTCCCGCTGCAGGGAGGCTCTCCGGGCGGCCCCAGGGCTGAAATTGGCCGGCGGGGCTGGAGCAGCCCTGCGCTGGCAGAGTTGGGTGGTGTGACCGAGACGGGGACTGGGGCTGGAAGCTGCCCATCCGGACTCTCCAAGGCTCTGCTGTTGCCAGGGAGGCCGACGGGCACCGCCTCAGCCCTGGGGTCCAGAGTGGGCACCACGTCGGTGTGCCCTTGGTGACCCCAGTCTTACACCTACAGTTCCGGTTCGGAGGGGGCGGCGATGCGGGCTCCAAAGGACCCATGGTGTCGGCCCAGGAGTCCCAAGCTCAAGCCATCCTCCAGCAGGCCCGGGTGAGTGGGGCCTGGGGCCGGGGGGCTGGGGGGCAGAGCCCGGCCCCGTGGGGCTCGGAGCCCAGCTTGGAGAGGAAGTGCCTCTGGCCAGCTTGGGTGTGCTTGTCCGAGTCAGGAGCCTGCGGGGATCGTCATCCCTGTGCATTTGGGGGACCCGGGTGAGCACAAGGAAAGGTGGGGGAGATTTCTTAGGGTCCCTCGCCCACACCGAGGGTCCAGGTTCCTGGATGAGGACGGCTGCTGAGCCCCTCTGGCACCTCCTGACCCCGTGTGCCCAGCTTCAGCCATCCGCTGCCCTCCCCTGGGCTCTGGGGATGGAGGGACCCCCGCCATGTACTCCTGGCAGGGGCTCCCTGTGATGGGCTGGGCCGAGCCCGACGCTCTGGGGAGAGCCCGTGGGCCCCAGAGCTCCTGGCCCAGCCTGGGGGTCCCGAGGAGCACTTGCCCCATTACTGCTTTGCTCTTGGTAGATGAGCTGATTAGCGAATTGTGTTTTTCACTGACGAGGCTCCAGGTTGCTGACTGCCTGTGATAAGAGCAGATGCCCCCGGCGGGGTGGGTGACAGTGGAGTGCCCGTAATGGGGCACTGCAACAAGCTGCTAAGTAGTCCCTTGTTTGGCAACATTTATGGAGCTCTGGCGCAGCGGATAGATGCTAACGATCAGAACGTGTGGATAACGCATTACAGGGCGGCGGGTACTGAGTCATTGCTGCGGAACACATTGTCGTGTGATACAATCAGCGGGTAGCAAACCCCATCACCTGCCACCGGATTTACTGACGGGCCGGCCTGGCTGGCTTTCGAATATGTGTGTGTTTTGACTGAAGTCAAGTGGGCGATGGGCTCCCAAGAAGATTTCATAACACAAAATCTTCCAAAATTAAAATGGCGTCATGCAGGGGAAACAGTCTCAGAGTGGCGTGGAGGAAGCCCTCTAAGAAAGCAGGCTGAGCTGTGTGGTGCAGCTGGGAGGCGTGGAGCCACCTGGGCAGGTGTCTAGGCGGGGCCCTGGGTGGCTGAGGCTCCCTGGCTGCCTCTCCTGGGCATGACTTAGTTCACCCTAGGAGGGCTCCCCGATACCTCCCCGGTTGCTGGAAGTGCCTCTCGTGGAACCCTAACCCAGCCCGGACGCGGGGCTGCTTCTCACGCTTCCTCTGCGGGGTGCAGGGCTGAGGGCAGGCCCTGCCTGTGCGAGGCCAGCTGGGGAGACGGAGGCAGGCAGCAGGAGGCTTTGAGCAGCCAGGTGGGTGGAGCGCCCATCCCCAAAGCGGGGAGTGGGCACCCACCTGGCTCCCACCCCACTTCTGCCGCTCCGTTTGTGGTTGTTGCCGGGAGCCCAGAGGATCGGAGAAAGTGGGTCTGGGGGTCCATGTGACCTCCGCCCCCAGAGGCTCCTGTCCTTGGCCTCTGATATCGGCCCCCCTTCCCACCTGGCACGTCTCACCTATCAGTACAGGTAAACCAGCCATTTCTCAGCGTGTCCCGTTTTCCCTTTCAGCTGGCGTTGAGGGGGCCGGCTGGCCCGATGGGTCTTACTGGGAGACCCGGCCCCATGGTAAGTAGTCATGGGGGAGCCTGGGGGATGGGGTGCCTTCCCTTCCCACTGCCCCCCCAGCCCATCAGGCTCCCAGCTTATCCAGGTCAGAGCACACTTTACGTCACTGGGACCTTGGGGCAGGAGGGGCCTGGGCGGCTGGGGCCTGTGGTGCCCTGGGGGCTGGGAAGCCCTCACACTTGCACTGGCTACGACTTTACCTCGTGACCCCGGGGGCTCCAAGCCTCTTTCTTTTGAGGCTGCCATCCCTCTTTATAGTCGAGACCACCTCAGTGTGGGGCAGACCCCGATTCTATCCCCCTGCCCGGCCCCTGCTGCACGAGCCTCGGGCAGCCAGACACACTCGGGGCAGTGAAGGGGGCCCCTGGGGGTGTGCATGGCCCTTGAAGCTTGCAAGGAGCCGGAGGATTGAAGCGCACAGTGCTCCCATCCCCATTCCCCGTGTGGGGTGGGCTTGGCCCCTGGCCCCAGGTCTGCGTCGGTGCCCTCCCAGCATCTGGGGGTCTTGCCCTGCAGTGGGCAAGGATGTCCACACACGGCCCTGGGCTACGGGCTGTGACAGACCGTGGTCAGATCCATCCTGGAGAGAAGCGAGCATGTTCTGAGCTCGTGGCCCTCGTGCGCGCCACTGTCCAGGATTTCCCTCAAACCTGGCAAGAGATGCACACGAGGAAAAGTGACTGCTTGTCCCTCGGGTTCTGTCCAAGGCAGCCGGCCGGGCTCTGTGGGAGCCCTGCCCACAGGCCAGTCCTGTGTCCCTTCTGCTTCCCGACCCTTCCCCAGTCACCCCTACAGCCTGTACCTGCCGGGCATCCCCTAACCAGACGTGTCTCCCCAGGGCCCTCCCGGGAGCGGAGGTCTGAAGGGCGAGCCGGGAGACATGGGGCCTCAGGTACGTACCCCCCTCACCTTCCTCTGTCTGAAGCGGCGCCCCCCGGAAGGCGGTGCCCCCGATGCCGCATTTCGTCAAGGAAGTAGCGGGAGTTGCCATCACCTGATGCAAAGCTGGTTGTAGGACAGCAGTGGTGTCAGCGGCAGGGGACCGAGCTGGCTGTTTTCGGTCCCCGCCCTCAGGGCAGTGGGTCCCGCACCCTGTCCTGCTGTTGCCCACATGCTGGCAGCTGGGACAGTAGCCACGGGCCAGGTGGACGAGCACGGGGGCCAGGCTTTGCTTTTTCCCTCTGAGAAACAGACACGCTACTGACCTTTGTCCTCTGATTCGCGACAGGGTCCCCGGGGTTTGCAGGGCCCACCTGGCCCGTCGGGAAAGCCTGGAAGAAGGGTGAGTAGTTCTCAGTGACAGCGGCTGGGCCATGGATGGGGCGGGAGCCTGCGGTGCGTTTGCCCCGGTCACGCTGCACCTTGCCGGCTAGGCTTGGCCCAGCTGCTCCCCTCCCTTCAGAGGGCGTGTCTGTGTCCAAGGCTGGGTGGGTCCCGTTCCACGGGGGCAGCGAGCTGCCCCGCCCCTGCCCCCAGCCTCTGTCCCGAGCATGTGAACGTAGTTTAACAAACATGTTTAATTAAAGCAATTTCTCAGGCTCTTGGGGAGCAAGTATGGAAAAGACAAAATGATCAGTGGTCCTTTCTTCGGGGGCAGCCTCATTTCTCCAGAAATGGCTTTGGTTTGGGGGAAATGGCCGGCCGGCTGCTCGGGCCCCCGCACCTTACCTGTGCTCCTAGACTCCTGGATTCTCTGTTTGGGTTGTAATTTTAGTGGACGAAACTGCTTTGCTTCCATGAGACCGTGGCTACTGACAGAGAGCGCGTGTTTATAACCTAATATAAATTGATGAACACCATCCAGTTGAGCTCGGGAAATCCTCATTTACCCACGTCAGGCTCTAACTAGTGGATCTTTTCATCAAGTGAACTTTTCTACCGAATGAAAAAATTACACATTCTTGTGTTGTATTTATACCTAGATGAACCCCTGCAAGGAATGGTGGGTCGCCACTGAGCTGCCAGCTCTTGCTTTAGCTGCAGAGTATACAAGGCAAAAATGCATAATTCCTTAGCGGTTACAGGGCCTCTGTCCTGGGATTTAATTGTAGTTACAAGGCAGGGGATGGAGTGACCAGCATTCAGGCACGGCTGTCTCATGCCGGCCCCTCAAGGCTGCAGCTTCACGGATCGTGGAGGGGACCCAGGCACGAGGCAGAGGGGTGCACGGATGATTCTAGAAGGACCGCTGATGCCGGAATTCAGGGGTTCTTGGTAGACAGTGAGGTGGCTTATCTTGGACCTGGTTCTGAAAGGCATTTTATTTCTTTGAGGGTCTTTTGTATCTCTGTAAACACTTATTGTCAAGTTTCAGTAGAAACGGTTTCTCGGTCAGGGAGAGGTGAAAACTGAAAAGGGGAGGATGCCAGCGATGGTCTGTAGGGTGACTCGTGGCAGAGACCACCGGCATCAGGGCCGTGGTTATGCATGTGCTGGAAGAATGAGGCTGGAGAGGAGGGGACGGCGGGAGGGGCTCAAGGCCGCATGGCGGGCTGTCCCTTTAGTTCTTTGTGCAGTGCGGAGCCCGTCAGCGTGAGAGAAGCGTCCGGCCGTTTGCCCGCAATGTCCTGCAGTGAAATCCTGTCAGCTCTTCTGACAGATTTCTCTTGATTTCTGAAAGCGTTTGGAAATTTGAGGAGAGGCTCCCGGTCGGGCCCTCTGTTCACGGGGTCATGTCCGCGTTCCGCCTGGAGCTGCGTTGCTCGGGTGCACGTTCCGAGATGACTTTTCATCCCTGGCGGTTCCTTGTAACCTTTCACCTGGGGTGCGCAGGCCGCCTCCTGGTGGTCCCCCCAGACCCTCGCCGCTTTCGTGCTGCCCTCCCCGTCCTGGTCGTGCCGTGAGGCCTTTCTGCCCGTCAGCGCAGCCCCGGTGGCCCTGGCGAGGCCTCATGGGTCAGGCACGTGTGGCCTGGAGAGGACGTGGTGTTGATCGAGGCCAGGGATGTACGCTCAGCTGCCTGACGTTCCTTATCGGCGAGTGGACGTCTGCCGTGGTCCCTGCCCCCATCTAGGTGGCCTCACGCCTGGCAGGCTCTCCTGGGGGACTGCGGCCTTTATCGGGGACCTGGTAGGTCGGGGCCCTGTCCTCCAGCCCCAGGTGGGCACCGTGGGCCTGCTGCCCCGGCTGGAAGGAATGGCCATGGGAGTGGCCCCCGGGTACGGAGGGTCGAGCTCACCGTCCAGACCCTGCCTGGGGGCGGCTGCATGGCCTTCGAGAGCCAGCCCACCCCTCTGGGCCTCACTTTCCTCCCCCTCCATCGCACTAACCAGGTGCTTTCTCTCGCCCTGTGGCTCTCTGGGCATTCCCTTGATGTCAGCTGGTGGACAGGACATGTGCCGATGTCAGGGGCGGGCTCTCTCCTGGGTTGTGAAGCGGGTCCCACGGACCCACACGGCCCCTGGGTCGCCCCCCGTCACACCGTCTCGTGCATACCACGTCCTCACCAACACGGGGGCAAGCACGTTAGCCCCGCTCCAAGGTTCAGGATGGCGAGGCTCGGGAAGGCCAGAACCTGCGTACGGCAGCCGGGACTCCGGATGGGGTCCCCTGGGCCAGCCGGCCCCCCGGGGCTGTGGAAACCTCCGCTTGGTGTCACGGGGAGCCTCCACCCAGAGGTCTCGGTAAGCCGGCCACTCCTGCGTACTGACAGTTTGCCCCGCTCCGTTCCAGGGCCGAGCTGGCAGCGACGGAGCAAGAGGCATGCCTGGACAGACTGGCCCCAAGGTAGGTGCCGCCCGCCACCTCCTGCTGCCCGTTCCTCGGTCAGCGTCACCACGGCGTCAGCACGTGCTATGTGACGGATATGGTTGTGATGACACGTGATGACTCGGACATTTGCCCTCATCCGGGGGTAGGACCTCGGGGGTTGGAAGGTTCAGTTTGGGTCAGCTCCTCTGGCACGTTGGCACGAAGACAGGGGCTGGTGGGGAGAATTTCATGGGTCTCTCACAAGTCCACGGGGCAGGACGTCCTCTTGCCGAGATTTGGGGTGTCTGCAGGGAGCGAGTAGACTGCGCGTGGGTGACCGTGGAGCTGAGGCGTGTGCGTGTGCCCCGGGGGCAGCCGCGGGAGCCCAGGGAAGCCCCACCCCTCCCGGCTGCAGGGAGTGAGCAGACTGCGCGTGGGTGACCGTGGAGTTGAGGCGTGTGCGTGTGCCCCGGGGGCAGCTGCGGGAGCCCGGGGAAGCCCCACCCCTCTCGGGTTCGGAGGTTCGGTGTGCCCATCCCTCTGTCCCCGAATCTGGGATGAAACTCCCGCTGTTCCTGGTCGACCCTTCCTTCTCGGCCCTGGAAGCATTCGTCTAAAGCCCGTACAAGGTGCTGGAGGAAGTGCTGACTTTCTCCAGCGAGGAGCCCGCAGTGGGGACAGCAGCTGTTCTCAGGGGTCCCCAAACCCCCCACGGGGCACTGCACCTGCTCCCCTGGTAACTGGCGTGGATTGGCCCTCGGGTGCTCCTGTGAGCGCCGAGCGAACGAGCGGCCCTGGTTTTCAGGGACGTGCGGTGACGGAGGAGGAGAAGGTTCCTGAATCTGTCCCAGTAGCTTACGGCCTTCTTTCACCAACAAAAGTATTCAAGCCTGAACTAGTCTTCTCCTGACTTCAATCCCACATGGCTTGCAACACCCATGAGGCGGGGAGCTGGACTCCAGGAGGCCACCTGGGTGGCAGAAGGAGGGCTGGCCGGGGAGCTGGGGTGCCCGAGGGTGGGCGGAGCTGGGCCATCCGCCAGATGGGTAGGCGCACCTGCTGTGTGCGGGCGGCACTCTGAGCCCCGAGGGTGTCGAGATAAGAGGCACAGGCAGACAGAGGGTGCGCGTGCGCACACACACACACACCCCGACTTCGCAGCCATCACCCCAAACGCTGAGGTCTCAGGACCCTCTGGGCCGCTGTCTGTGGCTCTGGGACAGAGGTCATCTCTCTGTTTGCAGCCTTTGTTGGTGTTTTGGGGAAAAGCATTGGGATGATGGACCCAAGGCTGTGGAATGTGTGATGGGGCGGCAGCCAGGGGCCCCTCCGCGGGGTCCTGGGGCCCCGGGTGCACAGGTGCTGCATAGACTGTGGCCCGAGGCAGGTGGAGCGGCCGTGTGGCACGGGCTGAGCTGCCCTCTGTCCTCCTCGCAGGGTGACCGCGGCTTCGATGGCCTGGCTGGGCTGCCGGGAGAGAAGGGCCACCGGGTGAGTGTTTCCTCTCTGGGAGCTGCTGGGGGAGGTGCTGTCGGGAGGCTCTTCTGGGCAGCCTTAGGCTTCCTGGGGGGTTGGGCACTCGATTCCAAAGTGGTCGTTGGTGAGCCTCATGAGGCTGGGGCAGTGGACTTAGACGCGGGCATGACATCCTTGGGGATGGAAGGTCAGCCCAAGGAGAGCCGATTTCGCACCCGCAGCTGATGGCGAAAGAGCCAGTGGCCCCCTCGAGTGGGTGAGGCAGGGAATGTGGAGCTCCCGTGGGAAACCCACTCTGTTAAGGGGCCCTCCACACCTTCAGGAAACCCAGGGGCTGCCCTTTTGGGACCCGAGGACCCTTCTCACCGTTAAGGGGCGGCTCCAGGAGGTGGGCTGGTCCCACGTGACCGCCCCGTGGATGGGGGTCGGGGCGCACGCTGCAGCCGGGGGCCCGCCTGTTATCTTGCCCGGTCCCACGTGTCCCCATGAGATGCTCTTTGCAGCCCTTAACCTGTTTTCTTTGATGTAGATGATGCCTCTTTCATGTTTTGGCATGTCCTGGGCATGCAGGCACACACACGTGTGCACGTGAACACACATGCACACACACACACACACACACACACGCACGCACGCTGTTGATTCTGTCATAAGGGTCACCCGTCATGTCTGCCTCCCTGAGAAGTGGCTCGTGTGCCTTAGTCAGAGCTTCTTCGCCCACGTTCTCCGACACTCATGGGGAGACCGGGGGGAAGGGCCAGTCCGTGGGACTGACAGAGGAGCACGTGCTGAGCGCCGATGGTGTGCAAGGCCTGAAGCTGCAGGGGTGTCAGGTGGACCAGCGCTGACCTTCACAGTGCAGAGTGGTGGCCCTTTCAGGGGGCGTGCGGGGCTGGGGTATGCCCCTGCTTCACACGGAGAGCTCAGTAGGGTGCAGCTCAGACCCAGGTGTCCTGGGGTGCCCGCCGGTCCCTGGGTGCCGGTCCAGCCGACCCTCCTCCAGGACACCGAGTCCCGGGTTGAGAGTCCTGCCAGCCAGCTTTGCAGCCCGTCACGCCAGGAGGCCCTGTCTCCAAAGGGGTCCTCTGTGACTCTGGGAAAGTCTTGGGAGGCGGTGGGGATTTTCAGTCTCAGAAGCAGAGAAAGACGACATGGGGGGGCTTGAGACAGCCGTGCGTGTCTGCCCGCGGGCCTAACGCTGACCCTGCTTGGCTTCCCAGGGCGACCCTGGTCCTTCTGGCCCTCCGGGACCTCCAGGGGAAGACGGAGAAAGGGTACGTATCCTGCTGTGTGGGGGCCACACCTGCTGCCCGTCTCCTCGGTGAAAACTGCACAAGATGCTGGCAGCAGTGATCGGCACCTGCATCGGGGGGAGGGGAGTTGATGGGAGTGGACAGACGGCCACACAGGACTTCCTTCCTGTAGAAGCAGATCTCAGACCTTGATGTTGGGGGAGCCGATGAGCTCCGTGTCTGAGTGAGGGGCGGACAGAGGCAGCGAGTGGCAGAGCTTGGGATTTGGGGTGAGGAGTGACGTGCAGAGAGTCCAGAAAATGACCTTCCTTGGCCCTGGAGGTGGGGACAAGGTGAGGGAAGCGTGTGGACAGAGCGAGGGGTGGTGATGCCATCCAAGGTCAGGGCCTGGGCTAGGTCGGGCACTCAGGTGGGCTCTGCCCTGAGTCCTGGTTCTGTCAGGTGCGTCTTGGTGGGGCTGCAGACCAAGCGATGTCCTTAGACGGAAGCACAGCCCTCCTGTGGCAGAGAAGCCTGCGGCCCCTCTCCCTCCATGCGCCCCAGTCACTTAGACAGTTTCTTCGGGCGTTAGGGGTATTTGGGGGACAGGTTTAGAAGCCCCAGTACCTGGGAAAGAGGGGCATGCGTGTCCTGACAGCTCCTGGGCTGTGGCATCATCAGGGCACTGTCTCCTGTTGGGGCCTCAGCCTGCACGGTCCACTGTAAGATGAGAGAGGGGAGAGGGGTCCCCAGATGTCTGTGCTTCTGGAATGAGGAGGTGCATGCAGGTGCACGCGCGTGCACGCGTGTGTGTGTGTGCATGCGTGTGCAGGGCTGTGTGTGTGCATGTGCACTGTGAGTGGGTATGTGTGCGTGCATTTGCAGTGTGTCTGTGTGCATGTGGGTGTGTGTGTGCGTGCACGTGCCTGCACAGGGTGTGTGCATGTGTGCGCTGAAGGAAGGAGGAGGGGGCAGTGCCTTGATGGAGAGAAGCGGGGTGTGAACAAGCATCTCCTGGTCGTGAACCAGGCAAGCTAAGGCAGCTTTCCTTGTAGAGCGAGAAGGAAAAGGCTCATCCTGGTTTGCTCCCCGTCTGTGTTTAAGATGTTAGGGCCCCTTGGGGTTGGCCCAGAGCATCTGGTGATTCTCTCAGGATCCTGCCCTACACCGGTTTCTATCATTCATGTCTCTACCTTTCACCTATGTATCTATCATCTATCTGTATCTGTTTATCTCTATCACCTATCTATCATCTATATATATCTGTTTATCTCTATCACCTGTCTATCTACCATCTATCTATATCTATTTATCATCTATCTATCTATGATCTACCTATTATCTATTCATCAAGCTACCTACCTACTATTTATCGATCCTCTACCTATTTATCTGTTATCTATACATCATCTCTCTCTATCTTGCTGTCTTTCTACCTGTCTGCCATCTATCTCTGCCTAGTTTCTGCCATTCTAGTTTTCATCCGTGTCTTTACCTGTCAGGTAACCATTGATTTTTCCTGCCCAGCTTTCCCCTCACTGGGGCTGTGAGCCCCAAACCCCGCCTTTTACCTGCAGCCTTTGGGAGTGGGGACACTCGGCGCTTTGCCTGCTGGCGCAGGGACTAGTAACTGGCGTATGCTGAAGCAGCCCCAGGCCAAAGAATCCTGCACGGATGAAGGAAAAATTGTCTCTCTCGTGTCCAGGTTTTATGGCTTATCCCTAAAATCCTGCCTCTTTTCTCCCCCGTAGGGTGACGATGGAGAAGTCGGGCCCAGAGGGCTGCCCGGGGAGCCTGTAAGTCCACTGACTGGGTGGGCTTCTGTGTCTCCTCCTTGATGCTCTGGCCAGAATCAGTGATCGACTCAGAGCATAGATTCGAGAGGGGCTCAGCCTTGAGACACACAAATCTGGGGATCTCCCGGGAAAGGAACGGGTGAGGTGGGCGGACAGTGTTAAGGAGTCAGCCTGAGCCTTTGCCAGGGAGGAAGCCCCGGCCCCCGAGGGTCGTGGTTGGGACTCCAGGTACAGACGTGGTGGGTATCCTGGGTCCATGATCGTGGGTGTCCAGGACCCATGATGGTGGGTGTCCAGTGTCTATGATGGTGGGTGCCCAGGGTCCACCATGTTGGGTGTCCAGGGTCCATGATGGTGGGTGTCCAGTGTCTATGATGGTGGGTGCCCAGGGTCCACCATGTTGGGTGTCCAGGGTTCATCAGGGTAGGTGTCCAGGGGCAGTCGCTTGACCTGGCACACTTTCTGATGGCTACATTTTCCAAATAAAGAGTCCTCCAGGAGGGCGCCCCTACCCGGGCCTCCGAAAGCTCTTTACCTAAGCTGACTTCTGTTTAAGACCAGAGCAATTTCCTCAGTGACAAAAGGACATTAATTCCTTTTCACTTACTGTTACTTTTCAAACATCTCATGTTTGTTACCCACGTCAACGTGGCCATACACATCCGGGGACGTTAACTGAGGAGAAATATTGCAGGCGCTGCGTGGAGAGCCCGCCCGGGGTCGGCGTCTGCACCTCCGCTTGGGACTAAATTACACCCTAGGTGTCTGGTTAGCCACAATGGGGTTCATCAACACAGCTCCCCCCTTAACACGGGTCTAGGCGATGCCTTCTGGGTTATCAACTTCTGAAAAACATTTACGTGACTAGGTATTAAAAGAAGGAAGGGAACATTTAAGTGGCAATGAACGTGGGAAGGGTTTCTCTTCTAGTGCATCTGAGAAGGTCCGATCAAAATTAAAGGCACTCGAAATCGCGGTGCCTTGAAAGGCTCTAGCTCTCCAGCCGACAGGGAGGGAGGGAGCCGTCCGGATGTGGGTCCTTCCCTGGCAGGTAGTGGCCGCTCTGTGGCCCCTGCCCCTGTGCGTGGGGCGGTTCCCACACACATGCCCCTCCCGGCCAGGGAGCGGGTACTGAGCCCCTATCAGTTCTAGCCAGCCCTGCCTCTGGTTCCGAGAGCCCGGGTGGAGAGCTGGGGTGCGGTGAGGAGTTGAAGCAGAGGAGAAGGGGGAGTTGAGTTGGCCACACTCCCCAGGAGACCCGCCTCAGCAGCAGAGGCTCTGGGAAGAGGGGTCGCTGAGGGAGGCTGGGGACGGGGCAGGGGGCTGGGATTCCTGGCCGAGTCTGAACCTTCCTTGCTCTTTCCTCTCGCAGGGGCCTCGTGGTCTGCTGGGGCCGAAGGGGCCCCCAGGCCCTCCTGGACCTCCTGTAAGTCCTTCGCGTGTCTGTCCCATCCCTGCCCTCGAGATCCCGCCCCCAGCTTGTGGTCCACTCGGGCCTGCCGGCAGCTGCCCGCACTGACGGCTGTGCACGCTGCCCAGTGTTCGCGTTGGGTGTCCGTGGGGCCCTGATGCTCACCCGTGGGGGGCAGCCCCGGCAGGTGTGGGCTTGCAGGTGGAGGTGCAGGGTTCGCTCTGTCACCAGGATGCCCATTTCCCGCCCTTGAAAACACTTCCAGTAGCATCTTGGCAGCTCCTGGAGGGAGACAGAAGCCCGTGGTTCTGGCAGGGCTCATCCAGGGGGTGGCTTCCCCGGGGCTGGCCCCCCTGCCCAGCTGTCCGAGAACTCAGGGCTGCCCCACGTGATGCTGGGGCCTGGCAGCCCCGCTAAACCCTAGCCAATCTCGGGGTTTATTTGGGATCAAGCCTTTCCCCTCCCTCAAAGGGTGTGGCGTCCCCTGACATTGCGGGCGGGGACCAAGCTGTGTTGAGTGGACTTTTCCTGTGGAGCCTTGTTAATTTTCAGTCTCTTTTGTTTCAATGTCATTCACCCAGGGTGTGACGGGAATGGATGGCCAACCGGGCCCGAAAGGCAATGTGGTAAGTCTGGGGGTCCCGTGCCCTGGTCTCATGGCGGTGACCCCTGGGCTCACTCCCAGCTGCTCGGGGCAGGGGAGGGGGATCCGTGCCACCAAAACCAGATGAGGATGTGACGGGGAGGGTGCAGACTCTGAGCCCCGGCCCCACGAGGTGCAGGCCTCCAGCAGGAGAGCACGTTGTGAGATCCCGGAGTCGGTGCTTTGCTCCATCCAGAGCCCGACCGCGTCAGCACAGGTGTGGAGGGAAGCCTCTTTCTCGCTGTGCGTGGCAAGCTGGTGGTGGCCAGGTGCTGTGACAGCGCCCACTGAGACAGAGAGGGGTCTCATGCGTCTCTTTTAAGGGCCCGGGAGAATTTAGCTGGCGTGAGGATTTGGGAATTTTCAGCCGGGTGGGATATTTTCTGGTAGGTCCTGTCTCTTGCCCCTCCTGGCCAGCCGTCTGCTGTGCCTGCACAGACACAGGCGTGTGCTTCCGGCCCGGGGGGGCCTGGATCTGGCCCCCTGCCTTCCCGTCTGGGCACGACAGCAGATTGCACCCCCTGCTCGCCCTCCAGAGCCCCCTTCAGTGCCTCACTTGTGTTTCCTGTAGGGTCCCCAGGGAGAGCCCGGCCCCCCGGGACAGCAGGGTAATCCAGGCGCCCAGGTGAGTGAGCCGGGCGGGCTTGTGGGCAGCGGGAGGTGCAGGTCTGCAGTGCCCGGGGCGTGAGCGGCCGCTGAGTGCAGCCCCGAGGGCCCCGCAGCCTGGAGGTGACCCAGGATGGGGTCGGCACCCAGATGAGGGAGCGGGTCGGGGGAAGATGGACAGACGGCAGGGAGGGGTTCTGAGTCAGTCGAAAAGTTCCCTGACCTTTCCTGCTCACTCTTTCCCCTCCCAGGGTCTTCCAGGCCCCCAGGGTGCAATTGGACCTCCAGGAGAAAAGGTAGGTGGGCTGAGCTGGGCATAGGGGTGCTTGCCTGTGGGGTGCATTAGGAGCACTGGTCACCAGCTTGTGGTGTGGACCTTTGTCCTTCCGTCCTTCCTTCCCTCCCTCCCTCCCCCCTCTCCCCCTCCCCACTTTCCTTCCTTCCCCCCCTCCCTTCTTTCCTTCCTTCCTTCCTTCCTTCCCTCCCTCCCTCTCTCCCCCCTCCCCCTCCCTTCTTTCCTTCCTTCCTTCCTTCCTCCCTCCCTTCCCTCCTTCCTTCCCTCCCTCCCTCCCTCCCTTCTTTCTTTAGCTATGTATAAGGTTGCTAGATTTGAGAAGAAAAACAGATACGGGACACTCAGTTAAATTTGAACTGTGTTGTCTGAAATTCCAGATTTAACCGGGCATCTCGTTTTGTTGTTTTGTTTTGTTTCTTCTTGCTAAATCTGGCAACCCTAAATATATCCTCGGCACCCCGAGTGCACATGCTGGGGACAGAACCGGAGCCGGGGTCCTTGCACATCTTGTGGCTCAGCCCCAGGTGCCCAGTGAACTCAGCACCTGGGGCGACACCGGCAGAGTGACCTCCAAGGGGCGGTTCTCAGTGCCTCATAGCCCCCGGCCGCCCCTGTTGGAGAACTCCTGACTTCACTTGGCGGGTGATTTTTTTCCAGTAGCAAAACTGAAGGTTCTGGAAACAGCAAAGGGTCCACTACCTTTGGGTGCTGCCCGCGGCTGGAAGCTTTGTAGCCAGTGGGAGCGGGTGCCTGTGAGCACAACCTTTTTAAACAAATGCTCTTTGAGCAGAAATGTTGAAGAGTAACTTTGGGGGCTTGTAGAGAGGGTGGGCAGCTGAGGGGATCCCTGGGGCATCTGCTCATGGAGTCTGTGGTTTGTTCCAGGGCCCCCTGGGTAAACCAGGCCTCCCAGGAATGCCCGGTGCTGATGGACCCCCGGTGAGTACCACTGCCCACCTCACCCTTTACACCCCACCTGCCCATGTCCACACAGGGGTGGGCACTGGGAATCTGGGCAAACGGCCCCTCCCCTCGCTCTCGAGACGGCCATGCACACGTGGCCCCCGTCTCCTCTTCCAACTCCTTCGATGAAGACCTCTCCGATGGCGAGCTTCATTGCTCAGGAATTACTTACTGGGTTTTGGACACACTTTCCATAATGTGGTTCAATCAGAGGGTGGTGATTGCATGAGTAGGAACGTCCGTTATTGATTGGGGTTTGACGCTCGTGATCAGAGCCCAGCCTCGTACTTTTAAATCTGCGGAGGGCTGGGCTGGGCTCCGAGCAGTCGTGTGTGTCACCAGTGCTGGGTGTATTTTTAGCCGTCACGCACGGAGAAGAGGGGTGTGAACACGCAGCTGTGGAGCTAAGTAGATGCTGCCTAGAAATAGGGAGCGAGGGACAAACCCATCTGTGGCCAAGCTGTGAGGGGGAGGGGCGGGGAAGTGACAAACGCTGGCTGTGGGCCCATCTGCGTGAGCTTATCTGCACCCACCCCCCTTGTGTGAGTTGCCGGTGGGTTTTTTGTTTTTCGGTTATTTTTAGCATATCCAGTTGATGCTGAATAGGGAGCCTATTTCAGAAAATGAGATGAGCGCAATTATGTATTTCGGACACGGTTATTTTGTTGCGTTAATAATAACGCCGTTAAAAGCGAAGCAAGGAAGTTCAGTCTGTCAGCCGTTCATTGGTGATGGGTGACTGGCATAGGACGACGGTGTCTTTCCATTTTCACGGCTGAGAATCCTTTGGTCCCGTGAATCACACGTCACCCATCGTCCCACCTTTGTCTGAACCAGCAGATTACAATCCCATTCCTGCTGGGACTGCTCTGGGGGACTCAGTCTCCTGGACTGAGTTTGGATATGAAGAGATGAATATTTTGCAATATGTCTTTTATGTGTTTTCACTTACATTGACACCTAATTGCATTTTCTAATGATAAGATATTTTCTTCTGGAAAATTAGGAAAATAAATAAAATCACAAAATGGAAACTACCTCTGGTCCCATTCCTATGGGCCAAACCCTGATAGCAGGTGAATGTACATCCTTCCAGTCATTTTTTCTATTCATCTTCTGCAGTATTGGGTGTCCATGGGGCATTTCCCTCAGTGCATCATGTCAGGAAGGGGGCGGTGCCTACACGGCCCCTGCCTCCCTGACCTTCCTAGTCACACCCTGGAATCCCTCTCTCTGAATTGAAACTCCAGTCACTAGGGTCCCTAAAGGGTCACCCGTTTCCTTTCAGATTCTGTGGGGAAAGAGGGACCTTTAAGAGGGTTAGGGAGCCAGGGGGCTGCGTCTCCATTTCTCTTCCCCAAACAACCATCACACTTTAAACTATAAGTGTGTGAAGGACCCGAGGGAGTGTGGTTGTGCTGGGTCAACACTGAAGATGCTCAAAGCAAAAGATAAAAAGGGAAAACGTCAGCACTGCAGGCTGAGGGGAGCGGAGTCCTTGTCTTAGGTGAATTGGGAGGCAGCAGAAGATTTAAAAATACTCTCCTTAACAGAGGCATCTCATGGTTGATCAAGCTGAAAGAGAGGGTTTGTTCCTTTGCCCCTTTGTGTTGCTTTGCTGTGGCTTGGGCTGCAGAAAGAAAGGAAGAGAGATTTCAGAGCCTTTGAGAAGCGTGAGGGCTTTCGGGGCAGACTCGATGCTCTGGAATACATCGTGAGGTTGTTCTGGGCAGCACACAGAAAGGATGTGGGCTCATGGGAATATTACGGAGCCAGGAAAAATTGAATTCCAATGAATATTCAGTGACATGAGGAAATGCTCATGATATAACAGTAAATTAAAAATACATCTTCTGATGCCGATTTTGCATGCAAATGTGCAGAGAAAATAGATTAGCTGTGCTATATCACACCCTTGGCCACCGTTGCTATGCGTGGTGAGGTTATGAAGGGTTTTAATTTTCTTTTCCACTTGCCTAATTGTCCACAATGAACGTATATTACTTTAGTCATCAGAAATATATCAAATACAAATAATTTAAGCTTTATGATTTTTCCATTTGTCTACAATGAACATATATTGCTTTTTTAATCAGAAAAATATCAAATACACATAATTCAAGTTTTATTACTTTTCCATTACAGAGTCTTGCTGGTTATAGAATACTGGGGCAAGGCCAGCAAAGGAGGCCAGAAAGGAGGGTGGAAACGGCCCGGCCTTTCACGGCGGGAAAGCGGCTGCTCTGACTTTGATGTATTTCCTCTCCATCTTTTTCTGTTCAAACATTTAAAATAAATGAGCCTTGTGCTCCCCCCCAGAAAGTTACTCTCATGCCCAGAAAGTTACAACTTAGAATGCATTTGAGAAGCTTGGCCTTGATTCAAACAACAGTAATCATGGCAGGGACTCCCCTGGCGGTCCAGTGGTTAAGACTCCACGCTTCCACTGCAGGGGGCACAGGTTCAATCCCTGGTTAGGAAACTAAGATCCCGCAGGCCGCCTGGTACGGCCGAAAGCAAACAAACAGAGTAATCGTGGTGACATCAGTCCCTCTCTTTTATCTCTTCCAAAACACTGTGATCAGGTCTATTCTTACCGCCACCATGTAAGTGAGGTCATTGCCACGTGAAGGGGTCAGCCCTCTTCCCCACGTGAGTGAGATGTGGGATCTGCCCCCGTGTGTGTCTCTGGGGCCTGGCTTTCACCACAGCTGTCCATCACCTCAGCTCCTTCACAGAAAAATTCTGGGTTTGATGGAAACTGTAAAAAAGGCCCATGAAGAGCCCACATGGCAAAGGGAGCAGGACCCTCCTCCCTCCCAGCCCTCCCAGGGCAGGATCTTCCCCTGGGCACCGTTTGGGTGCAGCCCTGCCGGCCTGGGTTGCTGGTGCCGTGAGCCTCGTCTTGGGAAGGGGGATGGTGGGCAGTGTGTCCCTTCCAGGCCCGGGCAGGTGGCGTGGTCCGACCGGTGCCTAACTGTCCTCAAGGGCTCCCTGGGGTACCCCACCCTGCAAAGGAACTTCTGCATCCTTCCCGTCGTGTTGCCACCATGATAGGCTATTCGCTATGGCATCAGATCCAGTTCATGACTAATACACATTGAAAAGAACACACACATATCATTTGCTTGAGTTGATGAGCTCTGGGTCTCCGCAGTGCTGCTGTGTTCTACAAGTAGCGTCCTAGAACTTGAGAACAATCAAGCTGGATGAGCAGCCAACCCACCCTCTCATTTTACACACACGAAAGTGGAGGCCCAGAGAGGGCAAGTGACTTACCTAAGGTCACACAGCGGGCTGGGTGTTACCAGGAGTAGAACCAGACCGCCCTACCCTGCCCTGCCAGCATTCTCCCCACACCACATGGCCTCTCTTTACTGGAATCCTTGGGGGTGGAACTGTATTTCCAGATAATGAATGCTTCTGTTTCTGTTTTTATCATCTGTGTTTGGCTCGTGGACTCAGAGGCATTGAACCTAGTCACCAGCTTGGGTCAGAAAGTCAGAGAAGGTCAAGTTCCTGAGAATAGAATTGATGGGCGCCAGGGTGGAGGGGGCAGTGACCAAGGAGCCATGAGCAGTTCCGCGGGGCCTCAGCTCCGCGTCTGTGGGGTAGGATGTATATCCTCCCCTGCGCTCAGCTTCTGTGTCACCTGGGGGGTGGCTTTGAAGACCTAGGGTGCGTTGGGACCTGGGAGGTCTGGTCCCACTTCACTGTCCTTGTTTGGCCACCGATTAGGTTTTGCTGGGTGGCCTTGAACAAACGCCCTTGTGTCACTGTCCCCTCCCACTGCGCTTGGGGGCAGCTGGGCTCTGGCTCAGTCAGGGGACGCTGGTGCACAGTGGGGCCTGGAGCCCACCTGTGGGTTTTGAAGCACATTCCCCTCTGCTGTTGCCGGGGCCCTGCATTATTCCCATTTCACAGATGAAGCAGCCGAGGTTGGGGCTAAAGGACTGGGGGTGACCAAGCCGCTGTGGGGAGGGGCGGGGAGGAAATGGGAGGGACCTGGGCTCTGACCCTCAGTTTGGGAAGCTGGAGCATGGCTAGGCCTGCTTTCCCAGAGGCCACTGACTAACGCCAGCCTTCTCTTTCCTGACAGGGGCACCCTGGCAAAGAAGGCCCTCCGGGAGAGAAGGGAGGCCAGGTGGGTACCGGCTGTGCCCTCGGCCCCTCCAGCATCTCCTGTGGGTTGGGCAGGGCTGCCCCCCCGCCCAGTCCAGAAGGGGCTTCCAGCCCTGTCCTCACCCATCCAGACACACCCCTGCGGACGCGCCTTCCCTGTGGGGCTGGGCAGTGCCCGCATGCCTACCCCCGCGGGTCCGACCTGGCACGTCCATCCGTTCTGCCCGGAGTGAGAGGGCAGTGTGCTAGGGGCAGGCAAGCTCTCTGGCTTGTTCTGGAAGGATGCAGGGGGTGGCCCAGAGTGAGCCCTGCGCCCTCCACCTGAGATAGGCCTAACGCGCTTTCCCCTCTGGTTCCAGGGTCCGCCCGGCCCCCAGGGCCCCATCGGCTACCCAGGCCCTCGTGGAGTCAAGGTGAGGGTCTCACAGCCTCAGGTCTTCCTGAAGGTCAAGGTCGGGACTGCGGGGCACGGCTGGGCCGGTTTTAGAGATTCCCCTGTGCTTTAACCTCCCTCCTGCCCCAAAACTGGGGTGGCCCTGGTCTGGGAGGTTGGGTCCCAGAATGTGGGCCGGAGCAGGTGAGGGAGGGGCCTGCGGGGCCAGGAGGGGCTGCAGGGGAACAGGGCACGCTCCCCGGGGCATCTGGGACAGCACGAGCAACGCGGTGGTGGCCGTCTGCTGGGACGGGGAGGCACCCTTCTGCCCCATGATCCTTTTACTGTCACCACCTGCCAAGTGACCTGCTGCTCTGGAGCCCCTCAGAGGCAGTGGATCTCAGCCCAGGTGACGAGCTGGGCGCCCTTTCCTGGGATGCTTGGAGCTGTTTCTTCCAGGCCGATCACATCTGGGCAGACCTTGTTGTTGGGAGACGCGTTCGTGGGAGACGTCCATTTATTCACAGCGTGTTGAAAGGCTCCTGGCACCGTGTCAAATGGGCGCAGAGGTCCAGAGCAGTACTCCGAACACAGGGCCCTGTCTGTTTGCCCTGAGCTAACTGGGTTTGCTTTGAGCTGTGCAATTCAGTCTCAGTGATGCTGCTTCTGGATGTATACACGCAGAGGGCTGTGCCCCCAGGGGTGTGTGTGGGGAGAACCCTTCTTTCTCGGGGTGGAGATGCTGCCGTGTCTTCAATCTCAGGCTTCCCACCCACAGGAAAGCTAAGGGTGGGTCTTTCTTTCAAAATGACTGTAATTTGATGCGAAGTATCATATATACGAACGTGTATAAAACATCTAGTTTATCTTGGGGGATCTGCAGGAACACACCCGTAAGCTCCGGAGTCCCCTCCCCGTGTCGTTCACGGTCCTTTATACTTTCAAGCATTTTTCCACATCAGGGTTCTGTGTGGAGGACACAGAACCCGAGACTTCAGTTTTTAGTTAACTTACCCCAAATTACCCGTAAATCCATGCAGAAGCCAGAACTCAACCCTGGACTTGCTTATTCCTAACCAGGTACCCCATCCTGACCCCAAGGGGCTCCAACTTCCATTTCCCAGAATTGGGATGTTCCAAGGCCAAGGGCAGAGAGATGCCCCAGGTCAGGACCCTTAGATGGGCAGCTTCTCTCTGAAGCAGGCTTTTGCCCCACATGCTGCCTAGTGAGTTTATAAGGGCGGTGACTTAGCAACTGTGCTGGTTGTGTGAGCTCTGTGCGCGTTTGTTTTACAAATTCCCATTGCACAAGGAGCCCGTGCCACATGCTGATTCCGTGAGCCGGGAAGGTGTCTACCCTGAGATGTTTGTGGAGAATGCTCTTATCTTGTCGGTCTGATTAAATTCATCCGCGATATGAGCAATCCCACTAGACGGGCAAGCGGAGGGTGGAAGGAGAAGCAGGACTGAACGCTCTTCTCATTGGAGAAATAGATTGCAGAGCCCGTGGCGTGATGAGCCCCGGAGGGCGCTGGTAGCGGAGGTGGGGTGGGAAGTCCGGGTGTCACCGTCAGAGACCAAGGTCCTTAGCTTTCCTCCACTGCAGCCCTGCCCTCCTCCTGGGAAAGGGGCCCCTCCAAGCTCTTTGATCTCACTGACCTTTAAGCATCCCCCGGGCCGCCCTCTGACTTGCCCCTTCCTCAGGGCTCTGTTTGGGCTTGACTGTCGGCAAATCAAATCAGTTGCCCCCTGAGCCTACGGGAGCTGGGTGGGCTGGCGGAAGTCCCCCCGCACGCACTCACTGGAGGCCTTGGGAAGGCCCTGTCCCCCGCTGTGCCCTCACAGCCGCTGGCCCAGCAACTCCTTCCACTGGGCTGTTCTGTGACCTCTGACCTCGCTCCCTGAGCGCTGGACCACCAGGGCCATGATGGGTGCTCTAGCCCCAGGGCAGAGTCTTCCCCCAGGGACGCCTGGAGACATTTCTGACCGTCTCAGCTTGGAGGGGCAGGGCAGAGGTCAGGGAGGCCATCCAACCCCCTCCACTGCCCGGGGCAGCCTCGCGACAACAAACTATCCAGACCCTGAAGGCGATGGCGCGAGACTGGGAAACCCTGGTCTGCTCGTCTCCTTGGCCCCGTTGCCCTGGCCTCGGGCGGGTCACGAGACAGTAGAACTTTAGGTCTGGGAGGGATCTGAGCAATGCCGTCTTACCCTCTTCTTTCTGGAAGTGCGTGGGCAGGGGAAGCCCAGCTGGCCTGCCCGGCAAGGGGGAGGGGACCTGGTGCCAGAGCCCACCTCCCCCCGCCCCCGACATCAGGGTTTCGGGGTAACCGGCCTCCCCTCTGTCCTGAAGCCGATGTAGCCATGGGCACAGGCCAAGCCCAGCTCTCTGCGTCTGTCCGGCCCCGTCCCTCTGTCCCTCCACAGCTTTTCTCAGCTCTCCTGGGCCTCAGAGAAAAGGCTCAGAACTGCAGATTCTGTGCAAGGTTCTTGCTACAAGAGCGCAGCTGGCAGCCCGAGGGACCCGGCTGCAGCCTCAGCTGGACCCGAACGGGAGGCCCGGCGTCTCTGGGGCCCCGCGGGCTGGTGGCCTGAGGAAGCTTCTGGCAGTCGGTCGGGGGCAGGCTCTGCACCCTGCTGGCAGGTGGGGGGCACGGCTGTCAAGTCCATTCCGGGGATGGAGTAGTTTTACCTGGGAGACAGGGAGGGGGCTGGTCCTGCCCCGACAGTCTTATTCGTCACGGGGATGAGAACGTCCTGAGCCGATGTGATGAGGGCAGTGGGAGTGGCTGGTGTCGTTAAGTGGTAATTATTACTGCTACCATCGTAACGTATGATTCTACGTTAATAACAAAGGAGAACGAAAATCGCCGGGTGGCACACAGCTCCCCTCACTGAGCACCTGCCGTTTGCCGGGCCCCATCCCAGGGCTTCCTGCGCCCTCCCCTCCCCCCAGCAGCGATGGGGCGAGGGTTGTCATCACCCCCTCTTCCCAAGCGAGCAGAAGTCTGGGGCCTCGTCAGAGGCCACACGTGGGGGGCCTGACCCCGTCTGCCTGATTCCAGAGCCCGAGCTCAGGCCTCACGCCCCCTCTGCTCCCCAAGCAGAGACCGAGAGAGAGACCGAGATGTTTCTAGAAGACGCCCCGCACAGCCACAGAGCTCTCTCCCCCTAGCCTGGGGGCGGTGGGAGGGGACTGGTCTATCGGGACGCTCAGCTCCCCTGGTGTTGGGGGTCAGGCCCGTTTTTGGGGTCCGTAGAGGCTCGGGCTTGTGGCTGCTGACTTTTCTTCTCTGTTTGCGCAGGGGGCAGACGGCATCCGAGGTCTGAAGGGCACCAAGGGCGAGAAGGTGAGTGTCCCCTCCTTTCCTCAGGGGCTTGGCCAAGAGCCAGGAAGGTCCACCCTGGGAACTCGAGTGACCGTAGGCCACTGGCCTTTTGAATCCCCCAGTTCACAAATAGCACGGATGTGTACAGCTCCCCCGTGGAATGCGGGACTAGGTAACTGAGAGACGCCGGCCACCTGCTCGTCCTTGGCCCAGCCTGCAGGCAGGACAGCGCACGCCCCCAGATCCTTCCAGGCGCTGCCTGTCCCTTCCAGAGAGCTCTTCCCGCCCCCACCCATAAGGCCATCAACAGTAGTCCCATTCCCTTTGGGGGCTCTTCCGGCTGGCTCCCCGTACTCAAACGTCTGCCCGTCCGCCGCTACTGGGCCTATAGTGATGCTTGGATGAGACAAAGGTGCTCCGAGAAACGGGTGCTGACAGATTGGGTGCTGGGCTGCCCACCACCCGGCCGTGCAGAGCTTTTAAACTCAAACAGGGTGACCAGGGCTGCAGCGCTCCCACTGCAGGCTGCAAAGCCAGCCAGAACCGCAGAATGCAAAGGGTTGACAGGAACGCATCTCGCGAGGGACAGGAGGCCGGGCACTGACAGTCCTCTGCCCAGCATGTCTGGCGCTGGTGTTGGGGCCCAGAGGGTCTGGGTGGGGGGACCTGGGCGGTGGGGTTTCTCATACAGACCGAGGCTCTCTCCGGTCCCCCGTGCAGGGTGAAGATGGCTTTCCGGGCTTCAAAGGAGACATGGGCATCAAGGGAGATCGGGTGAGTGTTCGGGGGCGGGGAAAGGTGGGCTGGGCAGGAGGCCCCGCTGGGGCCACAGGGCAGCTTCTCAGGACAGAGGTGATGCCTCCGTGGAGGCTCCTGGGCCGCTGGCAGTTCCAGCTCCTCCCCAGCTTCCAGATCGGAGCCATGGCAGTTGGCACCTGGTCCTAAACCCCTGCTTACAGGGTCACCTGGCCCCTCTGCCCTGTGTCCTTGCCCTGCATTAGTGGGTCAGGGGGAACTTGTTTTTTTTCTGGCTGATACCCTGGTTTGCAGAGCAATTCTTTTGGGTCAAGAAGGGTGACAGGCGTCTGGGAGAGAAGAAGGGGTCGCAGAAACGACCCAGCTCACCAGGGAGGGTAGCAGCCTGACCAAGGCCACCGGCCGGTCACTGGCAGGGCCACACCCTGACCAGCGCTCTGAGTGAGTTGGCCCCCAAACACCTCTTCAGCTGCTCTTCGGATCCCCAGACGACCCCTGTGTTCCGGGACCTCCTGCTGGGCTGTCAGACGTTGCAACAACCTAGTTGGTTCTTAATGATTAGCCTCGGCTCCAGGGAAGCTGGTGGGTGCTGGGGCGGGATGGCACGTGCCACGCGGCTGGCGCCCCACAGGAAGCCACTGGCGGTGTTTTCGTGCAGATGAGCAGGTGATGCAGGTGGTGCTTCAGGAAGTGGGGTTAGGAGGCCAGCTGCCTGCTTCCGTGGGGACACTTGGAAGTTTCCCCGACAAGTTCGGAATGCGCGGAGGCCAGGCAGAAGGGAGGGGATGCCCACACCCCCCGGTGGGCCCGCTGTGGCAGCAGCGGCACACGTGCCTGGATGGACGCTGTCGTGGAAACAGGGCTGTCATACAGGCCGCCCTCCTTGTGCTCCACAAAACAGATGCCTTACCAGCACCTGCCAGGACCAGAGAGCCCACACACTGGGCGCTTTGTCCCACGCTGAAAAGGCAGACGTGATCCGGGGCTCTGTCAGAAGGGAGGGGAATAAAAGAGAGGGGTTCATTTCATAGTCCTGTCCCAGTTATATTGCTGCTGAAGACAGCTTTTCTAGAACCTTCTCTGCGGTGACGACTCCCCACTTCTGAGGGCCTCTCTCTGTCTGGCTGGTGAAAGTCCCTTTTATCTTCCTTCCCAACGACTCGATGCACACATTTGGGTCCATACGAGGAGAGTGCATTTTCAAAAGACGTTCCGCAGTTGCACGCCGTACCCTGAGTGGACCTCTGGCTGGAATTGGATGAGGATGGACGGGGGTGGGGTGGGCGGGGACACTTCCTCAGCTGGGCAGTGAGGCTCCTCAGTCTTGATTTCTCCCAGAGAGGAATTTCTGCCCAGTGCTTGGCATTTCCTAATATTCTGAGTGCTCAGAAAACATGGGAAGGATTCTTTCGTTGAACGAGAAAAGCATCTCTTAGGGACAGAGAGTCCTCGACCTGTAGACACACTGGGGCTGGGGAATAAGGGAGTCATTAGCTTTCTTTATGCGTGCAGCGCACATTTCTGTTGGGGGTTTGCACAGCTGTCCTGCAGCTGCTCCCGGAAACCAGTGATCGGAGGGGAACACATCGATAGAGAGGGCCCGGGTGGGCACTCCGAGGCCGGGCCACGCCCCTGCTGCTGCACTTGGCCACGCCCCAAGGCCCTCTTCCTTGTGTGGGCTCAGGCCTCCCCACCTGTTACTTGGGGAAGTTGGATGAGGTGACATTTCGTTTTTTCCATCTCTGGATACACCCTGTGGGTCTCCCGTGTGCCATGACGCCCAGGCGTGGCCCAGCCAGGCCTGTGGTCCATTTTGATACCTCCTGGGGCTTCAGGAGAAGAAGGCGGCTGCCCCAGTGCAAGGCACTTCTGCTCTTTGGGGAAGTAGCAGTTCAGGGCTGCCGTGGTCACCGAAGTGATTTGAGCCGAGAGGGGCTTGATTTGGGGAAGGCCATTGGGGACAGGGCAGCGAGGGCTTCAGTGTGGGTCCCGAGGGGCGTCGGTCGCTCAGCAGAGCCCCGGTCTCCTCGGTGCGAGGACGAGGGTCCATCTGCTTGAGGCGGCCCAGCGGCTCTTACCGCCCTGGCCTGGGATCCAGCCCCTCACTCCCAGACGGTGGGCGGGGGGGGGACTTCGGGGGGCTAGAGACTCTGGGGGTCTCCTTCACCTTCTCTTTCTGAATTGCAGGGGGAGATCGGCCCACCTGGTCCCAGAGGGGAGGACGGTCCCGAAGGTCCCAAGGGTCGTGGAGGTCCGAATGGCGACCCGGGTCCTCTGGGACCCCCTGGGGAGAAGGTACGTGACACAGGAGGTTGACCGCTTCCCAGGGACAGTCTCTTCCCGATGGCCTTGGGCGTCCAGGCAGTGGCTTGGTTGGGCTGAGCCCCAGGTGGGAGCTGGCGCGAGTCCTGACGTGGTTCCTGTCCCCTTGACTCCACCCAGCACCCTTGTCCCCAAATCCACTCCTGGAAGAGTTCCTTCCTCCCGCTGGTCACAAAGCTTGGGGTCTGAGCTTGGCACCCACGTGCACCATCTTCTGTGGCGGGGTTAGGGCTCCCGACAGCTGCTCCTACACCTGCAGGAGGCCGCCCACCCCCGTCCTGCTCCCCTACCCCCTACCTTCACCCCCGAACAGGAACCAGCTCTGCTTGGCCCAGTCATCCCGCCCTGTCCTGCCCCAAGGCTGGAACTCTTTTACAAAAAGATTGACCAAAATATCGTAGATAAAGAACTCTTTCCCTTTATTTGGAGCGATTGCCTCCACCCACTGTTGCTTCAGCGGTGGCGTCCATCCCTGCTTGAGGGCCCTTTGCTTTAAACCAGGCAGGGCGCGTTCCGTGATGACCGTGTCCTCGGCCTTTGGAGACTCCAGCCTGCTCCAGTCCCCTGCCAAGCCACGCTGGCTTTCTCTCTGCTCAGAGAAGTACAGAGCTGGCCGTGGATTCACCTCCTTTATTTCCCCAGGGAAAACTCGGAGTCCCAGGATTGCCTGGCTACCCAGGAAGACAAGGGCCAAAGGTAACGTACTAACTCCCTTGTTAGATTTGACAATTGGCGTCTCCCTGCCCCGCACACTATCACCCATTCGCCCTCCCTGGCGTAGCTGCTGTGACAAAGCAGAAGGTCACAGTAGCTGCGTCTCGGTTCTGCCCCGTTCACCACCGTCTGTGGTAATGCGGCTAAGTCAGAAGGCAGGGGCCTGGACAGTTAGGTGAGCCTTTTCACAGAAGGGGACCCCCCAGCTGAGCGTGGGCTGCACCTCGGGGTCCTCAGTGCCCCTGGCCTCGTGGGGACCGCCATGCACTGGTTTCTCCACACCCAGAACTCGTGTTCCTCTCTCAGATTTAACTCACCCTGGAGATCCAAAAGTTATTTGCTCATAACTGAGTATAAAAGAAAGATGAAGCCTTTCTTATAGGAAATCATGCTTTATTTTACGTGTAACAGCTCCTTGAGGCTTTGCAAATCATTTAAAACATGATTTTTTTTAATCTCACCTTTTATTATTCATGGTTCTTCCTTAAAAAATAACCAGCTGCCTTCACTAGAGACATAATTAACAGCAAAAGAGAACTCGTGGGTCTCTGGGGTTTGCGTCCGTGCATCCTGCCCTCCTTGGGCTTCAGACCTCTGGACACCCCGCTTGCTAGCAGAGGAAGGGCCCCGTGGGCTGGGCTGCAGCTCTAGGTATTTCCTTGTTGCTGATGGCAATGCTTACGTCAGTCCTTCCCGTGGAACGCGAAGGCCCCCACTCAGCAGCCGACAGCCACCACGCAGGGGAGATCGTTTGCTGTGAACCAGGAGTTCTGTGTAGTGTCTGCCGCGACGTCGTTGCTGACTGCAGTGCTGTCCACTGTATTTGGAGGAAGAGAGGCTGATGGACCCATTTGCTCTCCTGAAATGCGTGTCCTTTTGGGAGAGGAGAGGAGAGAGAGGAGGAGTTTGGGGAGAATATAGATCAAGTTCAGGCAGCTTTTTGGGAAGATGAGGGCAGAACCTTGAAGCTGCTCAGGCGGTTTGGACAGTCCTTGGGTGGTGACCCAGCTCCTGCGCCGAGCTCTGTGAAGGCTGCGTCCCAGGTTTTCCCCCCTGAAGCTCGGTACAGTCTCCTGTTCGGAGCAGGGAGGCGGGCACATGGGTGGCTTGGCAGAGCTCAGCGCCCTGGGAGAAGTTCAGGGTTTGAACGTCGGTCAGCTTTTCCTGGTCTAAGCACACGTTCAGGTCAGGATTTTAAGTCACGCAGAGAGTAGAGACGTGCTGAAGAAATGCTTTAGACAGTGTCACTGGGAGCTCACGTGGTAAGTGTTTGGATATCCGGCCAATCAAAGCCCTTAAGTGCATCCCTGCCTGTGTGCACCTTGTAAAGTTCTAGAATTAAAGAGCTGTGCGAGGCCACAGTTGGTGCATAAATTTGCATTCACTTCTGACTTTATAAGCTGCCATGCTTTATTTAGAGGTGTTCTGGGAAGATAACGAAACATGGCAACAAGGTGCAGAAAACAAATGTCATAAATGTGACGTTCACACATCATCTCCAGTTCATCTGAGTGGCACACGTTCCATTTTCTCCCAAAACACCAGTGTTTTGCAGAGATGGGTGTGTGAGAGGAGAGTGCAGAGAGAGGGAGAAAGGGGAAGCCTGGTTAGGATTCAGTTCTGGATTTTAAATTTGGAGTCTGTGAGATGCTCAGGAAATACTGAGAGGCGGGTGGGTGGATGAGTGGTTTGGTGGATGGATAGACGGATGGTGGGTGGATGCTGGGTGGTGGGTGGGTAGATGGGTGGATGGTGGGTGGATGGATGGATGGATGGATGGATGGGTGGGCGGATGGATGGATGGGTGGATGGGTGGGCGGATGGATGGATGGGTGGATGGGTGGGCGGATGGATGGATGGGTGGATGGGTAGACGGATGGTGGATGGATGGTGGGTGGATGGATGGATGGATGGGTGGATGGTGGGTGGATGGATGGTGGGTGGATGGATGGATGGGTGGGTGGATGGATGAATGGATGGTGGGTGATTTGCTGGATGGATGGATGGGTGGGTGGGTGGGTATATAGTTGGATAGTGGGTGGGTAGACAGGTGGATGGATGGTGGGTAGATAGGTGGGTGGTGGGTGGGTAGATTGGTGGATGGATGGATGGATGGGTGGGTGGGTGGGTGGGTATATAGTTGGATAGTGGGTGGGTGGGTGGGTATATAGTTGGATAGTGGGTGGGGAGACAGGTGGATGGATGGTAGGTAGATAGGTGAGTGGTGGGTGGGTAGACAGGTGGATGGATGGTGGGTGGATGGGTGGTGGGTAGTGGGTGAGTTCGGTCCGAGACCATGAACTCTAACGGACTCTTCCTGCTGCACAGGCAGCATCGCTCGTCCTCCTGACCAGGCTCTCAAGCCTCTTCCCTGATTAACTCTCTTTCAGGGTTCTATCGGATTTCCCGGATTTCCTGGTGCCAACGGAGAGAAGGGCGGCCGGGTAAGGACAGTCTGGCCTCTGCTCAGGCGGCTTCTTCTGCTGCCTTGGTATTTCGCGGGTATATTCTCCAATACGTCCTGTTTATTCTCGGGTATATATATATTTTTATATATATATATATATATATATATACACACACACACACACATATTATATATATATTATATATATAATGTATATATTTTATATATATATATATTATTGTCGGGTATATATATATTTCGCGGGTATATTCTCCAATACATCTCACCCACTTTGCTGCCAAAACTGCTTTCTGGAACAGCTGACCTTAAGCCTGTCCACTGAGCGCTGGTGACTCTTGGCCCCCCGGGAGGGGCAGTGCCGCAGTAGAAAGGGCAGCAGGCCTGAGGGGAAGGCACGCTGAGAAAACAGTGCTTTCTCATGCACAGCTGCCATCCTGCCATCTCCTTTGGGTCACTGGCGAAACCCAGATTCTCCTCTTTCAGCCCAAGTGACTTTCCCTCCAGGCTAAGTTTAAAAGGAAGGAAAGGAGTTCTGCCTTGTATCTCACGGACTCTGCTCTCCCAGGGTCAAGTCGCCTCCTTCCTCTTCTTCCCACGCTGCCACTGTCACGGGACCCCGCCAGGTGCCACGCGCTTTGCTTCCCTCTGTTGTCCCCCTGAGGGAAGGTGATCCGAGGGCTCAGGCTGGGGGAGCCGCCCTCCCGGCCCCCTGCCGGCCCAGGCCATCCTGCAGGAGCTGCCCTGAACACTGCTTAGGGAAATCATGGGACAGGAAGGGTCCGCCTGGGCCTTTGGACTCGGAGCGGCCTTGTCCACAGGCGTGTGGGGTGTGTGCAGAGCAGGCCTGGAGAAGACGCTGGGCCCAGCCCGGTCCCCTCCACCCCGGGCTGGTCCTCCTCACGCAGACGGACGGGCTGCCTCTCCTCAGCGTGCTCGCTACAAACTCATGTTACTGCGTTTGAGCGGAGACAGTGAGATCTCTTGAAAGCAGGGAGGAAGACTTCAGCCATCCAAAATCCACGTGCACGAGCGTGTCTGCCAGGCTCACAAAAGAGAAAGACGGGGACTTTTCTGAGTGCAAGTCGACGGCATAACCACAGGGAGACCTTTATCTATTTGTCTGTATCGGTGTCTAGATGTATCTGTACCTATGTCTGTATCTGCAATGTTTAGATGTATGTCATGTCTACATCATGTCTGTGTCTGTGTCTGTAACTGTCTGTGTGTCCATCATCTACCTGCCTACCTGTCTGTCTAGTTCTTCCTGGTAGGGACAGTCTGACTAGTGTCTTCAGGGAAAGACTGTCATTTGAGAAAAGTGGTCCAGGGTCTGGTAAAAGCGTGGGAACCGCGGGGTGACAGGGTGGGCAGCCCCTGAGCTTGTGGAGAGCACAGGGCTTTCCGCTCCATGTTGCCGTGAGAGTCCCCAGAGGGGTCATGACGGTTAACGGGGTCATGTGATGTGACACAGGCCCTTCTGTGGAGGAGCTGCACTGCAGGTCCAGGCCCCGTGGGGTCACGTCGAGCAGCAGAGGCCTGGCCGTGGCTCTGGGGGCCGTGGCGCTCTGGTCCAAGCTCTGCCGCCCTCTTCTGCCCCTCATGCTTCTCGGCCTCCCCAGTCCCGAGCCGAGAAGTTTGGGCAGATGCCTGGATGCCCCCCGGCCCTCACGGGCCATCGTTCCAGTGCGTCAGCATGTGATCACCAGGGTCACCACTGAAAATGGGTTGTTGGAAAGCAGGGGGGGCTGGGACCGGGACACTTCCTCCTGTTCTGAGGTTCGGACGTGGTTCGTGGGGTCTGAAACCTGGACACCCCGAGGAAACGATCTCCTTCGGGATTGACAGGGATTGTCGGGTTGCATGTGGCTGTATCGTGGCCACATGGGTGGGTGTGGCCGCCAGCATTTAGAGAGAGCTGGGATGGCAAAGATGCCAGCTTTTCCCGAAGGGAGAGGTTGGGCCGTGGTCAGGCATGACTGGAGCACACGTCTGTTCATTGTGGGAGAGGTGTGTCCAGGCACATTTTCCAGGGGAAAATGGCCACGTCTGTCCCCAGGAACCGTCTGAGATCAGCCGGCTCGCGGCGAACAAGTTAGCGCCGCCGTTTTAGTGCACGTCCTGGCAGGCGGACAAGCCCCCGGGTCTGAGACCCCGAGCGTTCATTGTTTAGCCGTGGGCTCCGCATGTCCCTGCACCCGGGAGAGGACCCCGGAGTCGCGAGACTCAGCACTTACGGCACGTCTGCCCATCGTCCCCTCCGGAGAGACAGACGCCTTTATTCTGGAACCTTCCCATGGAAGGAAGGAGGAATCCACCCAGGCTTTCATCGGGGGAGCAACGTGGGAGGTTTTTAGCGTAGCTCTGGTCCCCGCTCTGGTGTGGAGAGCGGGTGGGAAGGGAGCCGGCGGGCTGTGCTTCTGTGCAGAGGTCGTTTTACTCTCCTTTTGGACATTCTGGTCCGGTGGTTGCTTCTAAGTGCTAGGATGCTCCGCGTGACGGTGGCGTGTGTGCTGATACGCGTGTGCCTCCCGTCTGACAGCTGCTTGTGAGCCGGCAGGTGCCCTTCTGTCCGCCTCGTCCTGGCCTCTGCGGAGGGGCTGGCTGGGTTGGGGGACTGCTGGCTGTGGATTCCACATACAGCCGGCTGTCATGTCAGCAGTCGACAGTCTGTCCCTGTCACTGGCCCGCACCCCGGGCCGAGGCGGGGTCCCAGCCGGCCCTGCCTGGGAAGAGCCAACCCCTTAGGAACACCACCAGCGACCAGAGGCTTCTGCTGCCTGCGTCGGGCGTCTTGGCTCGAGCAAGGCTAGTTCTGGGAAGGCCCGTGCCTCCCCCGCAAGGGCACAAGGACAGGCGCTCACGGGAGATTCTGTTAAGGAAGCCGTGGACGGGGCACCTTCTGTTCAGTGACGTAAGTCACCGGGATGCAAAGCCCTGGGTTCGTTTACAAGGAAAGCTGGAGAGCGTTGGCACCACCTGGGAGGCCTGACGGAATCCGTGGCTGAGACTCTGTTTTGCTCCCAGTGCCCGGGGCACAGTTAGTTTAGGTCGGAACCCAGAGCCTTTCAGGTGACGAGATCAGAACTGCGATCTGGGTCGTGGTGTGGGGTGGAGGCTGGGCGTGAGATGACGTGCCAGCTGGACTCACCCGCAAATGCCAGGGAGGCACCTGGGTGGGTCGCGGTGTCTCTGCTGGTGGAAGTCCATCATTTGAAGAAAGCAGATGTTTCATTCGTTTTTGTAGGCAAATGTTTATTTGAAGCTGAAAGATCGCGTCATCTAATGAAAGCAGCGAGAGCAGAGTGCATCGTTAAAAAGCATAATCACCTCATTATTATAAAAGGTTTTATTAAACTCACTTCAAAACGGGAGGCTCTAGAAAGCAGTTTTGATGCTGGCAGTGAATGAAAGATGGTGAGAGGAAATGTATCAGGTGGCCTTTGGCAATACAGATCCATCTTGGGCTGTAGAAACCAGAAAAAAAAAAAAAAATTCCCGGAAAATGCATGGAGAAGTGGTGGAGATATAGGAGCCGTGATCGATCCATTACTTCCATGTGCTGTAGGTAAACTGCACTTACCGGCTGTTATATATTTGCTTGAGAAAAAAACAAACGCAGTGCATTTGTTTTCCTTGGTTTGGAAAATGCAAAACCACAGAGAGAGAAGGAGTCTCAATTCTATTAGATGAGAAGCAAATGACTCTTGGATACATAATTTATGTATTAAATTGCAAGTTTGTTCGTTTGCAGCGCCCGTTGAAAATTTAATGGCTAATATCCTTAACTGTAGCAAAAGTAAATTATGTAGGAAAGGGGTTGACTTCCTTCTCTTTTATTGTAATAACGATTCCCCCCACCCCTGCTGAGAGAGAGAGAGAGAGAGTGGAGAGAGAGATGAAGGGGGAGGAGGGGGGGCGGAGGGAGGGCTAGATGCTTTGAGGGAAGGAAACCAGATAAGCGTGGTTAACATCCATCAGGCAGCAGGGAGAAAATTGAATTTCAGCAGGCCTTGTACAGAAATATAAAGCTGTGTGTATTGGATGTGCAGTGGATCCTGTCACCCTGAAAAGTCTTCCTTTAAAACAAAGATGAGGAGGGTCTTTTCTAGCTTCTGACTTCGCGGGGTCTCTCCATCACCCAGGAGGGGGGCCCACCGCCCAGACAGTGACAGGTGTGTCAAGTGACTGACCGACACCCTTTTTCTCTGATTCCAGGGCACACCTGGGAAGCCGGGACCACGGGGGCAGCGAGGCCCAACGGTAACCCTGGGCGTGAGGGCCATCTTCCAGATTGGGAGCGGGTTGTGGGAGCATGCCCGGCGGGGGGTGGGGGGAAGGAGGCATCAAGGGTGCCGAGGATTGGAGCTGACCTGTCTTGTTTCCTGTTGGTCCAGGGTCCACGGGGTGAAAGAGGCCCCCGAGGCATCACTGGGAAGCCTGGCCCCAAGGTATGTGTTCAGCATCCTCTGTGGCCCCGGGATGGACCAAAGTTTTGTTTTGTTTTGTTTTGTTGCGGTACGCGGGCCTCTCACTGCCGTGGCCTCTCCCACTGCGGAGCGCAGGCTCCGGACGCGCAGGCCCAGCGGCCATGGCTCACGGGCCCAGCCGCTCCGCGGCACGTGGGATCTTCCCGGACCGGGGCACGAACCCGTGTCCCCTGCATCAGCAGGCGGACTCCCGACCACTGCGCCACCAGGGAAGCCCTGGACCGAAGTGTTTGATGCACCAGAATGTCAAGCCCCTGAGGGTGCCCCATGGCCCTTCTCACTTGAAAAAATAAAAGAAAGAAAGACGTTTTCTTGGGGGTATTTCAGACGGAGCTGGTCTCCTCCACCAGCCCTCGGATGGGTTAGGTCAGGTTGAGTCACGTGGCAGAGGCTGCCCGGGGCCATCCCCCCGTGGAACTTCCCAGCCAGAAGCCCCGCAGCTCCAGGAGGCGAGGCCCAGCCAGGCTTTGGACAGATTCCCCCTCTCCCCGCCGCCCTAGTTCTGACGGGGAGGCCTCGTTTCTTCTCTTGAGAAGGGCTTGGAAGCTGCAGAGACATCCCTGCTGGGATTCTAGAGCAAGCTCTTCCTGCCCTGGTGAGAGATCCTCCGGGTCCCCTCCTCCCGCCCTGGGGCCTTGAAGCCAATTCCGCCCCGTCCCCCGCCCCCCCACCCGCCACCGTCAGTGTGGAAACAAACCTCGGCCAGGCGGGCTGGTCCTGTCCCGTCCTGTCCAGGATGTGATCTGCAAAGTGCGTTCCTGCGAAGGAGATGGGCCCGCTGCTGGCCGAGGTGCAGAGCCGGGCGGATGTGACGGCCCGGGGGCTACACACATCCTTCCCTGATGAGCTCTGAGCCACGATCACGCTCCCCGGAGGCTGACTTAACGCGCAGCTGTTGCCCGGTGCCGGGTGGGCCCTGGGACGGGGCCCGTGTCCCATCTTCTCATGAGTTTGGGCTGCACCCCCTGGTGGAAGCGTGGCCTTTGTCCCACAGCGGGAGAGTGTTCTCCTGGAATGTCACAGCCGCGGGGACGCCGGCTCAGTGTCAGGTGTGCCAGTAGAGGCAAGGGGACGGGTGGCCTTTGGGAGCCACGGCCTGGCTCTTTACTGAGAATCCGGTGGGGTGAGCCTCCAGGAGGGCACGCGTGCAGTATGTGACCCTGAACTTTTGATGATGTTACAGGCCAGAGTCTTTGCTCAAAAACAGTAAGAGTAGCAATAATAATAAGCTTTTCTTGACCTTTCCCTCCCTTCCCAGGGCAACTCTGGAGGCGATGGCCCGGCCGGCCCTCCGGGTGAACGGGTGAGCATCTGGACACATCCCGGAAACACCTCTAGGAACATGTGCAGGAAAGCAGCCTGCCTTAAATAGCCCCCCTGCATTTCTTCCCCAGTGGGCGGGGGAGAGGGAGGCTAGCCTTTGACTCTGCCGAAGGAGAGGGTTTTCCTAAAATGGAAAGGGGGTCAGAGGTAGCCTTCCCTGGGAGTAAAGTCTTCTGTCGGTTGGAGATGGAGAGCCCATCCACTTGGCCCTTGCCTTGGGGTTTGGGGGGACAGTGGCTGAGATGTCAGGAAACTGGGTCCTGGGCCCGTGCTGCCCCGAGGGACCTTGCTCTGTGACCTGGCCTCCTCGGCCCCTGACTGGACTTCTTTTCGCATCGGTGAGGGCAAGGGCTGGAAAAAATAGAGAAAAGGTCATGGGGAGCAGTGATAAATCGATCCTGGTACCTGTGCTCAGAGCGCCGACGGTGAGGGCTGCCGGGCCCCCCAGATGCTGGGGAGAAGATGTCTGTCCTCATACTGGCCATTCTCTGTCCTCAGGGACCCAACGGACCCCAAGGACCCACGGGGTTCCCTGGACCAAAGGGTCCCCCGGTGAGTACTGCGTTTTCCCTGTGGGGCTGGCCCAGGATTTCCCAGAGATGTTGGATCTTCCCCGAGGCTCCAGTGGCCTCCTGGCAGCTGGCGGGTGGGGAGGGAGACCTGCCCGGAAGCTCTGGCTGGAGAGAGCTGCTTTTGGGGAGCACGGACCCCTCTTTCATTTAGACCATCACGATTCTCTAGTTGGTACTGTCTTAGGGCGCTAGGGCTGCCATAACAAATGACCACACAGCCGGTCACTTGAAACCACAGAAATGTGTTCTCTCACAGTCTGGAGGCCAAAGTCCAAAATTCAGGTGTGGGCAGGCCTGGCTCCTCCTCTGAGGGCTCTCGGGGAGAATCCGTCCCAGGCCTCTCCCAGCTTCCGGCGCCTGCCGGCCGCCCTTGGGTTGCAAGTGCTCACCCGTATCTCTGCCTGTGTCTTCACCTGGCCTCTCTGTCGCTCTGTGTCTTCAGATTCTCTATCTCTATCCACTGGTCACTGGATCAGGCCCCACCCTAACCCATTCAGACCTCACTTTGACCTAATCCCATCTGCAAAGACCCTATTTCCAAATGAGGCCACGGTCACAGCTTCCGGGGTTAGGACCTCAGCCTATTTTGGGGGAGACACAGTTCAACTCACAACAGACACAGTATGTTTCCTCTGAGAAAGCAAAACCCCTCGTGGTTGGAGTTAGTGCCTAACGGCGCTTGCTTGGGGGCACGGGTTAGGGAGGAGTTTGGCCTCTGAACCAGACACACTTGATCCTCCTTCACCTCCCACTGGCTGGACCTCAGGGAGCTGCTGACCTCTCGCTGCCTTGGTTTCTCCCCGTGGGAGACGACGGTGACCCTCAGGGTGGTTGGGAGCATTCAAGGGGACGGTGCCCAGACCCTGGGTCCCACGTGGTACTTGTCACCGTAACTTTGCCGTCTTTGCCTTGGAAATGAAGTAGCAGCTTTTGTTGCCTGGTGTGGCACGAAACCCCGAAGGTGTGTGCGTCTCAGAACAAAATGCAACTTCCTTCCTTTGCTTTCTTCAGGGGCCCCCGGGCAAGGATGGGCTCCCGGGACACCCTGGACAGAGAGGAGAGACGGTGAGTATGGGCAGGGCTGGGGGACCTGGCCTTCGCTGCCCATCAGCTTATGGGAGGCGGTCAGCCTCGGGAAAGCCCCTGAGGGCCGGGCCATCTTCTGTGGCCTCGGGGAGAGCCCAGCGCAGGCAGCAACCCTGTGACACTCTGTGTGCAAAGGCAGGCGCTGGCTGCAAAGTCATCCTGGCCAGTTTGGTCCAAGGTCACACATGAAACCATCATGACACAAACAAAAACCTAGCGCAGCCGCCTTTCCTTCCTCCCGCAGCAGTCTGAGTGTGGCCGGTTTGTTCTGTGTGCATCTGATCTGGAAAAGTCGTTGGGAAGATTCTCTGTTTGTCGTTTGGTTATTTTATGCCACCCCCAGCCCTGTCTGTCCAGGCCCTTCCGGCCTCGGGGTTGACGGCAGGGGGCCTGGAGGGCTCCTTCCGAGTCCCCTTTTATAGGAAGGAGGACAGGTGACCGGTCAGGGTGGAGTTTGGGCCCTTGGCTGTGCTCAGGGCCAGCATCTCTGCTGTCACAGGCTCTCCTTGACCTGGCCCTGACTTGTAGCAACGCCCGTTCCAGCCTTTGTCAGCTGGACTTAAAGGACACCCGCATTTCTTAGTTCTAGGAAAAGCATTTATCGGAAATGTGATGACGTTCTGGTCCCGGGAGCCACTGGGGATTCGGCCCAGCTTCACGTTGTGTCCCCTCCAGGCCTGTGCCCCAGAAGGGCGTAGGCAAACCTGTGACCTTGGGGCTCCAGGCTTTGGACAGCTGGGGACTCACAGCGCCTGGTGACGTCCTTGTCACCAGATTGGTGGAGAGTGGCCGAGAGGCCCCCTTGTCTCTGCACCCAGTGTCCTTGTGGCCAGAGGTCTCTGACGGGCGCTCCCAGGAAGAGCAATCCCTGTGAAAGGGCATTTTGCGGGCACGTTTAATATGTTCTTGGTGACTCCGCTTAAAAAAAATCCCTTTGTCCCTCTTCGGCTCGTTCCGATGAAACGTCTTCTAATTGTACCATCCCGGGTTCCGCATGGCGCTCCGTGGCTGATAAATGGAGGTTACTTTGCTCTTTTGTTGATAGAGAAAAATGAAAACGTTCCTAGCTTTGCATCTTTTTCTCTAACGCTTCTCTGAGGAGACAAGATGGAAGGTTTCACGTCGTGTGTGCTTTTCCCCGTCTGCCTTGTTCTGGGAAGAGGCTGGCAAAGTGATGAAGTTGCTTATTTTTGCTGGGAAAGTAGGACAGGTTCTTCCCGGCTCCACCTGCCACGCCCAGCTGCCCCCGTAGACTCAGGGGCACCCCCATCCAGACCCTCCTGGGGTGGCATGTCCTCCACGGGCCAGTCCAGACGCCTCCAGAAAGGTCTTCCCTGGGGTGTTGCCTTGTGCTTTCTGTAGAGGCTGGAAACACGAGAGGTCATGACATCTCCTAAGTGCAACCGCAAAGCCCGTTTCTCAGGAGGGGCTAGAGATGGATCCCGGCCTCAGCAGCCGTGGACGGTCCCCGCAGTGGACCATGCGGGGGGCCTTGCTTGCCTTACACCCAGGCTCCTGCCTCCACTTGGGCACTGCTGCCCGGCCCGCCGAGTGGGAGGTGCTCTCGACCTGTCCACCATTCCTTATTTCTGACCCTGTAAAGGCTGCCTACGGGGAACGCTGCATCGACCATGGCCGCATTAGTCCATTGCATGCAACTGAGCTGGGCCTAAAGAAGGGAGCCCTCCTGGAGTCTGCCGAGGGGCTGAGTCCCCTGTGGGTTTGTGAGGTCCAGCGGCTGAGTGTGAAGCCTCCGTCGCCGGCACGCTGGCCGTCGTGCAGTGAATTAGAGGCGCTCGCTCGTCAGCCCCGCGGGCAGCCCACCCTGCAGCTCTCGCTGTGGCTTTCAACGGGGCACCTCCCTCTCCAGACTCTAAAGAGTTTCCACTAAAATCCTCCCGGGCGTAGCATCTGCCGTCTTCCCCAGCATCACGTGACACCTGCAGATGGCATCTTGTAGACGTGCCGGAAATTAAAGTCGCGTTGCCTTGCCGTCAGCCCTCTCCTCTGGAGGAGCGTGTGTGCAGTGCAGCCAGATGGGTGTCTCCGTGCCGCTGTGAAGAGCAGAAGCAAGAGATTCCTGTGCAACCGAGCTAAGAATATCTCCCAGCCGCTGCGCTGCAGGTCCCCACCGCGTCCCGGTTTCAGCCGGTGCAGAGGGACGCGGTAGTGAAACCACCTGCCCTGCCCCGGGAGCCTTGGTGACAGCAGCAGGGCAGTCTCCACAAAGTCACTGACGAGGTACAGCCCAGAGGTGGCTCCTGACAGGGGACACCAAGTCTGCTCAGAAAATGAACGCTTAGCGACATCAGAAAGATGAACGGTTTTAAAACATATTTCTCAGCACAAACCAGGGCGACGGGAAGCAGCTGGTGAAACTGATCTGTCTGGCTTCACGACCTTCCTGAAATGCACGCAAAATGAAACAAGAGAAATGGCCCTTTGAAATGAGGGCTGGGACGTCCACTGTTCGGGGGTGGGGTGAGGGCTGGCGGGGGCGAGCCTTCTGTTGGGTCGCTCTGGACATCTCAGTGTGCCACCTCTCTCTTTGCAGGGTTTCCAAGGCAAGACCGGCCCTCCAGGCCCCCCGGGTGTGGTCGGCCCTCAGGTGAGATACAGCATCCCCTGGTGTCACTGGTCGCCCTGGGTCCCCACCCACACAGGAAAGAGAGTCACGCTCGGGACGGAAGTTCCCCACCGTTCTCAAGGTCTGGGTGTGGCCAAGAGGGCATCACGAGGCCCGTAGTGCTTGTTAGAGACGTGCTCCATGCAGGGGACCAGGTGTAGAGAGCAGGGGAGTGATCTGTTGACATGGACATACACGGAGCGGGCAGAACCATGGGGGCCGCCAGGCCCGTGGGCAGCCCACCCCTTGGTGTCCACGCAGCCTGATTCCCCGCCCTGGATCCAGTACCCAGGGCTGCTGTTCTCATCGCCCGTGGATCAGTGTGAGGACGGGCTTGCAGGCTCAGAGCCACACAACAGGGTGCAGTCACCTTGCTTCTCAGAAAGTTCCCACCTAACGTGGCAGTGGATAAGGTACTGCCCCAGGAAATGCGGGTGCGCTCCCCGCTCCCTCTCTCTGCTGGTTTCCCCGTGACACCCTGGGAAACGCAGGCCCTGCCCCACTTCACTGGGGAGGAGACACAGAACCACAGGGCCAGGCAGTGGCTGTTGAAAACCACCCACCTGGTTCGCTTTGACCTTTCTGGATCTTTACCGGAGGGAGATGACTTTCAAAGGAATGTGGAGGTCGAGTGGGCTTGCAATGGCCCTTTGCCTCTGTGGCCAGGCTGTCCTTAGATGTAGGAAGAGAAGGTTACTCCCTTGCGTGTCCCTCGAACACGGTTTATGGCTGACACACTTTTCCCAACAGGGTCCCACGGGAGAAACTGGTCCCATGGGTGAGCGTGGCCACCCTGGGCCCCCGGGCCCCCCTGGTGAACAAGGGCTCCCAGGCCTGGCCGGAAAAGAAGGGACGAAGGTGAGTGTCCGGGACGTCCGTGCCAGGTAGACTTTCCCAAGGAACCATTTAGGCCTTTGGTCTGCTTTTTTCTGAAGAGTGGGTAATTCTCAAGCAGGTGCTCCTCGTGCCAATCGATCCCCCAAACCAGGAACTTAGTTCAGCTTTTGCTCGCTTTGAAGGGGAGCTGAGCACACCTGCCGCCCGGATGGATGTGACGGGGGCTGGGGACCACCTTTTCCCCGGGCTGCCCACGCCCATTCCCAGAAATGGATACAACTCTGACAATTCATGTGTCTAAGTGGGATTTAGCAGAAAGCGACCCTTCAAAACACTGCCCGCTGTAAGAGGTGAAAGAATAAATATTAAAAATACCTATCCCCACCCTGGGTACCCCAAGCTGGTGGTTATACCTTTCTGTGTTTTAGCATAAAAATGAACAGCCTTCCCGTTTTCAGCTTTTCAGTGAGGGACACAGGAAGGATAAGCTCTCCAGCCCCTTGTGTGAACACATACAAGAAATTAAACTTGAGAAGTAATCAAATAGTGAAAAAATTACACACACGTATGTAGGCATGCATGCATATATGCTTGAGTACATGTGTATGTGCTTGAAAAACGACACGCGTGTGTGTGTGTATAATACAGGGCCAGGTGTCTGGCCACAAAGAGAGCTCTCTGAGTTTGGAAAAGGAGCCAAGGGCATGCTGGTTTGAAGACCGAGATGCTGCCATGTTGGACCCCGGAGAAAGTTCTGGAAGATGTCAGAGCTTTAGTGAACTTCAGGGAAGGTACATGCCCAGGTGGAGAATCTTCAGAATATGTGGTTTCAGGCTTGAGGCAAGTGTCTCGGGCGGCAAGTCCTCTTCAGGCAGCGCTTCCCGTGCTTCGGCCACGGACTCCTTCCCCTGAGCCCAGTCTTCGAGGATCCCCAGATACATGAGAAGGGCAGACGTGGGGCCCTCAGCCCCGGCTCAGCCGTCGTGGCCCCGAAGGACAGGGTGGGGGCCTGGGCCTCCGTGGAGACGACTGGAGTCCCGGTCGGAATCCGTCCCCACCCACACGCAGAGCCAGCCCGCCGCACGGGCCCCCGGCTGTGAGCTTGGGCTGCGCTCCAGCACGTGGACCTGCCAACCAATGATGCAAGTCAAGACGCGGAGGTTCCTTTTAAAGCCAAGTGCCCGGGGAAGCCCCACCTCCGACCCAGGTCCCGAGCGGATCTGGAAGACCAGGCCCCGCCCAGCTCCCTGTCCACCCTGGTCTGGGGCACCGCTCGGAAACTCACCTATGGCTCTGATTTCAGGGTGACCCAGGCCCCGCCGGCCTTCCTGGAAAAGATGGCCCCCCAGGGCTACGTGGCTTCCCCGGGGACCGAGGGCTTCCTGGTCCAGTGGTGAGTGAGGGGCCAGCCGGGGGGATGGAGCTGGAGGCTGCCCAGCCCGGGGGGCGTCTCCCCTCGGTGCCCTGCCCACATGTTGTTGCTTTGCAGGGGGCGCTTGGACTGAAAGGCAGTGAAGGCCCCCCAGGCCCGCCAGGCCCCGCGGTGAGTGTGCTGGCTCAGCACAGAGCCTCTTTCCCACCCTCTGCTCTGCAGGCAAGACGGGCGTCCCGAGGCCTGGGGAGCACGCACACCTGCCCTGGCCCCGCGTGGGTCCTGGGAAAGCTGTGGTGGTGGAGCTGAGCTTGGGAGGGACGTGGACGGTGTGCCCGAGCTGGCAGCCGGTGACGAAGGGCCAGGGGCGGGGGCGTGTTGTATGAGGACAGCTGGAGAGCCGGGCGGTTTGGAGGAGCGCTGCATGGGCCCCCCAGCCTGTGGAGGAGGCTTCGCGTGGGTCTGGTCCCGGAGCAGCCGGGACGGGCACGGACACACAGCTCCACGGCCTCGAGAGTGGGGCTGTCCGCACGCCTGGGGCTGCCCAAGGCAGAGGTGACCCAGCACAGGCGGGAGGCCTGTCCCCCAGAGCTGTGCTGTCTGTTAACCTAGGTGGTCCCCCCCAACTTTGAGTCTAGCTACAAGAGGCTTGGAGATCCAGAGTTTCCAGACCCTGGGCTGTGGTCTGGGGGAATTGGGGGCCGTGAGAGGCTGTGCCCACACTCCAGAGACACGCCCACGGGCCCCCTGCTCTTGCCTTTTTATGGAAATGTGACATCTGCGTTACTTCCCCCTGCCCTTCAAATGAGCCCATCTGACAGCCCCCTCTCTCACCTACAGAGTGGGGCTTCAGGAGCTGCCCCTGGCCCCTGGCTGGGTTTGAGTGTGGACCATGAAATGACCCCCCCCCCTTCCCCTGAGTTATGGGCCATTTGAGAGAGACAGTGACGGGGAAGTCAAATACTGCCTTTCCTTGTGATAAGGGCCAGGAACAGGATGACACCCCAGGCAACAGTGGTCTCGCGATGCTGAACCCCTAGAATTAGTCCAGGTGTCCACCTGTCAGCCCCGCTCCTGGGCCAGAGCCTCGCCTTAAAACGTACAGCGTGGAGGAGCAGGGCAGCAGGTGGATGCTCTGTGGCAGGCAGACCCCAAAGGGCAGAGTGGCTGCCAGCGTCCCAGAGGAGGTCATTCAAAGCCAGGACTCACGGAGGGAGGATGTGTTCTCAGACACTGCAGAGCGACTTGGAATTATGGGTTGGGGAGCGAAGAGGGTGTCAGAAACACAGCCCCCAATGCTAGACCAGATAGTTTGTGTTTGCAAAGGGCCCTGGGGAGCTACTGTGGGCTCTAGAGTGAGAGGGTGAGTGGTACGACCAGGCGGTGCTCTAGGAAGTTGTACCCATGCATTTGGAGAGCCTTTGAAATAAACCACTTTCTTGCCTCGCCCCAGGGATCTCCAGGGGAGAGAGGTCCGGCCGGTGCTGCTGGGCCCATCGGAATTCCAGGGAGACCTGGGCCCCAGGGACCTCCCGGGCCGGCTGGGGAGAAAGGAGCTCCTGTAAGTACTGCCTCGAAGGAGCTCTGTCCCTGCCCCCGTGTTATCCCCTCCCCAGGCATTTCCCCGGGGGTCCGCGGGATCGGGGACATGGGGGCAGTGTGTGGTGTGTGCCCAGCTGTCTTGATTGAGGTCCAAGGGCCGATCACGGTGGCGGCCAGGTTCTTTCCCGGAGTTGCCTGAGCCGGAGGGGTGTTCAGGGAGCGTCCGGGCCAGGCTCGGCCGGTCACACCCACGCATCTGGACCCCAGCATGTGCAGGCACGGGGAGGGGTGGAGACAGTGTGTCCAAACGTGGCGTTGGCCCCGGTCCGGGCTCTGGGTGCCCTGTGTGCACAGCCCCCTGCCCCCTGGCCCGGGCCCACAGCTGGTCAGTGTATGGGAAAGGTGGGTATTTGGGGTGGTGCTTGTGTTGTTGGTCTGGGGGTAGGCGTGGAGAAAGGAAGGGACGGGAGACGTGACCGGCAGATAAGCAGCTTCCTCCCAGACCCCTGACAGCCGACCTCCCAGTGAACCCCAAGTGTGATCGCCCCAACCTGGAGGCTTTGTGAAAGCTCAGGGGCAGGGGGTCTGGAGTCTTGCTTTCCATGAAGGGGGTTAGAGAGACCCTTCCTGTCTAGACACCTCCTGGGAAGCCAACCACCAGCCCCTTCTCCAAACGACTCCCCAGAGCGCCCCCTTCCTGCCTGGACGTACCCTCACCCCGGCCACGTTTCACGTCTGCCACGTGATTTTGGAAACGCTCGCCTGCCCCTGCATTCAATCAGCCGTGGAGACAAATTCCAGCTCAAACCTCCCTTTCGAATTCTGAATGTCATAGGAGCCCGAGTTCTGGGGTGACGGGCTACGAGGATGGTGTCCCGTTGAGTTAAGACACCTGCGTGGATTGATTTCTGTTAGAAGGGGTGGTTTTCCTTATGTGTTTCCCTGTCCATGGCGCATGGGTAGAAAGAGGGCCCTGGTTGCCTTCCCGGCCGAGGACTCCCCGTGGGAACCACGCTGGACACGTGGGCACCAGGAGAATCCGATCAGTGTGTCATCGGCAGTTCTGATGGCATCTGCTCCTTCCTGTGAGGCTCCCAGGACACAGATCCTGCTGAATTCTGCCCCAGAACCCTGACTCTCGTCGGGCGCTGGACGCATGTAGAGCACACACAGATGCGGTTGGAAACGGTTGAGTTCATTGTTTCAAGAGAGTAAATACCTGAGCAGAAACCTCTCAGGGTTGTATCATCCTGTGAAAAGCTTGTCATGCTTCCAGAGTAGCTGCAGGAGAAGAAAAGGTCAAACAAAGGTCAGGTGTCAGGTCGGGCAGGAAGGTTCCCTGTGAGCCACAGTCAGCCTGGGCGTTTTCTGGCTTCACTGGGGAAGAACTTTCATCAGGACGAACTAAATCGAGGAGCAGGAAGCGAACTGTGCAGCAGGAGAGGGGAAGAGGGGGTAGGAGAGGATGCCGGCCCAAGTCGGTGACTGTGTGACTGTGCACTTCCCCACCCGTGTCCCCTCCCCGACGTCCACGCCTCGTTCTGTGCCTCTGCTGGGAGAAGGGAATCCCGGCTTGGGTGAGAAAGTTCCAGCCACTCGCAGCGTGGAACATGGCTGGTAAAGTTAAGCAAGAACTCAGTGAGGATCGTTTGAGATGACCAAGGGGGCAAGTAGGAAAGTGAACCAAAACCACGAGGAAGGGAAGATCGGAGCGTGTGTGTGTGCGCATGTGTGCGCACATATGTGCAGGTCCGTGTGCTCTCGCAGGGAGGGTGTTTGCAGGGAATCGGGAGAGTAATAAGCAAGTTGGCCGAGGCCGGAGCTCAGGCCCTCCTGGCCACTGGCTTGGACGGACCCAGGAATCTGGTTGGCGAGGTTTGAATCCCGGCTCTACTGCTTATGAACGAGCCTCAGTTTCCCCATCTGTAAAAGAGTAGCCCTTCCTAGGATGGGCGAGGATTAAGTGCAGAGATGCAGGGGAAGGGGTGATACAAGGCCGGACTCGGAGCCCCCCTCGGTGTATCCGAGGGAAATCCATTAGGACCGTGGTGATGGTCCCTGCCCAGGACCTGCCCACTTCCTGCCTGTGGGCCTCTCTGTGGGGGATGAGCTGGTGGCAGGATGTTCCCACGATGGAGCTGCCTTTGAACAAGGATCTCCTCTCCTCTTTAGGGCGAGAAAGGTCCACAAGGCCCAGCTGGCCGAGACGGTCTGCAGGGTCCCGTGGGGCTCCCTGGTCCAGCTGGCCCTGTGGGTCCCCCTGGAGAAGATGGAGATAAGGTAAGAAGAATTCGGTGAGGTTCCCCAACCTGGACCACGCACAGCCAAGCTTGGCCAGTGCCGGCAGGTCAGAGCTGGCGGGGGGGTTCCTCCTTTTTTTCTTTTTTTTTTTTGCGGTACGCGGGCCTCTCACTGCTGTGGCCTCTCCCGCCACGGAGCACAGGCTCCGGACGCGCAGGCTCAGCGGCCATGGCTCATGGGCCCAGCCGCTCCGTGGCACGTGGGATCTTCCCGGACCGGAGCACGAACCCATGTCCCCTGCATCGGCAGGTGGACCCTCAACCACTGCGCCACCAGGGAAGCCCGGGGGGGGGGGGGTTCCTTTTCAACCAAGGGATGCAGGTGACGTAGGGGCTCTGGCGACAGAGGGACCCCATACTGCCATCCGACATTCTTGGCGTTAGTGGATGATTTCGGAATAGCTCACAAATAATGGTAATAAATGAGATCTCTGACATGCTTGAGGGGACTTAGACGCTGCTTTTCTCTTGGGTAGTTTTGGTGTTGCCGGAGACGTTTGCTGAAGCAGCCAGAGCACGGGAGAACGCTCTCAGTCATTTCAGATTCTAAATCTGTGGAGCCTGATTTAATGAGGTTTTACTCAACGTCTATTTTCAAATGTCTCCACTTCAGTGATCAAGGCCCCCTTCCATTAAGAACGTGCTTTATAATCCTGACGCTGTTACTGCCATAGCTTGTATTTTATCCTCCGTCTAATGAAGACAGTGACATTTCTCTCTTCGGTTTAACTTTCTGTTTATGAGAACTTTCCGGTGACATTTCCGACTTTGTCACCTCTGCAGCGATGATGCCTTGCCTCTCAGGGTGGGAGACAACCCTGCACGGCAGAAACACGGGAGAGATTTTAATAACTTTGGAAGCGTAGTAATTGAGTTGTCTTTATTATACTGTCATGTCATCCAACTTGACAAAGTAAACATTTCCCTTGTGATTTTTTATCACACTTTCAAATCTGGTGCAGTCCTGCAAAGCGTAAGATCAAGGCCTCATCCCTTTTAGTTCTCTTATTAAAAAAGAAATCAAATTAATATATGAAAATGTTTCTTCTTAGGAAAGTTATAGGGCCCCCTGGAGAGATTATTCTCGCTCTCCAAGAAAAATTAATTAAGGGGAGCAGATAACGTGCAAATGATCATTGGACCGTCTGATGGGCCTTTCACATGTTCCCACAGGGGGAGATCGGGGAACCGGGACAGAAGGGGAGCAAGGGAGACAAAGGCGAACAGGTAAGGGGCCACACGAGCCACGTGCAGGGCCACCAGTGGAGCCACGGCACAGGGCTGTGTGCTCGGTGTGGCCCACACGCATCACTGACGTGAACAACCATTATAATATAACAACATTCACACCGGTAACTGATGGGACAGAGCTGGGCTTTGGGCTTTCCTTCCCTGTTGAAATCTTGTATGTGTGCGTGTGCCTACATGCATGTGTGCATGCACAGGTGTGTGTGAGGTGCACACGTGTGCGTGTAACATGTATCTGTAAGAGAATCCCTTGTTGACAGATGAGCAGAAAGCACTCACAGGTTTTGTGAAGTAAAGCAGATTCAGCGTTTTTGTCCTTGAGGTTTTCGGTCCCACAGACATAATCACCGCCCTCCGATGCTGAGGGCTGCAGGATGTTCCAACAGAGGCAGCACCCTGACCAAATGCCTCTTAATTTTCCCTTAAAAAAAAAAATTCTGCTTTAGAAATACTGGTGCGTTCTTGCAAACGGCCTGTCACTTGGCTGGCAGCTCCGCCCGGTGGCCGTGGAAGGAGGCCTGCACGGCGGACCTTTTCGCCAGGCGTGTCTGTTCCCAGGCAGACAGTGACCACGTCCCTGTTGACCTGGGGCCAGTCAGGCTTCCCAGGACAGCGACAGCATGCTGGCCTCTCTCGTGCTCTCCCTGTGCCAACAGTGAAATGTGCTTGGGGGCAGGCATTGTGCTGCCAGGTGTGGACTTTGGAATCAGTCCCTCGCGCGGCCACGGATGAGCCGCGTGATCTCGGGCCTCGTTTTAAAATGGGACCTCCGGGGCCTGTGTCATGGGTGTGTGGTGGGGGCCGAGAGGATGCATGGTGGCCTCTGGCGGGACGTCGGTGTGGCTGCCCCCCCGCCCCTGACAGCACATGCTCAGGGTTGAACAGAGAGCATCACACGTTCCAGAGCCGGCAGCCTGGCCCAGGACGGCCAAGCGTGGGTGCAGCCCCGATGACCTTGGCTGCAGGGCCCCTGCGCGCGCTGGCCTTTCTCCCTCGGCCTGAGCTGTGACTCAGGAAACAACTCTCTCTGTCTCTTCCCCACAGGGTCCACCTGGGCCCACAGGACCTCAAGGCCCCATTGGACAGCCAGGCCCCTCTGTGAGTATCAGAGAGTCCCCATCCCTCGAGCTGATGTGGCCCCGTACCTGGCCCTCACCATGCTCAACGATCTCCCTGTAGGGAGCTGACGGCGAGCCAGGTCCTCGTGGCCAGCAGGGCCTTTTTGGGCAGAAAGGTGATGAAGGTCCAAGAGGTTTTCCCGGTCCCCCGGGACCCGTGGGGCTGCAGGTAACAACAGAGTTTGCACTTCCGCTGATTCCTGCATCTTTGTGACGCCTTCCCCTCCCCGCCCCTGCCCTGCCCGGCCCTCCTGTCCCCTCCCTCCTGTCTTCTGAAAGCTAAGGCGAGGCTTCAGGGGCATCTCCATACATGACGTGCTGTGAATTCTCAGAATTCCAGACACACCCATATTCACTTCTCTTAACCGGTGACATTTGTGAATTTGCTCATTGTAGAAATGTTGGGAACTACAGATAAACTGTTGGCAAAGGAAACAAAAATGCTTCTCAGCACGTGGTGGTGCCTTTCCACACCTCCTAAGCGCCTGTGCTCACACACACACGCGCACATGCATAATTCTATTCGGTTTTTGCAAACTGCGACTCGTGCTGCATGTATAGAGAGTTTGGATCCAGCTCTTCCCACTTCCTTTTATATGACACATCGCGTCAAATGTCATTAAACATTCTTGGAACACATCACTTTTTATTTATATTTGAAAACGTGACTCTCAGTCACTGCCTTGTGTCCCAGCATATGGTGGTGACGTAATTGATTCAAACATTTCCCTGCTGGCGGCTCATGAGGGTTCATTGTTTTATGGGACGCCTTCAGTAAGCACCTTATCAGGAAATCTTTGCATACTTCTCTAATTCTTTCCTTGCGCTAATTCTGAAACTTGGGATTTGGGGGACGTGCTCACATGTGGCTGTACGTTGAAAAGCACATTCTTGAGGCTTTTGAATGCCTGGCTTGGGGCCTTGCTGGGGAGGTAGCGCAAGCTGTGTGTTGGGGGGATAGAGCCACGCCCACGTGCCGAGTTTCTGATGAATTCCTGTTCTCAGGGTCTGCCGGGACCTCCAGGAGAGAAGGGCGAGACGGGAGATGTGGGTCAGATGGTGAGTGGTACTGGCTCGTGGAGACCCGGCCATGGTGGCTGGTTGCTGTTTTGGTAGAGGTTTGTGTTTTCTCTGGGCTCAATGGCTCTTCTTCTCCCAGGGTCCCCCAGGTCCCCCCGGCCCCCGAGGACCCTCCGGAGCTCCAGGTGCTGACGGGCCGCAAGGCCCCCCAGGTGGAATAGGCAATCCTGGTGCAGTGGGAGAGAAGGTGATTCACGCCCCGTCACTATCCCGGTGTATGACGTGCGAGCATGTGTGTGTGTGCGCGCGCGTGTATGCGTGTACACGTGCATGTACCCATGTGTATGTGTCCACCGCATACACGGAGATGTCCAGGTGCACTGCTGGGCCATTCCTGTCAGATGCATTTTGAAACTTAGAAGATGTGTGCAGTGGACCTGGGAGCCCTGCCCTTACCCAGGAGATTTTCCAAACGATAACAGCCACCGGTAAAGGCCCCGCCACCTCCTCCTCTGAGATTTGGCTCTGATAGACATAGTTATCTATTCCTTGAAGTGTGTCGTTGCTACCTTTTCAGCTCCCGTTTCTGTCAAATCCTGTTTTCTCATAGCCCCGGGTCCTCTTCATCTGATCTGGTTAATGTTAGGGCTTGGGCCCTGGAGATGACGCGAGCACACTGGACATATGCACGTGCACACGTGTATACGTGCCTTACTCGCGTGCACGTGTGCAGCGGGCGAGACGGTGCCAGAGTCTGACTCCACCTGGGCCCAGGAGTTTGCACTACTTTTAAAGCACTTATCCCAGTTCCTTGGGGGTAAAAGGAAGGCGATGGGTGTGCTCCCCTGTGTTTGCACTCCTTTCACGCCGTTCCAGAACTTGTTTTCTGACATCAGGCCATTCAGCTGAAAGAAGTCTCCCATCGTTGCTCATTTTTTATGATAGGAAAGTCACAGAGAAACATACCTGCTGAGACCACCAGTGAATGGTGTGCGACCTCTGCTCAGAGCAGCACGCTCTCCCCGTGCCCTCCCCACCCGCCATAGGGCACGTCCCAGCGTCGGCCGCCACCACTCTCGCCCTTCCTGCTCTGTCCCACCTGCCGGCAAACGGATCTGCCTAGCTGTCCCCCTCCTCCTTTCACCTGGCTTCTCTCAATCGTCCTCCAAAACTCACCCGCAGCATCCCTTCCTGGGGAAAGCCATCTTTAATGCCCCCACGTACCCTCCGTGCCCGCTCTGTGTGTGTCACATGCCTGTGTATGTCACTGTCACCGCTTTATCCCTGGGTCCCTCACCTGTCTCTCCTCCAGTCCTGGGAACCGTCAGAGGACAGTGACCGCGTCTCACCCCCGGCCCCCTAACCTCCCCCACCCAGCCCAATGTCAGGGACGACTCGCTAAATGCCGGACGCTGGAACCGCTGTTCTCATCGCTGCTGTAATCACATCACGTTTCCTCCTTAGGGTGAGCCCGGCGAAGCTGGAGAGCCTGGCCTTCCCGGCGAAGGGGGCCCCCCGGTGAGTGGGTGGGCTTTGGGGGAGGAGGGGATGCGGTGTGGTTGGGTCCTGGGTGGGAGGCTCCTGCTCTGCCTCAGTTTCTCCATCCTGAAATGGGAGTCACGTCTCCTCTTGTGCCTACCTCAGCGTCTTGCTGGAAAAGCGCGGGAGTGCCGTGGCGAGTGAGCGTGTGTGCGTGCACGTGTGTGTCCGCGTGTGTGCGTAGACGGTAGTGATGGGCGCCCAGGACAGCCGTCCGTGCTCCAGGACCCTCTCACTGGCTTCTGTAAATGTGGGGCCCATCGCTGTCACCTGGTCAGCCCAGACCCGGAACATGCAGACCTTCGCAGGTCGGATGAGCCGTGTCTTGAGGCCCCCCTGAGGGCGGCCCTCCGGCCCAGGAGACGGCTGTTGGACAGAGGTCTCCTGGGCTCCCTCCACCTGAGGACCACTGAGTGGGTGGGCGGCCTGGGTCCCTGCAGCCCCTCGGGGTCCACGCTGCCTGCTGTCTCGTCAGGAGTCAACCCTGCCCACCTAGAAGTCGGGTGTCGGCCTCAGAGGCCCCGGGAAGCCAGTGGGCTACTCGGACCCCCTCACGGCCCCAGGGGAGCCAGACTCCCGCAGGGAGCTGCTGAGGGTTGGTGGAGCTCGGGAAGCCGCTGGCACCCACAGGGGCCAAGGCCCGGCCACAGGCATGTGCTCCCTTCCCACCCGGTGCCCATGAGGAGCGCACCTCCAGCAAGCTTCTTGCTCGAGGCAACCGCAAGGCTGGCTCTGGGAACACGGTGCCCGCCTTTCCCCCGCAGGGACCCAAAGGCGAAAGGGGAGAGAAGGGTGAGTCGGGCCCTTCTGGTGCTGCTGGACCCCCTGGACCCAAGGGCCCTCCTGGAGACGACGGTCCCAAAGGCAGCCCCGTGAGTACCTGGGAGATGCCAAGGGGCCCCTAGATCATCCTCGCTCAACGGGCAGTGCGCTGAGGCTGCCTGACCATCGCTGGTCTTGGGGTGATTTCCTAAGGTGTAGAGGTTTCCACACCAGCTACGGAGCCAAAACAGTGGAGGTGGGAGAGGGGGACACCTCGGAGGCCACGTCTGTGGACCAGGCAGCTTTCTGGACGGAGCAGGCTCTGTGTGGCCCCCTCCCCTCCTGCAGCCTGCCCCGGCTTTGCATCAGGAGGGCCTGCAGAGCAGCGCCTTCTGGGGGTTAAAGGTCCAGCTTCCAGGGTCAGCCGGGGGCTCCAGGAACAAAAGTGTGGGCAAGAGCCTGCCCTTTGAGGGCCTCCAGAGGTCGAGAGGGCTGGCCTGCGCTGCTCGCTTTCAGGCTTGCGTGGCTCACGTGACAGGATGTTCTGGAAAGGCCTTGCTGTGAAGGGCACCGAGGTGTCAGAGCTAGTGGGATGCTCTGGGGCTGGACGGCGCAGGGCGGCAGTCTGGACGCAGCCACGCAGGGCAGCGCGCTCCAGGCCGGCTTGCTGAGGGCCCCAATGCCTCTCTTCCTCTGTTTCAGGGCCCAGTCGGTTTTCCCGGAGATCCCGGTCCCCCCGGAGAGCCTGGCCCCGCGGTAGGTGCTCGAGGTGGCAGAGCCCCTGGGTCCCCACAGCCCATGACCCGCCTCGCTGGCCCTGTTTTCTCCTTTACGGTTCTGTCTGTTAGGACTCTCCTTTCCCACCTCTGAGCGCCCTAGGCGCCGGCACCTCTGGGATGGAATTTGACTTTGGGGTGAGGACCGGGGACGCGTTGTGTGTTGGTGCCTGAACTCGGGTCCCGTCCAGGAGGCAGAATGAACTTGCTTTTGGCCCCACAGGGTCAAGACGGTCCCCCTGGTGACAAAGGAGATGACGGTGAATCTGGACAAACGGTGAGTCCGCCCAGGACCTCTAAGGACCCTGACGCAGCTCCTCGGGGAGGTGTCAGGGCTTGGGGTTTACAGCTTGCTTTGTTCATTTCTGAGAAAAACCTACACCCAGTTACCTTAGACTAGTGATTCAACCACCACAGGGGGCTGAGAGCTCCCTCTGAGGAACCTTGAAAGCTGGGGACCCTCCTCCCAGAAGGGGAAACGCACACACAGTCCCGACAGTGGTTCTGCACACAGAGCCCGGCGTCCTCGACCGCCCCCCCCAAGAAGCCCCCCCCCCCGCCCCCCGCCGGAACGTCAGGATGACCTGTTTCTGCCCGATGGGAGTCAGATGCTCTCCTCAGAAGGCTCTTTCCACATCAGCCCCTGGAGCTGAGCTCACATTAGACGTTGCCTCTCACCTGATGTCAAGTGTTCTGAAACGTTGCTTCAAGTTTTGAAGGCTTCGGGACACCGGCTCTGGGGCCAGTTCCCCCGGAGAGATGTCTGCTGTTCTGCCACTCCCTAGCCGCTGACCCAGGACAACACCTGCCCTCCCTATGCCACGGGGTCCACTTCTGCAGAAGGGGTGCTGGCAGGCGTGGTGGGAACGTTCCCCAAATGTAGCAGAACTGCAGGCGGCAGGCGGGTCCCCTACGCCGCTGCAGCCCACGGTCTGAGTGTAGAGGTCAGAGCAGAGGATTCCAGGACCACCTCCACGTAGGGCTAATTCTGCAAAAGAAGAGACAGGCAGTTTCAGGGCTGGCCGAGGACAAATCAGACTGAAAACTCTGCGTTTTTCTTAGCCTCAGACCCACCCAGCCCTGCCACGTCTTAGCTTAACTGTCCCTGATTCCTAAATGCTCTGTTCTCTCTCCGACACCAGGGATCCCCAGGCCCTACTGGTGAACCAGGTCCGTCTGGGCCTCCGGGGAAAAGGGTAAGTGATCCTGCAAGGCGCCCTTGCCCGTCAACCTCCTGAATGAAGTGTGCCCTTCCCCCGCCCCGGCTTGGACCCTGGGGCCCTAGGCGGCTCGAGGAGGAAAGTGCTTCTGTTTGAAGCGCATTCCCTGCTCAGCTTCCTGCCTCATCATCAAATCTCAGACCCACTAGGTCGATGCTCCGCTCCGTTTCAGATGAGCCCACTGCTGACGCCATCAGTAACGGCCTTCGTGGGAGAAAAACACCCATGGAGCTGAAAAAACCCCTTTTCCCCCTGGGTCAGACCTTTGGAAAAGTCAGAACCAGCTAATTGAATGATGCAGTCTCTCTCTGGGGCTGCAGTAAACTTGGCCCCTGGTGTGCAGCCAGGAAAGGAGGCTGCTGGAGTGCCCTCTCCGCAGCCCGACCGGGGGCCTTTTCTGGGCGTGGAGGCCCTGGCCTCGTGCTAAGGGCCTGGGAGTGACCTCCACGGCCCCTCCTCAGCTCCTCACTGAGCTTCTGCGGACCCACTTGTCACGTGTCGCTCTCTTGCTCCTTCCAGGGTCCCCCCGGCCCCATAGGTCCCGAAGGCAGGCAGGGAGAGAAAGGAGCTAAGGTAAGTGCTTTTCAGCCCGGCCGTGGTCACGACCGCGACCACGCATAGACCTTACGGAGCGCGCCTCGGCACGGTGGCCGCAGGGGTGGGGACTGGACACATGCGTGAACGTGCGGAGAGGGGCAGGTCGGGCTCAGAGGGAGGCGGGCTGGCTGCGCCTCTGGGTCCGGGGTCCCCAGCTCTGCTGTCACATTCTGTCTGCCCCGCCAGCCTGAGCGGGGGAGGCCAGTGCTGGGTGCCCTCGGGCCTGGCGTTGACCCGGCCAGGCCTCAGCTGCCTTGCTTGTGAAGCAGAGATGGTGACGGTGCCCACGTCAGGGCTGAGGAGACGGTGGGGTGCCCGTGCGGTGAGGTTAGGGTGCAGCCCTGTGCCCAGAGCCCTCGAGGCCGCCCCCCCGCCGGGAGGTGCTGGGCGGGACCTCTTCTTGGAGGTGCTCCGGCATTGCCTGAGACAGTGATGGAACTCGTCCAGCCCCACGTCTGCCCAGGACGTGGCGGCCGTGCCCACCAGGGCTTCCGCGCCAGCCATAAGTGCCGCTTTGGCCATGACAGCTGGGAGGCTGGAGCACAGTTGACTGTGGACACTGGTGGGTGGAGGATTGGGCAGGGCGGCCTCGATAAGGAATGTGGAGAATCGGGGTCAGCCCCTGGATATCTGGGGGCATCTGGGGTTCTCTCCAAGGCTCCTGGGGGTTTCTGAGCAGCAATTCTGGGCTGGGGTGACCGGAGCCTCAAGCATTGGGGTCCTACCGTGTCCTCCTTGGTGCCCTGCAGGGAGAAGCCGGCTTGGAAGGCCCTCCTGGGAAGACTGGCCCCATCGGCCCCCAGGGGGCCCCTGGGAAGCCCGGGCCCGATGGCCTGCGAGGAATCCCTGGCCCTGTGGTGAGTGGCCCCCGGGGAGGCCTGGGGGGCGCGGCTACAGAGGGAGGGGAGCAGGGGTGAGGACGGGAACAGGGATGGCCAGGGCGGGACTCACACGGAGGGTCAACTGTCTTTCAGGGTGAGCAAGGTCTCCCAGGAGCCCCAGGCCCCGACGGCCCCCCCGGCCCCATGGTGAGTCCCGGATATGCTCCCGAGGAGCCCCCGGTGGTGGCGGAGGGCGGGATTGGGAACGAGAATTCTGATCCCGCTGCCTCCCCCGCAGGGTCCCCCAGGACTCCCTGGCCTCAAAGGAGACTCTGGACCCAAAGGGGAAAAGGTGAGATGGGGCTCCAGGTGACTCTGTGGTTGAAACTCAGGTTGAAACTCAGCTGTGCTGCCACGTCTAGCTGGCCCGCGTGGCTGGACGGGAGGTGTCGCCACCGCCAACGCCCCTTCATTTTCCCACAGGGACATCCGGGCTTGATCGGGCTCATCGGACCTCCGGGCGAACAGGGAGAAAAGGGGGACCGCGGCCTCCCCGGCCCGCAGGGCTCCTCTGGCCCTAAGGGAGAACAGGTGCGTGGGCTGCTGGCTCTGTGTTCGTTAGAGCCGGAAGGACGTCCCCACGTCCATCAAATCAAGATGGGAACAGCTGAGGGCACGGGCTCGCCCAGGTGACAGCAACCTGGGGCAGAACTGGAGCCCAGCCCGGGCCCTCATTAGCCCTCGTGGTCCTGGTGACCTCAGAAGTGAAGGTCATTTCCCCCCACTCTGTGCAAGACCCTCCGACCCAGCTAATTGTCCAGGAGGTTACTGGCGACGCTCAGCCACATCCTTGCTCCCACCTTGACCCCGTGTATGCACACCTGACCCTAGACTTGCCTGGGAACCCCTGTCGCTAATTGGAGTTTGAAGCCCCCAGGAAACCACAGCCAGGGAACGCTTAGCCTGCAGGTTTCGCCCGTCCTGCGCCTGGGAGCTGCTTGCAGTGGATTCCATGGCCAGGAGAGGCGGGGAGCGAGTGGAGGCAGGGGGCGGGGGGACCTGGCAGGCCGGTCTTTCCCGTCCCCATGTCAGGGCCACAGGGCCGCACTCCAGCCTGTGAATGACCGCTTCCCAAGCCAGGTGTGACAGGCTCACATGTGCCCCTGTGCTTTGCCCACCTTGGCCTGCACCTGACCTGGAAGAGGACAGGACGCCCGAGACAGAGCTGGAGGCGGCAGAGCCGTGAGGCGGGGAGGAAGCTTGTGGGGTGACGTCCCCCCAGCCCGGCCTCGTCCATGGTGTCTCCCTGCGGCACTGAGACCTGGAGAGAGGGTCGGCTCAGAGGCTGCAAACTCCGAGTGTGGGAAAAGCCACTGGGAGGCCGGATGGACAGACAGAGCAGACAGGACCCCAGGACACTTGCCGCCCCCGCCCCGCGGCCCCTGCTTCGGGAGCGGAAAGCAGCCAGAGGGGACCAGGCAGGGACGGTTCACATTAGAACGTTAGAAGGCAGCGTTCACACTCAGCCGCCCCCCCACCGCCCTGTGGGCAGCAGCGCCGGGTGCCCAGCCTCACAGCAGGTGTTCAGGCCCTGCCGGGCCCAGCAGGGAGCGAGGGCTCCCCTCGCACGTGGCCAGCCCGTGTTGGGGGAAGAGGCCAACGAGAACCGAGGGGCGTGGCTGCAGGACAGGCTCCCTCCTGATCCGAACACTGATGACTGCATTTCTGCTCCTTTCAGGGTATCACTGGTCCTTCGGGCCCGATCGGCCCCCCGGGCCCCCCTGGCTTGCCGGTGCGTATCTGGGAGGGGCGCGCGGCTCCCCGGGTTGTCCTGGGAGAGTGGGGGGATGGGCCTCAGAGTTACAGGGAAGTCATGGGACCCCCTGGGGTTGGGCCACCGCCCAGGTGGACCTGGTGCCCCGCACCACGGGTTGATCTGCTCGTTAATTCACATGCGCGTTCCGAGCAGTGGAAGCAAGGAAGTGCGGTCACTGGGCTCTGGTTTCAGGCTGGGGAGGAGAAGTGGGGAACCTCTGTCTCCGGGCATTGTAGGGCATGTGGACAGCCCACGGTAGGCACCTTGGGGGCTGGCCCCCCACCCTCCCCGTCAGCATGAGCAGAGCCAGCCCGGCCCGGATGTGAGGAGTTGGTGTCCCGTCTTCTAGTCACCAGCCTGGGGCCCCCCCATGCAGCTGGGAGACCCAGGACTGCAAAGACATCCTCCGGCCTTGAGTCTCTTCTCACCCGAAACTAGTCAGCCTCTGAGCCCCACCTGGGCCCGGGTGCACGTGGCCCAAGGTAGCCCCGGCTGGTCCGATGCTGGCACCTGCTGTGGGCTGCTGCGAGGGCTGGAGCGGCTCCGTGTCAGGGCCTCTGGCTGCCTGAGCTGTGATTTCCCTGCTGGGGCGGGTGGGAGGCTGACCCGGGGCACTCGGGACACTCCTGGCCTCCGTGTGGGTGAGCGCCTGCCCCCGCTCACCTCCCCTGTCAAGCAAGTACGAGCGTAGACTCTTGGAGGGGGGACACGGGTGCAAGGAGGGCGTGAAGAGCAGGCTGGTGCCGGGAGGGGAAGGGACCGCCCACCAGCTGACGCTCTGCCCCTCTCTCCGCAGGGCCCTCCTGGTCCAAAAGGTGCTAAGGGATCCTCAGTAAGTGGTGTTGCCCCTGAGCGGCCCGTGCCCCCCGGGGGGGGGGACGTGCATCACCCTTGGATGAGAACCGCCCTGGGGTCCCCTTTCCCCCGTGACTCCTGGGGCCGGTCGTTCACACCCCTCCTCTGTGACTGGGCTGCCCTGAGCTCACCTCTACCCTGAGTCATCTCAGACTGAGGCTCCCTGCCTTGCAGAAAGGGCTCTGTCCCCCTAAGTCCCCTCCTTGGGGTGTCCAGTTCTCACACCTGGGACTGGGAAGGGGCCCCAGCATGTTAGGTTTGTCCCTCCACCTTCTCCACGTGTTTCCGGGGATCATTCTAGACCTCAAGGGGGACTCAAGTCACATCAGGCCTCAGTGACCAAGGTTGGTTCTCTTTCCTTTTTCCCCAGGGTCCAACTGGCCCGAAGGGTGAAGCAGGCCAGCCAGGACCCCCCGGCCTGCCGGTGAGTAGCCCTTGAGGACTTGGGAGCCAGATGGGGGTTCTCCTAACACCGAGGGAATCGTGGAAGCAACTGTGTGGTTCAATCCCAAAACGTTATGAAACGTGTGTGGCAGAGCGGGGCCTGTCCCCTTCCCCGGGACACAGGTCAGCCCAGGGTGCCTCCGCCTTGGAAGTCTGGTTGAGGAGAGAGGAAGGGGGAGGGGTGTGTGTGTGCGTGCGTGTGTATGCCCAGGTGCCTCTGTGTGTGCACATGTGCATGCATGCGTGTGTGTGCGTGTGTGTGCATGCATGCATGTGTGTGGCAGGAGCAGGCAGCCCTAGACAGGGCCCCGAGGGATGGGTGTGGAATGTTCCAGAGACAGAGAAGAGGGAAGAGGACTGTACTACCAGGAGGGGCCGGCGTCTGCGGCCCAGGACCCTGCAGGTGCGGCCCTGGCGGTCCCGGCCCGGCCACCACCCGGGGCCGCCTCGTCCTCTCCCATCCGTCACTGTCCCTCTTCCACACCCAGGGCCCCCCAGGCGAGGTCATCCAGCCCCTGCCGATCCAGGCGTCCAGGACCCGGCGGAACATCGACGCCAGCCAGCTGATGGACGAAGGGGAGGGTGAGAACTACATGGACTACGCGGACGGCATGGAGGAGATCTTCGGCTCCCTCAACTCGCTGAAGCTGGAGATCGAGCAGATGAAGCGACCCCTGGGCACGCAGCAGAACCCCGCGCGCACCTGCAAAGACCTTCAGCTCTGCCACCCTGACTTCCCCGACGGTAAGGCGACCGTGGACCCGGGGACAAACGGAGGGGTCGGGGCTGAGCAGCCGGTGTGGCGGGAGGGACCCAGGCCTGGGCGGGCACGCACCTCGCTCGGCCTCAGGTCCCCGTTGGTGCAGTGGGGATGCAGGTCCCCCTTGTCACCTGACGAGGCATCATAGTAGGAGGGGAAGCCGTCCTGGGAGGCCGGGGAAAGAGGTCAAGTCTGTGAGGTCACGCAGAGCCGGGGTCTAGTCTAATCTTAGCCACTGTCTGGCAGGTAACCTGCTCTACCCGGAGTCCCATGATCCCTACCTACAAAATGGGAATTAAAACACGTGCCTATCAGAGGACGTGTATACAGTGTATGAAATGCTTTGGGCCTGACGTGGTGTTGGCCGCAGCTGCTGTCAGTGTTAGCAGGAGTCGTCGTGCTGTATTTGATGTTGTACTTGGGCAAGTACTATTTAGACTCCAGAACTTCAGTCCCATTCTCACCATTAATAGCCAAGCACTACCTACCTGCTAGAAAATAAGATCACACTGGCTTGCTCTGGGAAGGATGAACTCTTCTGCAAGGTTTAAGGGATGCCTGTGGTTCCAGTTGACTCTGACCCTAAGTACGTGAACTTCTAGGAGTTTTCCTGGAGCACCTCTGGGTTCCCATCCACCCGCCAGCAGGCAGAGCTTGGACCCCGAGGGCCTCACGCTCCAGCTGTGCTCTTGGTGATGCGTCTGTCCCTGTCACTCTGTGGGCCCAGCAGGATGCCATTGGGCAAAGCCCAGAAAGGGCTGTGCTGCGGCACATGCCCGGGCTGTGTGCTGGCCCTGCTGGACTGAGATGTGGCAGCTGCTTCTGGAACTGTCCAAGGAGCAGCTCTCCCGACCCGCCTCCCTCCCTAACCCCACCCCTGACCCTGCGATCCAGGTGAATACTGGGTGGATCCGAACCAAGGCTGCTCCAGGGACTCCTTCAAAGTCTACTGCAACTTCACAGCCGGGGGCTCGACGTGCGTCTTCCCCGACAAGAAGTCCGAGGGGGTGAGTACCCGCCTCCGTGGCCTCCTCTCCCGGTGGGGCCGGGCCAGGGCTCCAGGCATTTCACGTGCGGGCAGCTTTAAGAATGAAAGCCAGAAACGGGCCAGATCTAAACTCACGGCTGTCCCTCCGCAAGTAGACTTGAATCTGCCTTAGGAAGAAATTTCCAGCAATGGGACGGGCTTAGTGCAGCCTCATTTGTGGAAGTTGAAGGGGTGGTTGGCTCGTGGCTATCTTCCCCCTACCACGCCTGGGGCTGGGATTTCCGCCACTGGTTGGTCAAATCCTTTCTAAAATGACCCTACAGTTCTGACCTCAGAGCAACCTGAAACCCATGGAAGGACTTTTGGGAGCGAAAGTGACCCAAATACGTCTTTTAGAAGCTGGCGTTTGCTGAAATTCTTAGCGTCAGCTTCCTGGGTAGTCGCTCCTGAGCGCCATGCGTCCCTCACAGTCTGTTCAGCGAGGTTCTGATCCGTGGAGATTTTGTGGGGTGTCGATCTGAGTCTCCTCTGTGGTCTTTCAGCGTCCTCGCCTCTGTGGTGGGGTCTCTGTGTGTGCGGAAGGGTGTGAACCAGTGTGTGTGGATGGGTGTGCAGGTGGTGTGCGGTGGCATGTGGGTGGCTGGTGGATGGCGTGCAGATGGTGTGTGGATGGCGGGTGGATGGTGTGCAGATGGTGTGTGGGTTGCGTGTGGGTGGCACGTGGATGGTTGGTGGATGGCGTGTGGGTGGCCTGTGGATGGTGTGTGGGTGGCATGTGGGTGGCATGTGGATGGCTGGTGGATGGCACGTGGATGGCGTGTGGATGGTTTGTGGGTGGCACGTGGATGGCACGTGGATGATGTGTGGGTGGCACGTGGATGGCGCGTGGGTGGCTTGTGGATGGTGTGTGGGTGGCGTGTGGATGGCACGTGGATGGCTGGTGGATGGCGTGTGGATGGCTGGTGGATGGCACGTGGGTGGCGTGTGGATGGCACGTGGATGGCGGGTGGATGGCGTGTGGGTGGCGTGTGGATGGCACGTGGGTGGCGGGTGGGTGGCGTGTGGATGGCGTGCAGGGACAGGCATGTGTGGCAGGCGTGTGCTGCTTTCTCTCAAGCACGCGTTGGAGGCCAGGCCCACTGTGGCCCAGGACAAGTGAGGAAGGGGGGCGAGGTCTCTACCTGGGAAGATGGTGGAGACTTTGGCCGCAGTGCCCTTTGCATCTGCCTGGACAGACCCTCCTCCGTAATGTCCCTCCCAGAGGGCTCCCCATCCCGTGCCGCACGCCGAGGGCAGTGGGTTCCTGGAGCCGCAGCCATGGTACCTGTGCAGGTTCAGGGTGGGGCACGGCAGGAGCCGGGCAACCTGTGGTCCTCGGCTTCCCGGCTGCCTCAGCGCCCAGAGCCACTTCCTCTGGAGGGAGAGGTGCCCTCTCCCTAAATCTCACTGTCACCGAGGGGAGCTCCGGCACTCCTGTGGGCCGGCAGGAACAGGGGCTCTGCACTGACGTGGATGTCTTGGGGACCCCTGTTTCATGTTCACGCTCTCCCTACCTGGAATTTTAAATCCTTGGGAACCCACACTCCTGGCAACAAGACCCCTGTGGTTCACAAGGAAATTCAAACCTCAGGACCGTTGCATCTGGCAGAGGCCCAGGAGGAAAATCAAGTGGAAAAATGCTGGCTCATTCTTTTGTTGCTGTCTGTCCTCTGCAAACGGCCTCGCTGCTGGAGAGCCAGTAGGACGCCCCCCAGGAGCCCTTGCTGGTGGTGGAGCCAGGCGGACGGTGGGCTTGGGGCGCTGAGTGACGCCCGCTGCTCCTTGCCTGTCCTCTGCACCAGTGCTGACCGCCAGGGCCCCACGGGCTGGGAGCCTCGGGCGGGTTGAGGCATTCTGCCCAGTCTCCCGGGTTGCAGGGCCCCCTTGGTGGCAGAAGGGCTGGGGATGGAGGGCAGAAGTCTGGACGAGGCGCCAACCTGCCCACGCCTCTGGTCCTGCTCTGGGAGGAGGTGGCCTTCGTGCTTTTCGGGCGCAGTGCTGACAGCAGCAGGTTTGGAACCAGAGGGGAGAGTCCCGAGGGGCGGGGGGCAGGCTGGGCTTGCTCTTCCTCCAGTGGGGCCGCTTCTCAGGATCCCCTGCACGAGGCCAGCTCAGGAGAAGCCAGGGAATGGGGAACGGGACCTGGCACCCAGGCAGAGCACCGGAGGGACAGCTGGGAACAGGCTGGACCTGTGGTCACTCTCCCCAGAGAGAAAACCCCACCACACACCCGGCACACACGCTGCACACGCACCATTTTACACCACGCTCACACACACCATGTACGCCCACATCCTATGCAGAAACACACATGCACGCCTCACACCCAGCCGGACCTCAGTAGGGTCTCCTGCCCACTCTGTCCGCAGGTAGAGGCCTTGGAGATGGAGCCACGCCCCCAGATCAGGGGATCGAATCAGGGAACGCCCACCTGTCTGCTCTCAGCCTATCAGTAGTAGATGATAGTCTCTGGGCGAGACGAGTGAGGATCCGCCCGTTCACCCCTTCATTAGTTCACTCCACGAGCAGTTTTCTGAAGTCACGAGGTGCCAGGCTCTGTCCTAGGTGCTGGATACCCAGAACGGGTCAGATGCAGGCTCTTGTGGCCCTGCACGTGAAGCAGGTGCTTGCGCCTGGAAGGCACCAGGGCTCCCCCGTCCCCATCATGGTCAGGGGTCCATGCTGGAGCGAGTGCCCAGCTCTGGGGGAGTTAGGTGCACCTAAGGGATCTTCTCCCAGGAGGCCATCTTGCATCTCCGTGAGGGCAGGACGCAGGCCCGCTTGGGCGGGGAGAAGGCGTGTGTGCAGGACGTGGGAGCATTTCTCGTGAAGGCAGAAGTAACACTGTCGTTCTCTCTGTTTCTCTCCCTCCCCACCTCCCGCCTCGATGTTTAGGCCAGAATCACTTCTTGGCCCAAAGAAAACCCGGGTTCCTGGTTCAGTGAATTCAAGCGTGGCAAACTGGTAAGACGGCCTTCGACTCGTGTGCAGTGTCCGTTAAACCCACCCGTTTCGTATCTTGCAGAGTAAAATGGCCCGCTGGCCCAAAGAGCAGCCCTCCACCTGGTACAGTCAGTACAAGCGAGGGTCCCTGGTAAGTGGCCACGGGGCTGTCTGCTTGCGGCACGGCCTGGCTCGGCTCTGCATGGGACTAATCGCCCCCAGCGCCGCACCTGCTCTCGCCCTCTGGCCAAACTGCTCCACGGCCACGACCGCCAGACGCGGGCCGGCCCCTCCTGCCACGCTGACGAGGGTTCACTGTAGCCGGGAGCAGCTGAATGGTTGGTTGTCTCTTCGGGTGGAGGACACGAAGCTGGCATTCAGAGCCCCCGCTGGGTGCCGCCAGGAGTTGAGACCAGAGACACCAGGAGTGGAGGGTTTATTTTGCTAAGTCCTAGCGGGCAGCTTGGAGGAAGTGGGTCCTGGACCATTAAACCATCCAGTTCTTTCCAGGATCCGTCCTACTTGTGCCCTGCCCCTGCTGTGGCTGGGGCCCGAGGGGCCATTCCGGTTGCCGACGGGACCCTGGGCTTCTCCGCGGCATCGCCCGCGACCGTGCTGGTCCCTGTGTTAACTTCTGGGGAGCCAATCTTGAATAGGCCATCCCGGAGGTGAAAGGCAACGGGCATCCCTCTAAAGTTCTGGATGTGATGCTTTTCTAGCCGGTATAGAGGCCGAGGCCATTTGGACCCGATCCTATGGGGCCGGCGACGGCTGCCACGCGGCAGGGTGTTTTCCCCGAGCATCTCGGGAGTTTTGATTTGGGCCCGTTTCCGGAATCAAGTGCAGAGTTCTGTGCTCCCTTCCCGGCAAGTTCAAGGACTAGGTTCCAGATGTGGCCGCGTTGCAGGTGCCACGAGAGCCCCCTTTGCTTCCTGCGTTCACTCTTCGGCTAGTGTCCCACCTGGGCCATCCTTGAAGGACGTCCTTCTCACTCAGAAGCCAGCTCTCGGGTCCACGACTTGCGGGCCCGACCCTCTGCCCTCAGTTGGCTCCCCGGGGGGTCCCAGGGCCACGTTCCCCCAGGACTCAGAGTAGGGCCTTCCAGCGGCCTCTGCCCGCTGCACTTGGGGACCCCCCGTTCCTAGGCCCGGGGGTACTCGTGCTCAATTAATATCTCACGGCCCGTAGCCCTGATTCCCAGCCACTGCGGCTCTTTCCAGATACTGAAGGTTTGCGCTCACCTTGCCACGTCAGGGGACTTCCTCTCGTCTCTGTGTGGGGACCTCCGGCACCCTCACCCCCTTTTTCTCCTGCTGTTTCTTCTCTCCTTCACCTCCTCGGTGCTATCCTCGGGAAGGAGCCACTGGCAGGCAGAAGGACCTGAAGTGGACGCCCACTCGGGGAGGCAGTGCCCGGGGCCCTTGAGCCGGGTGGATAGAGGTGGGGGGGTGGGGGGCGCGGGAGTCAGGAGGAGCCGGGGCCGTGGTCCTTTCTGCAGCCGTGCTGGTGGCCTTCTCCAGACAGGGCCCCACACACCCACCCCGTTGCTCTGTGGAAGCAGGTAGAGAACACCCACTTTCAGCCACCAGCCCAGAGCCTGTCTGCTGCTTGGGTCCTGTTTCACAAACAGTTGACCAAGGATGGAGGTGAAGGGACAGTCTAGGGGAAACATCACCGCATCTTTGGCATTTTCCTGCTGCATCATTTCTAGCAGCCTGTGACCATCAGAGTGGACAGGGCATAAATACAGGTCCCTCCCTGAAGAAAGAGGTGCTTTTCTGGGCCGGCTGCCCTGGGCGCCCCACGTGAAGGTGATACTGCAGAGCTGCTTCCCGCCGGGAGGGCGGGGCCTCATGACGGGGCTCTGGGACTCCATCGTGGGGCGGGGCTTGGCCGTGCCTGTCATCCTCCACCTGCCCGGCACTGGGGGCTTCAGGTCCTTCTGCGTCCAGCACTGCCCGCCTCTCTCTGCGCATGCGTCCTCCCTACAGTCAGTCGCCTTCCGTCCAGGAGGAACAGCCAATGGCCCAGACTGCGGTTGGTATTCACTCTCCCTCCTCAAGGTCCGGCTGGAAGTCGGTGTCTGGTGGCTGTGTGGGGAGCTGGCCAGCAGCTCTGCGCTCCCCCCGCTCCGGCGGCAAGGGCAGGATCCCAGGCCTGGCTCACCGCCTTCAGCTCTAACTGTATAGACATCTCTATACATACGTGCACAATATCGGCTTAAATTCTCGCTCGTGTGTTCAGGACGGCTCTCTTAGGGTAGGCTGGGGGCTAGGGTCCGAGACAGAGCAGGGAGGAGAAACGCGGGTCTCAGATGCTGACGTCCGTCTGTGCGTCGTCTGACGGGGAGACGTGATGGGCCACCCTGCTCTGCTGGGTGTGTGAGGAGAGCCTGGCCTCTCACGCTGAGGGCCTTCAGGGAGAGGAGAGAGCCGCCTCGTCCCAGGGGCTAAGGACCGCCCCCGCCCCTGCTGTGTCCAGCAGCTCAGAAAGCTGCAGTTTAGAAGACGCGGAAACCGATCCGTCTCTCGGGACGCCTGGCACTGGCCGCGCCCGGCTGAGCTCTCAGCCCCGCGTGCATCCGACCTGCAATGCTGCGAAGCCACTGGAGGACCAACACTGTCTCCCAGTGCTGCCCTGGGTTTGCTGGCAGAGAGCGGGGCTTTCAGCGAGGCTCCTGCCGCCAGAGCGCCCCGGACTGCCCGCTCAGTGTGGGCTGACCACCCCAGGCCACGGCACGGCCCACTCTGCTTTCCACTGGATTCCATGCCCGGGCAGGGGCAAGAAGGGCCTCTCCCCTGTGCCTCCACGATGCTGCCTGGTCCCTCCAGGCTTCTGGGTCTTGGCCGTATGTCCTGTGACCCTCTCACAGGCCAGCCTTCCTGTCTGCTGGCCAAGACCCCATGCCTCAGGCCCCTTCCTCCCCGAAGCCACCTGCCCTTCCTGTCTCCAATTCTCATGGCCCCAGCCAGGTCCTTGTACGTCACAGAGATTAGCCAGTGGTTTTCATGTATTAGCATAATCTAACAAGCACCGTTTTTCCTCCGGCATCGGGGCACAGTGACAGGGATGTACATGCCAAGCTCATGCCCTCAGGGTACTCATGGTCCAGGGAGGGCTGCAGACCAGGCCCCAGGTGCCTCTGACACAGGAGTCCAGTGCTGGTGTGGAGGGCCTGACAGCCAGTAGGAAAGATGGACACTGAACCGGGCCAAGGTGGGTGAGGGCACCTAACCTTGGCAGGCTTCCTGGAGGCAGAGGCACATGAGCTGAACCCTGGAGGCTGAGTAGGGACCAACCAGGTAAAGTAGAGTGGGCGGGTTATCTAGGTCCCTGAAAGGAATGAGGCGTGGTTCACAGTGTTCCAGGGAACCCCCCAGAGAGCCCAGCGCATGCTGGCCTGGGGCCCGGGGCCCGGGCGTGCAGCAGGTTTCCAGGCGGGGCTCTGGGCGTGGCCCAGGTGACCAGAGGAGACAGCGAGTGGCTGAAGCTCTGGAAGCCCCGGCCGTGTGGACGAGGGGCTCTGCGCAGCCTGTGTGCCCTCCCTGCTGAGCGCCCCTTCTTGTGCCCCTGCAGCTCTCCTACGTGGACACGGAAGGCAACCCCGTGGGCGTGGTCCAGATGACCTTCCTGCGCCTGCTCAGCGCCTCCGCCCACCAGAACATCACCTACAACTGCTACCAGTCGGTCGCCTGGCAGGACGCCGCCACGGGCAGCTACGACAAGGCCATGCGCTTCCTGGGCTCCAACGATGAGGAGATGTCCTACGATAACAGCCCCTACATTCGCGCCCTGGTGGACGGCTGCGCTGTGAGTGTCGCCCGCAGCCCTGCCTGGGGCGGGGGGGGATGGGGGACGGCGTCCGTCGGTGCCTCACGCAGGTCATTCGGACACCACGAACTTCTCGGGCACCTACCGTGTGCCGGGCCCTGTGCGCAGCGAGGGCCCAGGCACGGTGCCACTGACCGTGGCTGGCGGACGTGGAATCCCCAGGCCAGCGGTGGGGACCTTCCCGCGGAGCTGGGGTCGGGAAGGCCACGCTGAGACCTGATGGCAAAGGCCGACCGGGGTCCCTGATCCCGTGCCTGCTGTGACGTGGAGCGTTCTTGGTCCGATGCGGAAGTCGAGACGCCTCCTTTTTGGGGAATGTCCGGAGCTGAGTCTGAGTTTGCTCCTGGGAGTGTGGCCATGCTGGGACGTGTCCTGCAGACTCAGAGGGCATTGACAGTGTCAGCCCTTGTGACACCCCCGGCCCTCGCTGGGTCACCTCCCTGGACCCTGTGCCGCCCTCTGGGAAGGACGTTCTGCTCAGGCCCGAGAAGCCAGTCAGGCCTGGGGTTGCTTCGCTCTTCGGCCCCCGGCCCCTGCGCTTGCCAGGGTCAGCCCCTCGACTGTGCCTCCCGGGGCTGCGTCTGCCCTGGGCAGCCCGGGTCCGAGCTGCATCCTCCTGTCCTGGGCCGTGCACGGGGCCCAGTCCTGGTGACACCCTCGGTCGTGTCCCTCCTGTGCCCTTTCCAGGACTGGAGATGGGGGTGTCAGCAGGAAGCACCGCCTCTGCGGGTCTTAGTGTCACATCTGACATCAGACTCCCGGCCTCTCACCACCTGCTCCCCAGAGACCCTGCCCGAGGCCTCCCACCCAGCCTGGCTCCCTTGGGGGACACTTAGTGTCCAGGGCCAGTTTCGCGGTGCCGGCGCCTGTGGACACTCTCCTCTGGAAGGCACTGTGCCTCTGGTCTCGAGGTCGGGAAAGCTCTTCGCTAATTCCCAGGCCCCAGTTCCGGTCAGGGCCCTTCCCGTGGATTTCCACATTGAGGGAACCATGTGCAGTCCCTTCTGGTTCTTCCTGGTTCCAGAAGGTTTCACCACTTGGCTCCAACACCCTTGTTGTACAGAGTGGCCAGGACACGTATCAGAGCTGGTCACAGGTGTCCCGGGCACTGAGCTGCCTCTGCGTGCTCGTGAGCAGCCAGTGCTCCTGCCTGTGCGTCCATCTTCCCCGCTGGGCGTTCCTGTCCTGTGCTTTCGGGGCGTGTGTGTGGGATCTGAGGGTTCTCCCTAAGGCCTGCTGAGGTGGTCTGGCTACTTGGCCAAGCCAGAGTGTCTGGATGGCCCTGCAAGGCAGGAAAGTGGGAGGGCAGCGCTGACCCACTGGGTCGCTAGTAGCCGCTGAGGGCAGGACTCGGGTGGATCCAAGTTCACGTCCTGCCTGCTCCCTGGCTGCCCCGCTGCGACTGGGATGGACCCTTCAGCTGTGGGAAGCTCCAGTCCTTCTCCCTACAAAAGGATCCAGTTATAACCCCCAAGGGATTCCTTGGGGCTAGAGGTGAGTGCAGGGCAGGCATGGGGCCAGGGTGCCCGGAAGGGCGGCCTCCCCTCCACGCTGCCCTGGCCCCTGGGACTGGTGACGGTCAGTCCTTCAGACCTGCCCATGGAATGCGCAGAACTGGTCCCTGTTTAAGGTCAGATAGGGATGCAGTTCCCTGTGGAAAGAGATCCAGAAGCATCCGGAAGCCTCAGCCGTCCAGCATGTGTTCACGTTCCTGACGCAGACGCCAAGCTGCTCCCAGAAGGCCGTGAGGCACCGGGTAAAGTCATCCCTCACGTCTGTCTTCTACAAACAGAAGTTATAACAGCACCGCGTCACAGGGCTGTTCCAGGGGGAACGTGCCTAAAACGACCTCAGAGCCGTGCTCAGCTGCCGTGAGCCCCAGAAGAATCCCTGTTCCTGTGATTGTTTTAGGCAACACGGGCTCACAGGCACAAGGCAGTCACGGTGGAGGTGTGAGGAGAAACAGGGACTCTCGTAGAGCAGAGGCAGAGCCTGGGACGGGGCTTGGAGCTCCTTGGCTTCCACGGCAGAAAGGGAAACACTCTGGGTGGCCCCATACGTGTCATCTGGTAAAGCGTGCAGACTGGTTTTCTGGAAGAGAGACCGTTCCCTGGAAGGGATGCTGGGAGAATGTATCTTGTGAAGAACCGACTGGGGTGAAAAGGCAGAGGCCCCTGGCCCCCTAATGCAGCTCAGAAGCCTCCTGCACTCTTGAGAGCTTCCTGGGAAGATTCAAGTGCCCCATGCCTCTTCCTCTCGAAGCTCCCTGCCCAGAAGTTTCCAGTACTGCTGTCGAACTCAGAACCTGACCTCCCGGCTCTGCAGGTTCCCAGTACAGGGCAGGCTCGGACCCTCCTTAATCCTGCAATCCAAAGTCCTCTCCCTCTGGCCCAACGTCTCCTGATGACGTGGGTGTGCTGTCAGCATCTGGGGCAGCTGCCCATTGCTTGAGCCTTTCAGGACATCACCAGCATCCATGCACCCAGGGCACGAGGAGCACTCCCCACTCCTGGGTGAGAACCACTCATCAGGGTCTTCGCTTTATTTTGTGAGTGACCTGCCAAGACCCTCAGGGTGTGGCAGAGCTGAATCTCCTAATTCCCACCCCAGCATTCTTCCCACCACAGTCCCTTCCTGGCATAGCTGCACCTTGAATGCCTCCATCAACGGGGAGCTCACTACCTCCTGAGTCAGCCCAGGCCACGGTTCTGAAGTCTCAGTGTTAGGAAGCTCTTCTGAGAAATGAGCTGGAACCCGTTTGCCCATTATTTCCACCTGTCATTCCTGTTCTCTTCCCTTAAGGCATGCAGAGAAAAGCTGGTTCTAGACCAGAGTTTCTCAGCCTTTGGGGCCGGATGATTCTTTGCTGTGTGTGGGTGTGGCAGGGGAGTAGAAGGGTCCTGTGCACTGTAGGATATTGAGCAGAATTCCTGGACTTGACCAGCTAGATCCTCTACCCACTCAGCTGTGACAACCAGAAGTTCCTCCAGACATGGCCACATGCGCCCCGGGGAACAAAACTGCCATTCTACGGGAAGGACAGTCAAAGATTTGGGGATCGCTCAGAAGGCTGGAAGGACCGGGCTCCTTCGCCTCCACCCAAAGAAGTCAGCCCTGCTGCCCAGGAGCTCCGCAGCTGAGATCCACGGGACTCCCGACCGTGAGCTTCTCCTTGAGAAAATCAACAGCACCGATCCAATTTTCTGCCCCGACGCCAGGAATCCTGGCAGTCATTTCTGAGCTCTGTAGTGGTCCTCTGGGCATCGCCAATGCAGAGGCAAGACTTAGCATCATGGGAATATCTGGATTTGGCGCTTGACATTTTTACTTCTGGAAAAGATGTTGCCTTTGAGGAGGTGGAGAGATCATGACTCTAGACAGAATAATCCTGTTGATGGAGGACATGGGCCCACGTTCCTTCAGGCAGGGGAGGGGATTCCGGGGAGGGTTGGGCCCAGCAGAGCATGGAGGTGGGGCATAGGGGCACTTCTGAAGAACGGCCTGGAACGGTCAGCGCCTGCTCACCCCACCCAACTCCGCTGCCCACCGGAAGTTCAGCCACAGTTTGAAAAGTCACATCCCTCCCAGGTAATCCTGCAGGAGGCCTGAAGGAATGCGTGCTAGCTGCCTCCCCCGGGGCGGGGGTTGGGGGGGGCTGCTTGATTCACATGGTGATAAGGGCCAGGGCTTCCCTGGTGGCGCAGTGGTTAAGAATCCGGCTGCCAATACAGAGGACACGGGTTTGAGCCCTGGTCCGGGAAGATCCCACATGCCGCGGAGCAACTAAGCCTGTGCGCCACAACTACTGAGCCTGCGCTCTAGAGCCTGCATGCCACAACTACTGAGCCCACGTGCAACTACTGAAGCCTGTGCGCCTAGAGCCCGTGCTCCACAAGAGAAGTCACCGCAATTAGAAGCCTGCGCACCGCAACAAAGAGTAGCCCCTGCTCGCTGCAACTAGAGAAAAGCCCGTGCGCAGCAACAAAGACCCAATGCAGCCAAAAATAAATAAATAAAATAAATCTATTTAAAAAAAAATAAAAAAATAAGGGCCAAGGACACTGGGATTCGGACGCTGGCACGGTGCGGCCCTGTAGCCTCATGGGTGGGCCACTGAGCAGGGCCGGCCCTGTGGAGGAGCACAGATGACCGGGCAGGAGGCCCAAGGAGCCATGCCACATAAATCCCCTTGCTTGTGCAGCTCTGCGCACCCCCGGGGGCCATTGCCAGCCCATAATGGTTATTAATGCCTCAGGAACGACGGGGTAATGGAGCGGTGTGCGCACGGCGGCTTACAGCTTACAGATGCCCCCGCTAAGCGCTCTGATCGTCGGAGCTCTGGGGCCCATCAATCCGAGAGAAGTCACCCTGCCAGCTGAGCACGCGCCACCGTCCCTTGTGGGCGGAAGAGACGGGCGCCGGCCCTGCCAAGGGCTGTTTGCCCCACTCCCCGTGGGGAAGGAGAAGGCTGGGCTGCCCAGCTCACGGGTGCACGAGGCTCAGGCCGCCTGTGGCCGAGGCCGCACAGCTCCCCGTGACAGCAGCGGCTCACGGGAGGCCAGCCCAGACGTCTCACTTGAGTCCCTGCTGGGTGGTTGTCGGACCAGTGAGGGGGTAGAGCTGGGGCAGGCAGGGTGGACTCTGGCCCCTCCTCGCTGGACTGGCCGAGAGAGGGCGAGGGCTCAGCTTCCTCCCAGGGCTCCATCCTGCAGGGGCGTGGCTGGGCATCCTCTCTGGGGACCCCGTGTTGGAAGCTCGTAGCATCTGTGCCCTTGAGCTCCTGGCCGCCAGAGCAGGTCCTTCAGACAGTGTCGCTCAGGGGATGGCCGTGACTCACGTGTGTCCGAATTGCCCGAGCTGCGTCTAAACCAGGCAGACGCTGCATCCACCCTAGGCCTCCTGAATCCCATCTCTGGGAGGGACCAGAGCCGGTAGTGCTAACGAGCTCCCGAGGGGACGCACGTCGGCTCGTAAGTGCGAGTCCTGGCTTTAAAGCATTTCCAGCCTGGCCTGCTGCGGGTAGGAGTGAGCGCTCTCCTTAAGGCAGGGCTGTGGGGAGGACAGGTTCGCGGGGTCAGGGAGGCCCTTCAGGAGGCGACGTCTAGAAGCTCACAGAGCAGGTCTCTCCCAGGCTCGGCGCCTTCGTGGAGGCCTGGCCGGGAGCCCTGCCCCCATGAGGCTTCCTTCCATCCTCGCCACCTCCTGGAGTTCCAGTGGAGACAAATGAGCCGCAGAGAGCATATTACTTATCCATGGCTTGTAACAAATTACCTCCCAAAGGTAGCACCTAGAAAAACAAATATCTGTCATTTGACTCAGTTTCCGAGGGCCAGGACTCTGGGGGCAGCGTAGCTGCATGGCTGTGGTCCAGCATCTCTCCCGTCTGCTTGAGCTGCCGTCACAAATCACTGCAGAGCAGGGACTTGTCGAGAACAAGCAGTGGTTTCTCACGGTTCTGGAGGCTGTATGTCTGAGCTGGGCGCCGGCTGACGGGCTCTGGTGAGGGCCCTCCCCCGGGTTACAGACAGCCGCCTTCACGCGGGGTTAAGAGCTTTCTGGCTGTTTCTTAAAGGGGCACGAGTCCCATTCATGAGGCTCCACTCTGACCTAATTGGCTCCCAACGGCTCTGCCTCCCCACTCCGTCACAGTAAGCTAAGGCCCCCCCACCTGGATCTGGGGGCCACACACAGTCTGTCCCTAATGGTGCCGTGAGGTTGCTGAGCTGCTGTCACATGAAGGTGCCCTCGTGAGGGGCTGTTCCTCACCAAGTGGGCTCCCCCGGGGAGGGATCCGTGGGGGATATGGGGCTGGGGCCGTCGTGGAAGCTGCCGCCCGGAGAGTGAAGGCCGCCTCATAGCAGCTGGACTTACTGAGCGCCTCCCCAGGGTCATGCAGGGCTCCAGGGGCTTTATGTGGTCACACAGGTGATGGTCACGGCCTCCCCCAGAGGGAGGGACCCACGCTGTCCCACGGGAGGGGAACAAGGCCCCGGGAGGCACTGCCTTCTCCCTCAGCTGGACATGCCTCGCTGGGGAAAAGACGGGAGGGAGGGCCTCCCTGGGGCCAGATCCAGCTGAGGATGTGCCTGGTCCAGTGCGAGGTGGAGAAGGCTGCTGGTCCCAGACAGGTGGGCAGACCGTGTCTACGAGGATCCGGGACCCTCGTCTTGGGGGAATTGATGGGGGACAGGGTCAGTGCCTCCCTGACAAGTATCCTAATGCTCAGGGTTGGCTGTAGGTGCTGTCTGACCAGGGTGGACCTGCACCTTCACCCCCTGTATTCTGGGAGATGTGGAGGGCGGCAGAGGGGTGACACCACTCCTGGAGCAGTTCTGTCCCTTTCCTGGGGCTCACTCTCCTAATCGGAAACGTGGGGCTTACGTCCCCCAGGGTGGTGCTGAGCGTGAACTCAGATGCTCACAGGGATGGAACAGGTGGTCGGAGCAAGGGAGGGCCTGATTCATCCCAGTAGTTGCTCCTCCCCCAAGCTCGCCCGGTCCCTCCATACCTCAGTTTACCCAGTACTCCTCTGAGGGCGGGTAAGGCCCCTGTCCTCGAACTTGTGAACGCGGATCCCTCTCACTTCCGAGCGCGGTCCAGCCCGCTGATGGCCCCAGGGAGGGCCTGCAATCCGCTGTCGCGGTCTTGGGATTCTCAGACTTCCTCATCTTCGAACAAGGAGTCCCTGGTGTGGATGTGCCACCTGGCGGGGAGGGGACACAGGTCCAAATGGGCTGCGGACCCTTGCACGGCCTCCTTACGCGCGCTCCTGTGCCCCTCCCGGACGGGGGGTGAGGCGGACGTCTTGGGGTGCGCCGCCTGCTCCCCACGGCTCGCCCTGCTGAGGGTGGGTTTTCGGAGCCGTGGCGGGCGTGGATGGCTGGTTCATCTCGGAGCCCCCGCTGACCCGCATCCCCCTCCCTCCCCTTCCCCAGACAAAGAAAGGGTATCAGAAGACCGTTCTGGAAATCAACACCCCCAAGGTGGAGCAAGTGCCCATCGTGGACATCATGTTCAACGACTTTGGTGACGCGTCACAGAAATTTGGCTTTGAAGTGGGGCCGGCTTGCTTCGTGGGCTAGGAGCCGCGCGAGCCTGGCCCCAAGAGCAACCTCGTGACCTCAGCGCACCGCCCGCGGGTGTCCTGGACGGTGAAGGCCCCTCGTCCCTCCCCACCGCGCCGGGCCCACTCCACACCCAGAGAGAGCAAAGGGAAAGAGCCGGAGTCCCGGCCCCGGAGACGAATCACATGACCTAGATGCCCCGCAGCCGCTGCTTTGCTCCAGTTCCGTTCCGTCTACACCACACTCCCCAGGGAAGGGAACGGGGCCCACGCGTCTCGCCCCCGAGCCCGTGGATCTCGTTCACTGAGAGTCCACAGGGGCCCGGGTGTGGCTGCAGTATTTGGAGATCATGTTTTGTTTTTTTGGAAAAAATTCAACTTGAAGATGTGTACTTCCCCCGACCTTCAAAAATTGTTCCGAGGCAAGCCTTGTAAAGGTCGCCTCACCCTCCAGAGCCTCTGTTTTTAACAAGATCCATTCACAGGCCCAATGTCATCCTGCATGTGCCTTTCCGATGGATTAAAGGTGCTTTTGTTTTTGTGAGTTTTAAGTAAATATTTGTATTGTATTGTCATAAATGTACAGTGTCCCTGACTTTCAATCATGCCTGTAAACCCCGCTTTGGTCCCACCGGGAGAATTGAAAAAACAGGTGGGGTGTCCATCGTGGGATGTGGTCCACACCCCTGCCCGCTCAAGGACGTGTGAGAAATTAGAAGTTTGCCAAGGGCAGCAAGAATTCACCCCACCATTTACAAAGCAGGCGCCGGTGCCCCTTTCAGACAAGTCTTTGATTAGCTCTGGGTTTTACTTTTTAACAGGGAGAAAAAGAAAAAAAGGATTTTATACTTTGCCTTCTCCACATGCACTTAGATGGAAACGCAGGCTTAAGTTAATTTTAATTGCTTCCTTTTTCCATGTTTCTTCCTGCAGAGCCTGATGGGAGGATGTCCAGGGCAGGGAAACCACATTTTCTGTAGATGATAATTAAATGAAAATTGGTGCTTATTTTTACACTTCTCTTTCGTGGTGCTATCTGTTAAGATCTCCTTGAAGGTGACACTGGGGGTAGCTGCCATGCCTCCTTCTCCCATCTTTCTCCATCCTGGCTATTGCCTCCACCATCCGGGTTTTTGCCAAGCACATTAAGGTAAATGCGGGTCACCTTCCCTCCCATGGCCCCGTTCTCCTCCCAGACTGCAGTGAAGCCGCCCCAGGCCAGGTACCAAACTTAGGCCGTGCATCTGTGATCTGAAAACACACACACACACACACACACACACACACACCACATGGTCGCTTACCGCGTGGTCCACGGTGTAACGATGGCGGATTGTATTCTGTTGCCGAACGTTTGTGGTGCTAATTTCTGCGTTTGTTGCAAGAACTGAATTGAAGCGGCAGCATGTGGCCTCAGCTGGGCCGCCTTTGCTGCAGCCTCAGCAGACAGACACATGTGCAATGAACTCTGGGAGTCCCTCCGGGGTTGCCAGCGGTGCCTTTTCCCCACGAAAGCGATGTGGATTTTTCCATCCGCAAACGCGCTGGGTGCGGGTCTCAGCCGCGCAGGCGCTCGGGGCCAGCCGGGCTTCATCTGATACTGGTCCTCCCTGAGCGAGGGTGAGGGCTGGCAGGGCCAGCGAGGAAGGGCGATCCCTTTACTGTGAAAAGCTGCCCGTGTGCAATGCCCTTTCCTTCCACAATGGGAGAAGCAAGACAGGCCCCAGGGCCCCTTGCAGCCTCCTCGGGAGGAGCTGTGACAGGTCCCAGCTCTGGTGCTGTTCTCCGCCCACCCCGCCTCATTGGACCGTGGTTCCGGCTGAGGAAACCACTGCGGAGCAACCCAAGAATAACAACACACCGCCCACGAGGATTTCCTGGATTCCTCTGGAAACTGAGTCTTGCTGTTGCCAAAGAAAAGCCTGGCTTCGAGATTCTTCCGAACCCAGGATGCCAGCGTCTGCCAGCGACCCTCTCCTTCATCTCGTCAAAAGAAAAGCCATGTCGGAGCATCGCCCTAGGGCGCCCTGTGGGTTTTGTCTAGGTCATGTGATTCCACTTCGATTTCTCATCCTGCCCGAGTTCTCCTTTTATTCTGTCGATCTTTTCCTCCATTGGACCCTTCAGAGCTGTTGTAATTTGTACTGAAGTCAAAATGTGTCCCATTTTCCCCAGACCACTTAGCTATGGTATATTGCAATAAAATTACTTCTTGCATTTGCAGAAATTCTTCTGGCGTAATTTTATTTTTTCCCCCTCATCTACATAATCGGACACATGTGGGCGAAAAGCAGAAGAAAACGGTTCAAAGGAAACCTGTGATAAAGATTCTAGGACATTAGGGCCTTTAAAACTAGAATGTTGAGTGACACATGGTACATTTCCTAAAAATCCAGTAGGCGCGTTCATACGTTTTAACTGTAATGCCCAGGAAAGGGTGTTTTGAAGTATTTTAAACCTGTGTAACAGAGGAATAATTGTAATCCTTTTCCAATAAATCAAGATTAATGTTTCCACCGTAAACAGATGTGATCGGCTGTCTTCTTAAGTGTGACCAGGGCCTTCCCCTGCATTAAACCAGTGTTTGACCCCAGTCTCAGGACAGGAGAAGCTCTCAAAATCCCGGCCAAGGTCACAGAAAGTGGAAGGAAGCCACTGCCCAAGCCACGCGCCAAGGGAGCTCTTCCTCGGAGGAAGTGGCAGCGGGCGTCCGGAGACAGAGCTGTGCCTTGGGGTGCCCTTGGGTTGTGGTCAGGCACCAGCCCTCCAGGCTTCCTGGGGGAGTTTCCACAATCCTGGGGCATCCCGACCTCGACAGTGTGCGGGCCTCACTCTCGCCCTGTGGAGGTGGCAAGTCCCCAGGCTCCCCCTCTGCTGTCCAGCTACAGAGTGGGATGATAGTACCCGGCCCCCTGGCTCGTCCTGGCCAATGACCCTGAGCAGAAGTAGCAAGTGGCTCTTCCAGTCTGACATACTGGCTCCCTCTTGCGTGTCACCAGCCACCAGTTCCCAGAGTGGCTGCGTCCCCAGTGAGTGGGTCCCGGAGGGAGTCCCTGACCAACCCTCCGTGAGCTTACAGCATGAGCGAGAAACATGTTGCTTTCAGCCAACGCTGATGTCAGGGATTGTTGTTACTGCAGCAAAACCTAGACCCAGTGGCTCTCAGAGCGTGGTCCACGGACCATCGGCACGGGCGTCAGCACCTCGTTAGGAATGCAGATTCCTGGGCCCTGCGGCAGACCTGCTGACTCAGACACGTTGGGGGCGGCCCCGTCACCTGTGTTTTGACAAGGCCCACAGGTGATTCTAGGGTTGGCTCGGGTTTGAGATCCACCAGCCTGGACAAAACGGAGCCGATGGGAAAGTGAGACCAGGAGTGGGCAATCGCTTTGACAGACACCAATGCGAAGTGGCGGGTCCCCCTGCCAGACAGTGGAGGCGGGGCTATTGTCAGAAGATGGAAGGCTCCCCGTCTCCAGGGGCAGAAAGTGAGGTCAGATCGCTCTTTGCTACCTGGGCGAGCTCACAGGCCGATCACGAGCAGTAGCGCGTGACCTGGGAAGAGGTCGGAATGAGGACGGTGACGCAGGCCGCTTGCTCTCGACTGCACTTGGCACGAGAGGAAACAGAGTCCGCAGACTCGAGGGTTTTCGGGGCTGGAAGAGGCAACCGTTTCTCAGCATCGACGGTTGAAGATGAAACTGAGAAACACTCTGTGGGACAAACACCAGTGAAAGCTCGTTCATCACAGGTCTGAGCAACGCACTTGTTTGAAACCTCGGCCTGGATTGCAGCGGCGCCTAACGAGTGACTCAGGAAACAGTGTGGCGCTCCCGTCAGAGCCGGACAGGTCGGAAGCTGCTGCACCGACGTCAAGACAGGGAGTGGGGCAGGCGGGGGTTGTGGGAGCTATGGGCCCGGGCGCCGGTCCTTGGAGGCCAGTGAAATCCAACGGGCCGGAAGCTGATGACCTGGTTGAGAGGTGTCCTGCAGGGAGAGCCGCCAGCCTGGCCTGAGGAGTCCATGACCGAGACTTAGAGTGACCCGCAGGCCTCCAGGGGTCGCGCTGGCCCACAGGTGCCCCGCGGGGCTGGGTGACGGGGCCTGGGGAAGACCAGGGGTGGCCTCCCCTCACTGGAGGCGGGTGCTCAAAGGTGAGCAGGCTGAGCCTCGGGGAGGTGGGGGAGGAGGCTTAGCGTTTAAGATCGTAGTGTCCTGAGTGAGACCCATCTGGGGCAAGGCCCTGCAGAGCCCCCATTTCTCTGCACCTCCTTCCTCATCCTGGAGACTTCGCAGGTGAAGGCACCTGCCCGTAGGCTGGGCCAGAGGAGGAGAGCCTGCAGGTGCTGGGATGGCCGGAGCCTAGAAACCAGCGAGCAATCCCACCTTGCGCATCCCCGGGGATGGGAGCAGTGAAGCTAGACTCACTTGGGTACCGCTCTCCCAGCCCCAGGGCCCGCCCCCCGCCCCTGCACCGTCCATCACGCCCCAGCAACTGGTCCGCAGGAGCTCATCAAGCCCCTGCAGCCACCCGCAGCTGGGCTGGGTCTTCTGGAGACGTGAATGGAGCCCTCACACCGGGACTCTGCTCCCCGTCTTGGGAGAGGTGAGATCGGTGGAAGTGAGGGTGCCAACCTGGGTCTTGGCTTCAGGGCGGCTGAGTATCTGCAGCTCACAGCATCTGTCTCAGGCGCCCTGGAGAGAGAGTGCCTCGAGCCCCCGCAGGAGCTAGGTAACGGCTGGCCATTGGCCTTTAGCATTCCCACGGGGCTGCGTTAGTTCTTGCTGGATGAGGGGAAACACCTGTCCCCACAAAGGAGCAAGCAGGCCATCGTTCACCGTTTGGAGCTGGAATTAATCCAGGCTTCCCATGTTGGAAAAGATGCCCTCAGTGCCCCTTATCTTAGCACTGCTGCCCCATGCCCTAGGGTGCCCTTGGAGTGGCAGGAAGGGATGGAGGGAGGGAGGAAAGTGTGTGCGCACCCATCTGGCCTGGGGGCGGGCGCTTTGCTAAGAGGCTTCTGCTGCTGCAGAGCTGGGGCTCCTGGGTTCCGGATCTTGGGGCACAAGTCCTTTCGTATCTGCCCAGGCTCTTGGCCTCCGAGAGCTGAGCCTGCCTCGGGCAGCGCCTCCATTTGGATGGTAGCTGGGTGTGGAGATGTCTGTCTCAGCCAACCTGCCTGGCTGGGGCCTAGGAGGGCTGGGATCCTGCTGATTTCTGGGTCCTGGATAGGCTGGCGGCTGGTCAGTCTGGGAGAGCCGGCTCCTTACCCCTTGCCTAGAGTGCCTACCTCTTCTTAGAGGAAAGGAGGGAAGGAGGAGGGGCAGCCTCAGCTCTCGGTGCTTTCCCTCGGGGAAGGACTCCTGCACAAAGCGTGCAGCCCACCTGCCTTCCTTGCCCCGACCTACCCCTCCCACCCCCAAAAGTTCTGCTACCAGACATTCATTCATTCATTCATTCAATGCCGCTTTATTGAGTGCCTGCTCTGTGCCAGGTACTGGTACCCAAAAGAGGGGTGACAAGGACCTCAGATGGATACAGTGTGGACATACTGACTTGAAAACACAGTAACCTGGAAACACAGAACAAGGGGAAACAGAGCCTGATGATGCTGTGTCAGGACTCAGGGTGCAAGGCCTACCCAGCACCTGGGGACGATGCAGGAGGAAGGCATGCGCACGTGGAAGTGGTGCACGTCCGCCTGGATTTCCTCTGAGAGGTGGTCCAGGGAGAAGGGAAGGCAGGACTCAGCTGGTGCCTCGGCCAGGAAGATAACCACTTTCCAGTAATCCCCCAGGAGTCAAGACGTCAACAAAAGCTACATGCACAAAACATCCTGCTTGCTTTTTTTATTTTTATTTTTCCAAATTGACAAGTGGAGATCACGTAGATTTGGGAGAAGTCCAATTCCCAGGCCTCTGTTGGGAGCTGACGTGTTTGATGGTGCAAGAATTTTGCTTCACTTGGGACTTTCTCCAGTTCATTTTAAAACTAGAAACCTCAATGGTTAGGACGATCTAAAAGACTCTAATTGTGGGAGACGGACTAGGGACACCACTTTCAGCATTTGTATCGTTTATTGCCACATAACAAATTACCCCCAAACGTAGCTGAAAATAAAACACAGGCATCGTCTGACATTTCTGTGGGCCAGGGACCTGGACATAGCTGTCTGGTCCTCACGTCAGGGTTTCTAACAAATCTACAAGCAAGGTACCCTATGACTAAGGTCTCATCTGGAGACCCAACCGGGGAAAGATCCCATGAGATGTGTGTGCACGTCCTGGGCGTGCTCCTCACCGACTTTGAGGCCTCAGGCATCTTTCAAACCGTGATGCACGGGGACAGGTCAGAAGTGAGGTGTCCAGCTGCCTGGTTCCCTCACCTGTGAAATGCTGTGCCAGGCTGTGGAGTCAAATGTGATCGTGCATGAGAAGCGCTTTGTCCCGAGGCCTCAGCGTCCCTGCCGTGTGATAGCTCTGCCTCCCCAGCACCCACCCCACCTGTGCGCTCCCTGTGCGTAAGCCCGGTGATCTCAGGTTACAGGGTATCACGCCTCTGACGTTTACCACTGACCAATCTCTAAGTGCCCAGCGCCTGCGGGGCCTGCAGCCCTGGGCTGGCAAGGGAGCAGATAGAGGGAAGAGAAGAACATCCTGCTTCCCATGAGCCTAAGTGCATCTGAAGACACCAGACTCCCGGCCGCCACCCCGGAGAAACATCCAGCGGTGATCAGATCCACAGGCTGAGGGGTGGGTCTGCTGAGAGCGGGCTGGCGTGAGCAGGAGGTGTGACCGAGCCTCGGACAGTGGGTAGAATTTGGAGATGGGCAGAAGATTCCTTTGGGATTCCTTGTGCGTACCTCTGGGATGTCTGTCTGTCTGTCTGTCTGCCAAAAGACTGTTGGAATGCTTGTCGATGGAGAGGGCCCTTTGCACTTGAAGGCTGGATGCTGGAGCTGGTCCTCTGCAACTGACATTCCGGAAGATGAGGGAGAAAAGTGAAGAGAGGCAGGGTCCATGGCTTGGCAGAAGGAACCCCATTTCCACCACTGGAGCCAAAGCAGCCTGTGTGGGGGGCTTGGGGCGCATACCGCCAGTCCACCTTGATCCAGCCGCCACCTTGGCCCACAGCAAAGGCCACAGGGCTGTGACTGCGGAGGAGATGCAGGCCCTGACCTCAGGTGCCCCCATGCAGGCGGAGGTCCACGTGCACATGGAAGCGGGGCTCTCAGGTGCTCACTGCTCGTCTCGTGAGCTGCGCTGCCTGAAAGGCACCAGCAAGCTGAGGAAAGAGGGCCAGGCCTGGAGAAGGGTGGGGTCCCCACGAACACCTATCCTCAGGAGACTTCATGGGGAAGAGGATTCGGGCCAGGTCGGGACGATGGGTTGGATCTGACTCCCGTGATCCTGCCTGTCCCAGCTCGGTTCAGGGGAAGCCCCCGCCTGGGCTGGGACCCTCCCTCCGAGGGGCTTCCTGGGCCTGGAGGAGTGTACACGGAGCCAGCTGGGGCAGCTGGCAAACATCCCAGCTCACCCCCACCACATCCACTCCACCCCTGGAGCCCTGGGGCTCAGGCTTCTCTGAATCCTGCCGCTTCATCTCTGCACGGGCAACACGTGAATCCCACCACGTGCTCCCCCAGGCGGGTCTCCCCCCACCCAGCCTGGGGCTCTGGGTCAGGTCCTGCAGTCTTACTCACCGGCCCCCACGATGGGCTTGGAATCGCTCCGTGTGGAGGCTGGCACGTCACAAAGGCTGTACAGTGAGTGAGCTGGGATCACCCCGGGCTGCACACTCTTTAGAGGCAGAGGCTGGTAATATTATCAGCGAGAGTTCAGCTTGGCCCAGGCTTTGCTTCTGGTGACAGTTGGCTGGGAGTGGAGTGGACTGTCCGTCTGGGCTCCATAGCCAGGCTCCCGGTGGCACAGACTGTGTCAATCCGGGGATCCATGCCTGGGGCTTCTGGGACCAGGCAATACGAGAGCTTCAGAATGAAGGAAGAGAGGTTTGTCATGGGAGGGAGGTGGTGCTTCCTCGTCACGCGCACAGAAAGCCTGTGTACTCAGAGCTCAGGGCCTGGAAGGTGCTGGAAAGTGCTGGCAGAAGCCCGCATCTAGGTCACCTGGAAGGTTTGTTAAAACCTAGGTTCCTGGGCCGTCCCTCCCCTGGTGATTCAGCAGCTCTGGTTGGTGCTTGGAACTTGTAGTTCCCAAAATTTCCCAGGTATCCAGCTGCTGCTTGGAAACACACAAGCATTAGTATCATCGGCAGCTCTTCCGGTCTTGACCCCAAGCCAGTCTGGCCACAGAAAAGGCAGGTACCTCCTGCATGCTGGATTTTGCAAAGGCTCGAGCACATACCCAGATCCCCTCCAGCCCTGGCTCCCCTGATTCTAAAATTCCACTGTGGGGCTGCCCTGGTGGCGCAGTGGTTGGGAGTCCGCCTGCCGATGCAGGGGACACGGGTTCGTGCCCCGGTCTGGGAGGATCCCACATGCCGCGGAGCGGCTGGGCCCGTGAGCCATGGCCGCTGAGCCTGCGCGTCCGGAGCCTGTGCGCCGCAACGGGAGAGGCCACAACAGTGAGAGGCCCGAGTACCGCAAAAAAAAAAAAAAAAAAAAAAACACTGTAAAGAAATTTGTTCGTTTTGTATAAAGTGCATCTCTTTAAAATGCAAGTCTCTCAAAGACTTGAGCGGTGTTTCTTCTTATCAGTGATCCTTCGATAGAAATCAGTTTGACAGCCTGATTCAGAGTGGAATTTGGTGCAGAAAGACAGAGTTTAAGGAGGAAAGGAAAGGATGCAGGACGCTTCTGACGGGTGGAGGTGATAAGTGTGGGGTCGATTTCACCTCTTTAACCGCTTGTCAGAGGACGAGGGTGTATTTCTCTCCTGCCTGAGACCCCAGTGGACATGACCACGGATGGGGAGCATCAGGGCCACACATGGTGTTTGTTCCACCCTGGTTGACCTCACGTTCCCTCTGGGATGACATGAATGGGGCTCAGGCGGAAGAGAATGAAATGACCCAGTGAGAAGAGGTTTACAGGTGAGGGAGGGAAGAAGGGGCACTGCAGCTGAGCAGTCACTGTGAGAAGAGTCATGGGACAGGGACACATGTGCCATGTGTCGTGAAGAGAGCATCCCCAGGCTGGCCAGGGGACAAAAGGATAACGAAGATGACAAGGATACGGGCCTGGCCCAGATGTGATGGGGGCTCTGAACCCTTTCTGGGGCGGACAGCCTGTCCTGGAGTCAAGGACGGACATCCAGGGAAAGGTTTGGGGAGCAGGAAATGGACGTGATCAGGGCTGAGTGGAAGAGATGCGGACCTGATATTTCAGTGTGGAGGGAGGCCTGATTGAAGGTCTTTCGGCAGTGCGGTGGGGAGGAAAGAACGTGACTGAAGGAGGGGATGCCAGTGCCCTGCACCAATGTCCTGCTTGCGGCAGGGGTGATGTCGGTCTTACTGCGCCATCTCCTAGCAGTCATCTCGTCTTTACTGTCTCGGACACCCCAGCCTTCCTGCTTCTTCTCAAATCCACCAAGATCTCTTCCTCTTGCTGTAAGACTCTCACCTGAAACATTGCATATCCGACCCATGCGTCTCAGTTCCCTGCTCAAATGCCACCTCTTCCGAGAGGCTTTGTGGAACTCAGAGCTTAAAACAACTTACCCTCCAGACTTCTAGGGTCTAATCACTGGAAGATGGCATACATTGAATTAACCCTCCTGCCAATTAAACAATAAAGTCTAGAGTATCTATGAAAATACAACTATTAGAGGGCAATGGAGAGGGACTAAAAGCAGATAGAAACTGGATGTGGGGTAAGATCGACAGTTACTCTGACCTTCTGCTGAGGGCCCTCCCGGTCCATGGGATGCAGGGGTAGCATCATTCAAGCAGAGGAGGCTGTCTCATTGGGCGGGGGACTTGGGTAAGAGATCCAGGCTACCGGGTGAGGAGTGGGGTGGAAATCCTAAGAAAGAGGAAGCCACGTCAGGAAAGCCCCTAAATCTGCTACAGACCCTCTCCTGTCCTTGGCTGATGGCGGATCTGAACATGTGTGAGGTGAGATGCCCATGATGCACTGGGGGAACTGGCCGGGAGGCCAACACAGCAGAGTGGAGATTTCAGCACTGCCCAGTGTCACAGTATAGTTTGAGTTCAAGTCCCATCATTTTGGATGGATTTGATAAACACCTCAGGCTTTCCCCCAGGGAGCCCAACCCTTAAATAGAAGGACAGTATCCCAGGGCTGAAGTTTCTGCCCTGGGATTAAGGACAAAATAGAGCCATTATAACAAGCCTAGAGCCAAGACCCCCAGGCTCAAAGTGATCCCACCCACCTGCCTGCCAGCACCAAGTTCATCTCTCTTCTGAGGAGGAGCTCAGAATTCAGAGTCTCTGTAACACAGTATCCACAATGTCTGGCACAGAATCAAGATTCACTAGACACACAAAAGAAGGAAAACATGACCCATAATCAAGAGGGGAAAAGTCAATAGAAACCAATGAATGGGTGCCTCAAATGTTGGAATTTACAGAAAAGGACTTCAAAATAAGTAGGATAAATATATTCAATAATATATGAGAAAGGATGGATATAATGAGTAAAGAAATGGGGGTTTCAAGAGAGAGAAGAAAGCTAAAAAATGAACCAATTGTAAATATTAGAACTAAAAATTGCAATATATGAAATAAAAAATTCATTGGATCAAGAAGACATACAGATGGCCAATAGGCACATGAAAGGATGCTCAACATCACTAATCATTAGAGAAATGCAAATCAAAACTACAATGAGGTATCACCTCACACTGGTCAGAATGGCCATCATCAAAAACTACAAATAATAAATGCTGGAGAGGGTGTGGAGTGAAGGGAACCCTCCTACACTGTTGGTGGGGATGTAAATTAGTGCAGCCACTATGGAAAACACTATGGAGGTTCCTCAAAAAACTAAAAATAGAGTTACCATATGATCCAACAATCCCACTCTTGGGCATATATCTATAGAAAACTCTAATTTGAAAAGATACATGCACCCCAATATTCATAGCAGCACTATTTACAATAGCCAAGACATGGAAGCAACCTAACTGCCCATCGATAGATGAATGGATAAAGAAGATGTGGTACATATATACAACGGAATACTACTCAGCCATAAAAAAGAATGAAATAATGCCATTTGCAGCAATGTGGATGGACCTAGAGATTATCATACTAAGTGAAGTAAGTCAGACAGAGAAAAACAAATACCATGATATCACTTATATGTGGAAGCTAAAAAAATGATACAAATGAACTTATTTACAAAAGAGAAACAGACTCACAGACACAGAAAACAAACTTATGGTTACCAAAGGGGAAGCGGGGAGAGGGATAAATTAGGAGTTTGGGATTAGCAGATACAAACCATTATATATAAAATAGATGAACAACAGGGTCCCACTGTATAGCACAGGGAACTATATTCAATGTCTTATAATAACCTATAATGGAAAAGAATAAGAAAAAAAATATTTACGCATAACTGAATCACTTTGCTGTACACCAGAAACTAATACAACATTGTAAATCAACTATACTTCAAAAAAATTTTTTTTTTTTTTTTTTGCATTACGCGGGCCTCTCACTGTTGTGGCTTCTCCCGTTGCGGACCACAGGCTCCGGACGCGCAGGCTCAGCGGCCATGGCTCACGGGCCCAGCCGCTCTATGGCATGTGGGATCCTCCCAAACCGGGGCACGAACCCGTGTCCCCTGCATCGGCAGGCGGACTCTCAACCATTGCGCCACCAGGGATAAAGGTTATTTGTTGCAAGCAGATTTACGTAACCAGGAACGAGGAAGCAAGTTCTTCAGGCTGATGGGAGAGGATCCCAGTTGCAAAAGCAAATTCTTAGGAAGAGGCAAAGGGTGACAGAAAGTCAGTACGAGGATAGGTGTAAAGTACTCTTTTTCAGTTAAAAACGTTGTTAAAAGACTATTGAATTTTTAAGACCAACATAATGAAAACGCACCGTGCGGTTAAACTATAGATAGAAGCAAATTCTACAACAACAGTAGTAAAAAGGATTGTGGAGGGGTTGGTACGTGATGGGTGAAGCCCCGAGGGGGACGGTATTCGTTTATAATGTATCCCCTGGGCAACCGCTCAGTGTACCACAGAGGAAGAACCCCAAATTCAAGGCAGATATAGAATGAAATACTAAAAATGCTCGACCAACACAAAGGAAGCAAAGCACGAGGGAAAAACGACGGGATGTAAATGGAAGAGGCCATGGGTCGACCCAACACAGGGACGTCAGCGATCACGCTAAGTGTCAATCACGTGAGCGCAGATGAGAATCCAATCCGCGATGCGCTGCTGGCGGGAAACGCACCGCACAGGGACGGCAGGGCGGAAGCTGATGAATGAAAAACACACACTAAGCAAAGAGTGACCTTGAAAAATGAGCCCTCCGGAGTCTCAGTCCATTGTCCCGTGTGCTTGGCAGCACCCGCCGGAAGAGACTCCCTGGTCACACGGCCAGGCTGCTTCCCCAGGACCCTGGTGGCCAGATGGGGCCGTGGTCCAGAGCCAGCGGAAGGAAGGAAGGTGGGAGGGAGGTGCCCCCCCCAGGCCCGATGTTGCCCCCGTGGGGCGCTCCATGTTCTTTCCCACCCTGCTGGCTGGGATGAAGATGGCCCTCAGGACAGCAGCCGTCTTTGGAAGGTGGCAGACAGGTGCCGGAGGAACGTGGGTCTTGAAGTCACCCCCGACTCGTTGGGCTGTTAGGACCACTGTATGCGAGGTCACAGAGGTTTCAGGTTTTATGCTTCAGTCTGATTAACCCCTAACGAGACGCTCTGCATGTATTTCCTTGGAGCGCACGTTGCTTTCAAATGACGTCATAGTTCATACTGTATTCGTATGATGTAATTGTTTGTCTCTTTGATTCTTTTCTGTCTCCCCTCAGTAGCACACAGTCCCCTCCAAGCGTGCAGGGGCCGTCTGCTCTGTTTCCCCCTGTGTCATGGGGCCCAGAGGAGCACGGGGCACGTAGCAGGTGTTCACTAAACATCCCTTTCTCTCTTGCTGGTGAGGCCAGTTGAACGGGAAACCGAATCCCTGTGCGCTGGCCCAGGGGATGCCCATGGGGCACCAGTGGCATCCGAGTTCGGAAATTCTGGAGCAGGAATAGCCCAAGTGCAAGGCAGCCAATGACCAGACTTTCATTTCGGATCGTCCTGGATTAATCCTTCACTTGCCGTGTGAGCAGCCTCTCAGCTCCAGCAGGGAGCCTTGCAGGGATGCTAGGAATGTCTAATTCCTGTGCGGGGGCCATTAAAGATGAGGGTTGAGCAGGAAAAGGTGCCCTGGACCAGTAACCTGAGCACAGGTTCCTAAACCCCTCACTGTGGGGGGCAGAGATGCGCACCGGCAGGCAGGTGCTGGGGAGTCAGGATGGGGCAGGAGGATGGGAGGGGGTGGGGGCAGGACATAGCATCCCAGGACCTCTGGGGAACAGAGTTCTAATCCTGCCTCACCACTGGCAGGCTCTGCTGTCCCCAGACAGCATCCTTCCTTCTCTGCGTCTCAGTGTCCCGTCTCTAACAGGAGATGCCCTCAGAGGCACCGCAGCTGAGCAGTGCCTGAGCTTGCCGTGTGGGGCTTTCTCTCCTCCGTGGGGCTTCATCGCTAACTTTTGTTTCCTTTCTGGCACAGAGAAGATTACTCGGTGTGCTTCTGTCTTTTTAAATTAAATCAAATGCAATTTGTTCAATTTATTAACATTATCAATTCAAAAGTCCCGTGATACCTGAAGCTTTTAAGTTGGACTTATAAACTTTATTCTATATATAACAGGCCCATTTGAATCACTTCCTTTAAGGGGCCTATGATTAATTCACTAAGTTAACAGCTTTCAACGTCTTAATTGCATTTTCAAAATGAATGTATTCACATTTGTGCTTTCAGGTTTCAGTTGTCTGCCTTTAACAAAACCTTCCGAGTAGAAGCTCATTTTTAGAAATCTGCTAATGTAAACATATGAACGTGATGAATTTAGGGGTCTCGACTATCAACTATAAACACAGCAAGATTTCCCCATAAAATCACTAACTCGTTCCATTATTCAAGGTCGCACTTTCAACTGGATTATCAGGCTGTTACTGTAACAGGCCAAATTCTCTTAAATGAAGCCAACACCCCAAATGCCAAATGGACATCAGTTTATTGACGCTACAGTACGAACACTGTGAATGTCAGCCTCTCGCCCCGTCTACACTCAGTGAGAAGCGCAGCCCCGGCCAGGAGGGCAACCCTCACCCCCATAGCACAGGTGCTAAGGGGCTTTGTTCCAGCCCCAGCTCGGGGGGGTCTCTCTCGCATTCTGTCTGCACATCCCCAGGGAGCCCACATCCCCAGGGAGCCCACCTCTGCCAGCCGAGTCTGTCCTCATGATGGATGAGGTCTGGCATCCCCTGCTCTTGCGAAGTTTACATCCCAGCAGCAGCACACACCCCCGTCAATCCGCTGCATGACACACTTCACTGTATTGATTATTTTGAGCTGTGGGTGCTTGAAAACCAGCAAATACAGGGGGAGCTTTCTGTGCACTCCCTCGTTCTGCCTAAAGACAGAGCCTCCACAAGAAACTCCGCTGTCAGCCCCTCCCGGGGGCGTCATCAACCAGGAAGATGGACCCTTGATTCGTTACAGGAGAGGACACCAGAGGTGGACACCACACTCAAACTGTCACAGACTAGCCTACCTCCGCCTGCCCTGCAAGGCCCAGGCCCCTTTCCTAAAACCATCTCCTCTTGTCTAAGATGCCTTCCCCCCTCCCCTTCCCCTCCTGAGACAGTACTGTGTCCTGAATTCTAAGCCACCTCGGGGAATTACTCATTCCCCAGGGTGTCTCCCATATGGACAGAGTACCTGTGCTAAGAACCTTCTCTGTGCTTTTCTCCTGTTACTCTGTCTTGCATTACAGGGGTCTCAGCTGAGAACACAGAGGGTGGGGAGAACGTTACTTTTTCTCCCCTGCAGAGTGGAGGTCTTTGAGCAGCGGTCATAGACTCAGGCCACACACCCCATGGACGTTGAAATTGTCTCCGATGGACCCTTGATACTCACATGAGTCTGTCTGACGTGGGGTCATGATCCCAACACCCCACCTGGGCAGGGGCTGTTGGGACGGGGTTGGGGGAACAAACTTGCCACCTCCATCTCTAACGGGAGTCCCGGCGACAGCTAGCCTCAGCGTGTGGCCCTTCCCTGGGAGGTGTGGGAAAAGCACGCAGCCTGGTCCCTCCTGGGGTGGGTGCTGAATGCCCCCCCCAAGCAATTTCATGCCCTCCCCCACCCCACCCCACACCTGGCCCCGCTTCCACGCCCCCCAGGCTGGAACTGCTGCAGTCGGGTTCACGTCCAGCCTCTGTTAAGGTCCCAGGGCCACGCTTTGCGATGCTCCTGGCCTGGCCACCCCTGCTTCTCTCCTGCTGCATGTCCACTGCAGTCGGAAGCCCACGGCACACCGGCCTGGGGAGATCTCCACTGCACACATCCTGCTCTCCTCGCCCTCCCCTCTAATCACCCTAGACCCCAGGAGAACTTTCTAAATTTCTGTAGACTTGAAGCCCATAAAATGCAGATGAATTCCTCAAACCCTGCCCCAACCCCCCCTGCCGAGAAGGCCTCAGGTGTGGCCTGGGCTGAGCTGGGTGATGGGGGGGGGGCGGGGCTGGCCCTTCCCTATGCAGGGCCTAGGGGGCCTGGTGGCTGGAGGGAAATGTCCCTGCCAAGGGGAAGTGGGGCTGGTCCGCAGGGAGCACGGAAGTCAGATGCTCAGAAAGGAGGATCTGGGCCCTGGAAGAGAACCAGCTGAGGCTGCTTCCAAGCGCCACAAGCCGGGGGAGGAACTGGCTGTCCCCACCGGGAGGAGAAACAGGGCCAGAGGTGACAGTGCGTGGCCACAGCCCTATAAGAGCACGGGGCTCCTCGGGCGGCCAACAGCAGAGCGATGGAGCAGCGTGGAGTGGCCATGGCCATAGGGCCCGCAGTGCTGGCCACCACCTTCCTGTGCGCCGTGGCCTCCGCCCCCGACACCTGTCCAGGTGAGTCAGACACCAGGTGAGTAGGACCTGACAGCGGTCGGGTCTGAAAGCCACAGGCCCGTGCGCTAACAGCCAACTGGGCTGGGCCCCGAGCTAAGCCCTTCTGGACAATATCCTTATTCCTCGTGACAGTGAGTTGCAATCATCACTTCTCAAAAGCGGAGACTAAACATTTTTGAACACCTCACTGCCAGGCTGACCATCCAGCACTGAGGCTGGGGGGAGGCTGGCTCAGGCAGGGTGGACCACAAGGCCAGGGCTCTGCCCTGCATCACCTCCACACCTGACCAGTGCCCACCAGAGGTGGGAAACTCACTGCCAGTCTGACCCTTCATCTGAGACGGGTGACTCGGGCCACAGCCAAGGGCCCAGGTCGAGGTCGCCGCGTGGCAGATCCCCGTGGCTCGGGTGGCCTGTCGCCGGCTCTGCAGGGCTCTCAGGCCCAGGACGAGCTCCCTGACTGGTGCTCTGTGTCTCTCTGCAGAGGTGAAGCTGGTGGGTCTGGAGGGCTCCGACAAGCTCTCCATCCTCCGAGGCTGCCCGGGGCTGCCAGGACCCGCAGGGCCCAAAGGAGAGGCAGGCGCCAATGGACAGAAGGGTACGTGCTTGCCCTCGGGGGTGGGGGTCACTGAGCACCGGCTCTTCTCAAATTAGACCCTGGGTGGGCACTGCCCCCTGCGGGTCTCAGGTCGGGAGCTTGGGTCACGACCCTGCTCAGAGCTGGCGTCAGGAGCGACCCCCGAGGCCCAGCGGGATCTGTCATTCCCTGAGGAGGGGGCTGGTCGCAGCTAGTCTATGAGCTCACATCGGGGTCCACTTCCATAGAACACCCGCTTCCCGGTCCTCGATCCAGCCCTGCCTTTACGTGGCCGTGGGCCAGATTCCAAGCCACGCGTACCTCGGTATTCTCACCTGAAAACTGCGGCCCCAGCGTTTTCTGTCTGTACCGCAGATGAGAAAACTGGGGCTCAGAGCAGTCAGCCATCAGCAGGGAGGGTGGGGCTGGACCTCAACGCAGTAGGAAGGCCCCCGAGCGCTCCACAGCCCTCCCGTCGACGTGGTGGCCCCCTTGTGGGGTTTCGGGCCCCGAGCCTGGTATGAAGGGCAGGTGTGCACGCAGCTCAAGGGGTGAGTGCCCCGGACCTGTGTGTGAGTGGGTGCTCCAAGGGCTCCGGACACAGGGCCAGCTCGGAGGTCCCCAGCCTCTCACGTCCTGGGAGGCATCCAGCTCAGGGACCGTGGGCACCCAGGGCAGCTCCTGGGGATGGGAGGGCTGCGTGTGCTCACCACGATGGGCTCCAGGCTGGGGCTCCTGTTGGGGGGACACTGGGAGGAGGGGCCGGGCTGGGGCGGCTGCCCACCAGTGGGTGTGGTTGGCCCCCCCCAAGCCGAGCCGGCGCGCCCTCGGCCCCACCCCCCACACCCACACTCCCCAGGGAGGGCAGGCTGCCGGCAGACGCTCCTGCTGCCTTGACTGAGCCTGGGGCCGCCTCTCCTGACCCTCCCCTCAGTGCTCAGGAGGAGGGGCAGGGCCCTGGGTGGTCCTAGCCCCCTGCTCACATCAGTAACGCAGACCTGGGAGGCCTCGTGGCTCCCGACCCCTCCTCTCTGGAGGTGGAGAGAGAACCACCCCAGAGGGAGGCATAATTGCGCCCGGCCGCCCCTGCGTCCAGGACTGAGCACAGGGCAGGGCCCCGCCTCCCTCCCAGAGCCAAGGGGCCGGAGGGGCCTGTGTGACAGGGTCTCTGAGGATGTGCTCTTGGTCCCAGGCCCCCGGGGGGGCTCCGTGACGGTGACCTGGACCTGGGCTGCTACACTGAGGTGGTCGGGAGCCAGATCGCTGCTGGTTCCCTGGAGCCCGAGCTGGGCGCGCCGGCCGGTCAGCACCGGGGGGCCGTGAGTGCTTTGTCCTCACCGGCTGCTGCCCCCTCGGGCTGAATCCCAGGGCAGTGACCCTGAGGATACCGCAGCTGGATGGGAGGGTCGGAGCTGTATCCTTAGGGCAGAGATGCTCAAGTAGAATTCTTCAGGTTGCCTTTTCCTCAATGATGTATCTTTGGAATTTACAGGAGAGCGAGGTTCTCCCGGAGTCCCTGGGAAGGCAGGGCCGGCCGGGCCCAAAGGTACCAAAGGTGATGAAGAGCTAGGACCCCTGAGCAGGACCCCGGGGCCTGTCTACAGAGACATGAGAGATGGAGACAGAGAGCGAGAGGGGGGAGGTGGAGAGAGAGATGGGAGAGAGACAGAGAGAGGGAGGGGGGCCAAGTGAGAGAGGCACCTGTCCTATTTCCTGTTTCCAAAGAGCTTCGAGACAGCGTGTGAACTGGGTCCCGGGTCCGGGGCCCCAGGTCCAGAGCAGCCTCTCATAACCCAGGGAAGAATCCAGGCCTCTGAGCCCGCCCCCCGCAACTCGCCCGGCTGAGACCCAGGCGTTGGAAAAGCGTGGGCCGCGGAGCACGCACGTGTGGTGCCCAGAGCCTCAGCCCCGCCCCCCAGGCCCCAGCTCCCGAGGAAGTGAGCACTTGGGTGGTTTCCAGAGCGGAGGGTCGATGTCCACTGACCAGACGTCCTGTGCCTCTCCTGTCTCTCCCCAGGAGACCGAGGGGAAAAGGGCGCAGGCGGAGAGAAAGGTGAGCCCCTCCGCCTCCCTGGGGTCACTGGGCAGGCTTTGCAGGGGGCTGGGGGTTCCCAGAGGCCTCGGTCACGGCCAGCACCACGTGGGAGAGGATCTCAGACCACACCCCTGGCCCTGGCCCTGCAGCGGATGGGTGCGGGAGGAGGGGCCCCTGAGCCCTGCCTGCTTTGTCAGCGGCTGGTGAGCGCTCAAAGCCCAGAGGCTCCGGAGTTGGACCCAGGTGACTGGCAATCCCGCTTTGCTACATGATTTTGGACATTCTGCTTATAATGCTCTGATTTATGCTCATTTATTTAAAAATTTGTAAAAGCAAGAAAAGGCAAAACGCCAAGACACAGTCACATGCTCTGGCTACAAAGTGCGAGGTTGGGGCCCAGACCCACATACCAAATGCTCCCCAGTACTTTCCACAAGCAGAGGCTGTGCTGCGGGCATGGGCTGTGGAAAGCGATAGGCCTGGGGGCGCTGCACCTCCACCGCCGTGAGCCGTGAAGGCCAGGCGAGGTGGCCGGCACGGCGGTCCAGCCAGGGCCCCGCGGGACGGTGCTGGCCGCCAGCCCCCAGGCAGGCCGGATGCAGTGGGGGCCGAGCAAGCCCAGTGACGCTGAGTCTAGGAGCTGATCCGCAGGGCTGGAGGCTGAGAGTCCTGCAAAGAGCTGTGTTCACAGAGCAACGGGGCTGAGGGGTGGGGGCGCTGTTTCCAGACGTGTGACGTGCATGTCCTCGCTCCCCACAACAGGAGAGCCGGGGCAGCTTCATTCCTGTGCCACAGGTGACTGCACACACGCCGACCCCCGCACCTCCGCCTGGACCTGCTCCTGCTGGGGGTGGGCGAGGGGGGGTCGACCAGAAGGCCAGCTGCACAGACTCAGGTTCCACCTTCCAAGGACAAAACCCTCTCTGCCCATATCTTACTCCCCACTTACCCGAGTGATAGGCAGCCATTGCCTGGATAACTCGAGTATATTCCTGGAGGAGGCCAGGTGCCCAGGAGACTAGGCGGGGGCAGCCCTGGGAGGTGGGGATGGCCAGGTCGACGGGGCCTGGCCGTCACAACCGGGTGGCCTTGGGGGCCGCGTCTCTGTCCCAGGACTCAGAGCCCACCTCCCCCAGGCAGGTGTCCCTGCCTCTCCCTCCTGCCCCCTCTCCCTCCCCCCTGCCCCGCCCAGAGCTCCTGTCCTGGCGTCCATTCCCCCGGCTTCCCTTCCCAGGACCTCGGACCTGTAAGGAGCTGCTCACCAGGGGACACTTTCTGAGCGGCTGGCACACCATCTACCTGCCCGACTGCCGGCCCCTGACCGTGCTGTGTGACATGGACGTGGACGGCGGGGGGTGGACCGTGAGTGGGGGGGACCCAGCGATGGCCGTGGGGTTCACCCAGCGATGGCCGTGGGGTTCCTGGCAGGGGTGGGCGTGCCTGGGAGCCTCACCTGGTGGCAGAGCACTGTTTAGTGGCCTTTGTGAGACCGTCCACTCCTTCCAGGCAGAGGCTGCCCCGTCCTTTCACTGAGGTCGGGAGAATCAGAAATGTCGGGGGGGCTGTGGGCACACATGGGAAGGAGTCCCGTGGCTCAGGGCTGGGGGCTCAGGCCCGGAGGTGCCCGCTCCTCTCCAGCTGTGTGGCGTTGGGCCTGCCGCCTGCCCTCTCTGAGCCCGTCTCCTCCTTGGCCCATGTGGGTGTCCCCGGCTGCCCCTGGGCTCTTGGATGAAACCCACGTTCTGGTCCTCAGCCTGTGATGCCGGTGAGCTACCAGCGCTGCTCCCGCGCGTGGCCGGGGTGCTCTGTGGGGGGACGGCAGTGGGGCCCCGTCTCCCCAGCCCTCCCCATCGTGCGCAGGTTTTCCAGCGAAGGAGCGACGGCTCTGTGGACTTCTACCGGGACTGGGCCGCGTACAAGCAGGGCTTCGGCAGCCAGCTGGGGGAGTTCTGGCTGGGGAATGACAACATCCACGCCCTGACCGCCCAGGGTAGGGCCGCGGCCGGGGGCTCTGTGGTGGGGTGCCTGAAATGCACATGCCCCTGACCTCAGCCCTGGGCCATGTGGGCCAGAGGACCCCGCTCCCCCTGGCCCCCGGGGTGGTCACGTGTGACAGCAGGAGGGGTTATTACTCTGAGAACCTAGGACGTGTATTCTCTTACACTGTCGGAGTGTTCAAATCGGAGCAGGTGGATTATTGGAGTGAAGACGACTTCTGGTCTCGGGACCGATCGTGTCTAGAACCCGAGAGTCGGAAGTGAGGGGGAGGCCATCTGGATCGGGGTGGCCCTTCTCCCACTTCCAACGGTTGGTCCTTCCTTGAAACTGGGATCTTAGGCCCACGGAGCCCCTCCCTTGCCTCTCCCGCTCAGTGCATGTGGCGGTCCCCACGCAGGCCCCCTCACCCCACTTCTCCGTTCCACAGAATCAGCTTCACAGCTGGTCCTGAGTTCAACGGCAAACCTGTAAATCCTTTCTTAATCCTTCCACTCCCTCATGGCAACCTTGACGGTGTCCACTCATGTGCCTGAAATCCTTGCAGAAGAAACGACACATACAGAGGTTTCCTGCCATGGCATTCACAGCTATTTGCAGGAGAATTTAGGGTTTCCCCCTAGAGCGAGGCTTCATTCCGTCCAGGTCCACTGACTGTGGAATTTCAGGCATGGCTGATGGAGCAGCAGGGGAGCTATTTGAAAACAGGGAGGCATCCCTGAGGTCCTCCCACCAGCCCAGCCTCTCACACCTTCCCGGTGAATTGGCCCCGATGCCAAGTTCAGACGTCCCCTAAAGCCCACATTCCCACCCCCCCGTGCCTGTAGGCAGAGGGTCCCTTCTGCTGGGCCCTGAGCACCCACCTCCAACAGGAAGCAGCGAGCTACGGGTAGACCTCGTGGACTTTGAGGGCAACCACCAATTTGCCAAGTACCAGTCATTCAAGATGGCGGGTGAGGCAGAGAAGTACAAGCTGGTCCTGGGAGCCTTTGTCGGGGGCAGTGCAGGTGAGAGTCCGCGCGGGGCACAGCAGTGGCCTGGGCTTCAGCGCGGGGTTTGGGGAAGCAGAGAGGACCTGCTTAGCGTCCTGGCTCTGCCTCTTCTGTGTGTGATGTTCTTGGGGACTTAACCTCACCAGTTTCTTATCCACACGGTAAGGTAATACTACGCACACCTAAGTGTACCCACAAGGCTGATGTGACCCATGACAAAGTCCAAAAAGCTGTGGCATTATCATTAACTACCATTTCTGATGAAAAACGGGGAAGGATGATAATTGAGCCCATTTCCCTGAAGGCTCCATTCCCACTCTTGTGACTGGAATTCTCCCCTGAGGAGTAAAAGAGTTCTCCCCCTAAGTGAGAGGATGCCTGTTAGCTGGCAGGAGCAGACCAGATGAGGGGATACCAAGGCCACTACATCAGCAGAGGGATGCTCCCTGGGGTCATGTGAGGGGCACCCCTTGGAGTTGCACACCCGGACACAGCAGCTTTGACCTGGACCAGCGTCGGGGACCTCTTAGCCCTGTGTGCCAATTAGACGACCTTTCCTTCTGAGCAGGTGATTCCCTGACGTCCCACAACGACAACGCCTTCTCCACCAAAGATCAAGACAGCGACAAAAATACTGCCAATTGTGCTGTGCAGTACCAGGGGGCCTGGTGGTACAAGGATTGTCATGTGTCAAACCTGAACGGTCGCTACCTTGGGGGGCCCCACGAGAGCTTTGCAAACGGCATCAACTGGAGGTCAGGGAAGGGGTACAACTACAGCTACAAGGTGTCGGAGATGAAGGTGCGGGCCACCTAGGGCGGGGCTGGCCGGCCAGAGCCTCTGGGAGCAGCTCCCTCTGCACACAGCCCGGCGGGGCAGCCGGTCCAGAGCCCTCCCCAGGAAGGTGACGCGGACCTCCGTGTCACTAGCGCCACGGGAGCAGCAGAGCCGCATCCTGTCCCCTGGGCAGGAGGCTCTCTCTCTGTGCCTCCACTGACTTCCAACCCTTCTGTCCCACTCACGAGGATAAGAGGAAATGCTAATCCAGATCTTGCCAGACATACATGTTCTCAATAAAGACACTTGCTTACCCGACAGCAGGCGCGGGACTCCTTCGTCACTTCCATGCTCTGACCTGCGCCCCTGTCTGTCCATCTGTCCCCGTGACCTGGCTCTGCAGGTGCCCTTTGGGCTGAAGGTGTTTCCGATGGTCTGAGGCCAGAGTCACAGAGCAGGGCCCGCACGTGGGGCTGCGTACCAGTCAAGTGTCACTCTCCCTGCTGGGCCTCCAGGCAGTTTTCGAGCTCAGGCTGAGTAGAGGGCCAGAGGCCGAGCCACGTGACCACACATCCTAAAGTCTTTACTCTCGGCCCTTCAAGAAAGTGTCCTCTGACCCCAGGCTCAGAGGTGAAGTGGCCTGCGCAGGCCCAGCCTCCCGGCCCCAGCTAGTCCACACCGCCCAGGCTCCTGGGCCCCCACTGTCCACAAAGGGTGATGGCGGCCTGGGAATCCCTCGCCACCAACAAAGAAGGAAGTGGGAGAGGAGCGGCTGGGGCTGCTCGGAGCGCTGCAGGAGAGGGGAGGGTGATCTCAGTGCACAGCGCCCTGCAGCTGCGCCAGCACAGACCTGCAGGCGGGGAGACTCCAGCTCTCCAGGCAGCCGTCTCTGAGAGACACGCCAGTGCCCTCAGCACCTGTACTTGTGTCTGCTGAGGAGGGTCGCGCTCTCTCCTCCCGCTGCCTCCACCGCCAGACACCAAGAAGCCCCCCGTCCTCAGGTGGCAGCCTGTCCCGGCGCTGGCCGCTCCCTAACCCTTGCCTGACTATTTGGGTCCTCATAAACCCGCTTGTGTCTGTTCTAGCAGCATCATCTACCCGGAGAGAATCTAGAAAGGTGCAAGGTGGTTACTACCATCCTTGCTCCCCAAGGGTCTAAGAACCGTGCAAAGCCACATAGAACGTGGCATGTCCAGGATTTTTCTGGGAGAGGGCCCATGGTGGTCTCGCCTTGCCGGAAGGTGCCGTGTCCTGAGGGTCAGGAGCCACTGCTCCTGGAACGCACCCCCACTCTTGCTTCTCACGCTGGCCCAGAGGCCTGAGACGAGCCAGTGCAGGACAGCCTGGGGAGTGGGCTCAGGAGAGGGGGGCAGCCCTTCCTTCCCCCGAGCCCGAGGACGGGGCCACAGCCGCTCAGCCAGGGGCCCCGATCGGTCCCCAGGACAGAAGCTGTCAAACCGTAAAACACGATGGTTAGTGTTAGATGCAGGATTCCGCTGCTATAAAATGATACCCAATCATCTCTTTCTTTTCTTGAAGACCTGGTTCCTTGAGGTCTTGGCGGGATGACAGTTCCTGGAGGGGTGCGGTCTCTTTGCCAGGGAGCACATAATGCAACTCTTCATACGTCAGTCCCAGGCTCTGCTGCCCAATCTTCGAGAGCAGCAAAGACCTCACCTGCACGCCCCAGGAGCCACGGTCAGGATTGTGAGCTGGTGCTGGCGACTCTCCTAGGCACCCTCCACCTTGACCTGCCCCTACGAACTGCGTTTCACAGGGACTAAGCCTTCAACAGCGGAGAGGTGCCCACTGCCTCCGCTGGAAAAGGCAGGACAGGAATTTGATCTTGTGTCTCAGCCTTTCGGTCCTAGAACCAAGATTTTCCTGGAAAGGACCCTCCCTTCCAGAAGTCCTAACTTTGAAGTTATAATTCATGTTGTGAAATTAAATCTTGAGAAATTCCTGTTGAGAAAAAGCTTAATTTCTTAAGTGCCCCGTCATTATTGCGGAAGGTAAAAATAAAACTATCAAACACAGAAACAGGCTTTGCTTGGCAAACCAGAAACTTTTTTAAAGTGTTATGTATAAAATCTGCTTAATTGAGAGATGGGCTAAGAGTTAAAAAAGACAATTTTTAGAAACATTTAATGGGACTGTTGCTGTAATTTATTTGCAAACACTCTTGCTTTTGGGACTTGCTAAGACTTTTTTTTTAAGTACTTAGGAAAATGAGGTCCGAGGGATTTGGGGAGCAAGGGGGCTGAGGGAACTGACCTCATGTAATAATTCACTTGCATTTTATGTGCATCCACCTGTATACAGTGTGTGCTTGGACACGTGGGGCCAAGGGAAGGTGTAACCGGCTGGTGGGCACCTGAGGAACTAGGCTGCGTAGGTCACTGTAGGCCAGCCGGCTCTGGGTGGCCCTGGGGAGAGAAGCTTCTGGTCCTGCTTCCTCTGGCCCCCTGTGAGAGCTGGCTCCTGCAGGCCAACCAGAGCTGTCTCAGGGCCGCAGGCTGCCCCCCGCAAGCAGGGGTTTGGGGCAAGGTTGGAGCCTGGGCCCGGGCCAGGCATGTCCCCTGGTCTGGGCTCTCCCCATCCGTCTACTGGCCCTGCCCTGCCCTCCTGCTTCTCCAAGGGCTTGGTGTCTGTGCTGGCAGAAGGGAAGGCGTAGGACTGGGGGGTCCTGAGCAAAGGCCTCAGATTCTTCACTGTGGTCTGGGAGGGCACAGGCCCAGCCTGGGGGGGCCTTGCTCTGGTGGCAGGGACCCCTGATGATTGGTAGAGAAATGTGCTTCACCGAGACACCATTTATCTGGAAGGTCCTGACAGCCCACCCAAAAATCCCGGCTGCAGCGGGGAGGCGGTCGTCCAGATGCAGGTGAGCAAGGCTGGCCTACATCTCCAAGAGACGCCCCCCTCCTTTGAAGTGACAACACCTCCGGGACAGGGCGCACCCCCTCCCCTGGATTTCCATTCCCCACAGCATCACACACCCCTGTCCCCTCCCCTTTCTACTCTGTCCCTTGACAATTCCTCCCAGACTCCAGTCTGATTTCTGGTTCTGTCTACCTTACACTCTCCCCATGGGAAGAAGGCCCCTTCTCCCGTCCAGCGGGGGTGGCCCTATGGATGGAACCCTTAGGAACCCCCATCCCCACACCCAGTGGCTTTGGGGCTCTTGACACAATTGTTGCTCTTGTCTGGCCCCCACCCAGTTTCCCCTCCAGTCCAGGCCAGGCTGGGGGGCCGAGCCCGGGGCTCTGCGGGCTCCCCGGCCTTGGCACTGGTGACCACCCAGCACCTTGGGCTCCCTGCCCTGGCCAGCTGTCAACACAGGTTTATAGGGCCTGTGTTGGCCACCCAGTACTGTCTGTGGGCTCTGGGGCTCGGGACTCCCAAGGTGAGGGGTCCCAGAATGGACCTGGCCAATCTCAAGAACTGGTAAGTTTCTGTTTCAGCTGGTGAAGGGCAAGGTCTTTGTGTCCACACAGACCTGGACTCCCTGGGCTCTGCCAGGTCCAGGCGGTGTGACCTTGGGCCAGTCACTTGACCTCTCTGAGTCTTCTTTGTCACATGACTCGGGATAACAGGGTGGGTTGGAGGACCTCGTGGAGTGAGGATAATAAGTGAGCAGCGTGGGGTCTGGGACGGACCGAGGGGTCAGTGACCGGGGGCGTGGGCATCGCCTGCATTTCCCCACGCAGCTGGCCGTGACTCCCTCCCAGCCGCGTCTCTGCCTGCTCCAGGGCTGCCCTCCAGGGCCTGCCCACCGCCCCCCCCCACCCCCCCCGCCTGTGCCAGGCCTCAGTTTGCGGTGGGTGTTTCACAACCTGGGAGGTGGAGCCCGCTGGCTGGTGGCTGGTGGAACCTCCACCCCCCCACCCACAGTTTCCCTCCCTGCCCCTCCGGCAGCTGGGCTGGCAGCTGCTCCGTCGAGGGTGTCGGGAGCTGTGTCCCCGGGGCCCCCGCTCTGCTGTGCGCACAGACCCAGGACAGGAGGGCGGCGCCGTCGGTGGGCGGGGTTCTGGCAAAGGCTCTGTCCTTCTATGGCCTCTGCGCACACCCGCGCGGGGTGTGCTCTGCGGGGTCAGAGCTGAAGCCTTGCTGTCTACCTTCTTTGCCATCAGAATCCTCCCCCTCTCTGCTGGCATTAGGAACATCACCCCTCCCTCCAGCAGAGCTGAACTTTGGGAGCTGGGACTGGCCCCAAACCCCGAAACCAGCCTGACACTCTTGCCCTGGCCACCGGAATCCACTGGTCTCGTGCCCCTTCACCTTTCCTTCCCCTGAGGTTACAAGTTTTTCCAACAATCCCACGCCTTAAGAGCTATTTACCAGAAAAGGACCTGGAAGGGGCCATCTGGTCAGTTTCAGGCTCCGCTGGGTCCAGATGGAGCACGATACTGCTCACCACAGATAGGATGTTGTTTGGGGCTGCATTAATGAAGGCATAGAGCCTAGAACCAGGGAGGAGAGAGCCGTGCTCCTCTCTGCACAGGTTGGTCCACACCTGTGCCCTGGGGTCTGAGTTTTGCACTTTAAAGCAACCAAGGAGGGGGTATCACCTAGGATGGGATCAAAGAGCTGGGAACGACATTCTTAGAAACGGTTGAAAGTGGCAGAGAAGAGGACAGCCTGCCACCAAGCGAGAGCTGTGCATTGTGGGAGCGTGACCCCGTCCCCAGAGGAATATCACTGCCCTGGACCCCTGGGGCTCACAGGCCCCTCTCCCATCCCTTCCTCCCCCTGCACCCAAAGTGCCCTTTGCCCTATGGCTTCTGTCCTCTCCCTGTAGCCTCCGATCAGGAAGAGTGAGGTGACCACCTTGTCCTGGTCACCCTGGGTCTTCCCGGTGACCAAACTTCCCACATCCTGGGAAACCCCTCAGAGCTGGACAAACCAGGAGGGTTGGTCACCCTGAGAGGAGGCTCAGTGGCCATTAAAACTGCAGCCCAGCCACTAGCAACAGAGCAAAAACCCCAAACCTGGACCCCCTTCCCTCAAGGCCAGGGAAGGCCTTCTCTTTGCTCCACTAGAGCAGTTCTAATTGCTTAATGAAGAAAGACAGAATCCAGCCACCACCTCGCCATCCCTCAGGAGGCGTCTGCGACCGCAAAGCCCTCTTTGGCGGGCAGGTGAGGCCATCTGCTCTCTGAAGGAGCTCCTGGTCTAGAGGGGGCATCCTACAAACGTCATAAATTAAAGACTCAGGCAGTGGGTGACACGCAAGGGACGTCTGTGTTTCTTTCTTCCAGGCCCAGCCTGAAGCTCTGAGTCCTTACAGGAGTCAGCCTTCCGTCACCTCCTCACTGCCTGCCCAGCCCGGCTGGACGTCCACATTCATAACAGCTACAGATGGAATGTTGACAGACGTCATGCAGCCTCTTGCTGGACCAGCCCTAGAGACCCCGGGCCGCCTCCCAGTCGAGAAGCCCGAGGCCCTCAGCACACATGCGTGTGCCCTGCACTGCAGTGTGAGGGCTGCTTGTCACAGCAGCTGTCATCCCGGAAGTCTTGAACAGAAGTTGCATCCTAAGAGCAGTGCGACTGCAACCAAGTCTCAGTGGGCGGCATTAGCCTGGCAGCCAGCGCATGGCGTCGAGGGCGAAAAACCTTGTTTGATTCAAGGCCTGCTTCTGAAAACTTGGAAAGCAGTCCCATGGCGTGTCCTCTGGGGCTCCGAGGACAGATCCTGCAAATCCAGGATTTCAGCGGCGTGTGTTTCTGTGTTGGCTGTCTGAGGAGGCGTTACAAGAAAAAGAAGAGCTTAGGGAAGACCCGAGCCATTTGCAAGCAGCAAAAAATAAAGTGTCCAGGAATTTGGGGTATTACCGAGTTGGAAAATCCCCGAACAGCTCTAGACCCCAAACAATAAGAGATGGACTTTTTGAAAGTCCTTGAGTTCCAACGAGCAGTGAAGTATATATAGATATTTTTTGGAATAGAGCTACTCAGCCTCGGGAGTGAGAGCCTTTCTGCCCAAGCCTGGAAGCTCTGAGCAAGCCTCCCTAAGATGAGAGATACAGGGAGGCGTGGAGGTGAAGCAGCAAGAAATGCAACCTGAGACGTGCCTCAGGAAGGAGCAGCTGGAGTCCGGGGCTGGGGGTGTCTGGATCGCTGCAGGGCTGACCCGCCCCCGCACGCCCTGTGCGACCAAGACAAGTTTGTATTGCATTACAGCCCTGAGATATGAAGTTGTATATTAAATAGTCAGCTGTCACTTACCTTTACGAAGAGGTGGCCTAGGTGAGGGATGGGGTGCAGGGAGGGGAGGGGGGAACCCGCAATCTCATCCTCGTCCTGAATCCCACTCTGGGCTTTGAGCCGACTTTGCCTCCCGTCAATTTCCTATCCATTTCTTCCGCCACCCTTGAGCTACTCAACTTGGTTGTCATTGTCACAGTGACTCATGAGCCATATGGGTGGGGGGCGGCCAATTATCTGATTCCTGGAGCTTCCCGGGAGGCTGCAAGTTCTACCCGCCCACCCCACTCTGTGGCACAAGTCCCAGTCAGGAAGCTGGGAGAACCAGGCACCATCTGGGAACGTCCATCTGTCCCAAGGGAGCGAACACGGCCCTCCCAGAGTCCTGCGCCTGCAAGAGGGGTGTCCTAAATTCGAATTGGGGTGGGAATAGAAATCACCAAATCTTGGCACTGGAAGCGAGGCGCAGCTGCTCCGGTCCACACTTTCACATGGAGCGAGAACCAGCTCCTCTGCAGCCCCGATGGGTGCCCGTTCCATCTTGCCCTAAAGACCTGCGGGTGTGGGAAGCTTGCCGTCGCCTTGGACGACTCGTGCAGCGAGGCCAGGGGCAGCTGTCGCGACGTCGGGAGCACCTCCTCCTGTGGATTTGGCCCTGCTTTTCCGTAGAGCCCTTCCTTGGAGGGGGCCGGGTGCCCTGGACAGCAGGACGTCCAAGTTGTTTCCCCACCACCTCAGAAAGGCCTTATCAGCTGGTGACCGAGGCGTGGGAACCAAGGGCAGAGCGCATCTTCAGAAAACAAAACAAAAACCACGACTGTCCGGCAGGCTGGGAGGCTCTCGGTGCAGCGGCCGAGTAACTAAGCAGGACTTTCTGGGTCTGACAAGCTTGAGCGCTGCGAGCGGCCTGGGCATCTCCCGGTCGCTCAGCTGATAACCTGTCTGGCTCCACCACTCCTGTGTCCCTGGGATTCTAACCCAAATGTCTTCCTGTTAACTAGCTCAGCTCTGATGCCCTGTAGCACCACTGTCTCCTTTCACGCAAGCTCTGCTCTGATGGGCCAGACGGCCCAGGGCTTTCATTTGCTTGCCCTGAAATCATCCAACAGCACACTTAGCCCTGAAACTAGCATATCAGTGGGTCCTAAGCCCAGCTGTCCCTCAGAGCTACCTGGGGAGGCACTTAAAATACAGATTCACACATGGAAACAACCTAAATGCCCATCAACAGGTGAACAGATAAAGAACGTGTGGTATATTTATACAATGGAATATTACTCAGTCATCAAAATGAAATAGTGCCATTTGCAGCAACATGGATGGACCTAGAGATTGTCATACCAAGTGAAGTTAAGTCAGACAAAGGCAAATATATCGCTTATATGTGGAATCTAAAATATGACACAGGGCTTCCCTAGTGGCGCAGTGGTTGAGAGTCTGCCTGCCGATGCAGGGGACACAGGTTCGTGCCCCGGTCCAGGAAGATCCCACGTGCCGCGGAGCGGCTCGGCCCGTGAGCCATGGCCGCTGAGCCTGCGCGTCCGGAGCCTGTGCTCCGCAACGGGAGAGGCCGCAACAGTGAGAGGCCCGCGTACCGCAAAAAAAAAAATAATAATAAAAATAAATAAAATAAAATATGACACAAATGAACTGATCTACGAAACAGAAACAGACTCAGAACATAGAGAACAGACTTGTGGTTGCCAAGGGTTGGGGGAGGGATGGAGTGGGAGTTTGGGGTTAGCAGATGTAAACTATTATATATAGAATGGATAAACAACAGGGCCCCACTGTGCAGCATAAGGAACTATATTCAATATCCTGTGATAAACCATATTGGAAATGACCATAAAAAGAATGTGTGTGTGTGTGTGTGTGTGTGTGTGTGTGAATCACTTTGCTGTACAGCAGAAATTAATACAACATTGTAAATCAACTATACTTCAATAAAATCAATTTTAAAAAATACAGATTCAGGAGGCCCATCTCTGACCTGCAAAAGCAAAATCTCAGTGGTGATGCCTGGAGCCTGTATTTTTTGAAGTTTCCTGTTGATTCTGAAGATAAGCCATGGTAGGAATTGCGTGGCCGCATGTCAAGTGGACAGAGGTGACGACCAAGCGTGTCCCCAAACCATGTCCAGGCTCCTTGAGCCACATGTCCCCAGTTTCTCAGTCAATCCTCAGAGCACGGGCAGGAGTGACCCAGAGGAAAAGGGAAGTCAAGTGTCGAAAAAAAATCCTGAATTAAGATCTAGTTATTACAGTGACTTTTTACACGGCTTACACAGATAATTTTATGGTGAAGTGGTTTATGATTTTAGTCTTTCACATACAGTGTCACGTCCTAAAGAAAAGTGCACACACTTTGAATCCGTACGCTCACCAGGAACTTACTTCTAGAAAACCCCACAGATGAGAGAAAGCTGTGTACATGGATGTGCTCATTCAACGTTGTGGCCACGAAACACCAGCTGGAATAGAAGTATTCAACCATAGGACTGATGACCATTTCCTCAAATGAATGTTCAGTGACGATTTAAAAATGCTTAACCAGCAAACTCCAGGGCCAGGAGAAAATAACTCGCGTCAGAAGAGAAAACTGTACATTCAGGCCCTCACTTCCAGTAATGACGGATTAGACAATGAGCACCACACTTCCTCTGAAAATAAATTAAAAGCTGGACAAAGTTCAGAGGCACTCTTCCTAAGCGTTAAAGATGGCTAATTGCAAGGAATTCCCAGAATAAAGTCTAGCGGAAATAGAAATCGGGTGGCTGTATTTGCGGGTATCTTCGCCTGGGGTCGTTTGCCAATCCTGGGAGGCTGGGCAGGTGTTTTGACAGCTTAGCAGAGGAAAGGGTTTTATTATTGAACTGGAATAGAGGTCAACAGAAAATATCCGGACTGAATGTGGAGGGGAAAAAAAGAATAAAAATACAGAAAATAGCATGAGAGACGTGGAACACGGGGGAAAAAGAGGCTCATGTGTGTAACTGAAGTCTTTGAAAGAGTGGAGAGAATGGACACATTCAAAGAAAATCCCACGCAGGCACATCGTGGCAAAAAAGGGAAAACCTTGTAAAGGGCCAGAGGGAAAAAGTCACGTTCCCTTCAGAGGAGCAACAGACTTTCAGCAGAAAGAATGGAATCCGGAAATACATGTTTAAAGTGCTGGAAGAAAATACCTGCCAACTTAGGGTTTTACACCCAGTGAAAATACTTTTTGAATGTGAGGCAAAGTAAAGATGTTTTCAGAAAACAAAAAAGGACAGAATTCATCACCAGCAGACCTATGTCAAAAAATATATATATATATGAAATGAAAGGGGGTTTGTTGGACAGCAAGAAAGACTGAAAAAGAGTTGGAAGATGGGGTAAGAGCTACATCATGGGTGACTATGGAGAAGAGCATGGAGGTTCCTTAAAAAACTAAAAATAGAGCTACCATATGATCCAGCAATCCCATTCCTGAGCATATATCCAGACAAAACTCTAATTCGAAAAGATCCATGCACCCCAGTGTTTACAGCAGCACTATTTACAATAGCCTAGACGTGGAAACCATCCAAATGTACATCAACAGATGAATGGATAAAGAAGATGTGGTACATATATCAATGGAATATTACTCGGCCATAAAAAGGAATGAAATAATGCCATTTGCAGCAACATGGACGGACCTAGAGATTATCATACTAAGTGAAGTAAGTCATAAAGAGAAAAACAAATATCATATGAAATCGCTTATATGAGGCACCTAAAAAAGTGATACAAACGAACTTATTTACAAAACAGAAACAGACTCACAGACATAGAAAACAAACTTATGGCTACCAAAGGGGAAAGGGGGTGGGGGAGGGATAATTTAGGAGTTTGGGATTAACAGATACACACTACTATATATAGACTAGATAACCAACAGGGCCCACTGTATAGCATAGGGAACTCTAAGCATCTTGTAATAACCTATAAGGGAAAAGAATCTGAAAAAGAATATATATATACGAATCACGTTGCTCTACACCTGAAACTAACACAACATTGTAAATCAACTATACTTCAGTAAAAAAATAAATATTAAAAACTTATATATAATCAAAAAAGAAAAGCGAGAATGCAGATAGGTCAAGAGGAATATGGGCTGTGCAACCCTGTAAGAGCAACGTCTGGTGGGGTGTTAAATAAAGAGATAAAGTGTGTGCCAGACACGGTGACACAGGAGGCAGGAGGGGCAATGAGCTGACCGGGGCTGAAAGACCCTCCAGGTCAGTGGTAGAGGGACTCGTTTGTCTTGGTCCGTAAGAGGGCAGGGGTGGACAGGGCGTCTCAAACACGGACTCCACAGGAGTAAGGGAAGAGCCTCCACAGCGTAAGCTGGGAGAGGGGAAGTTTGGGTAATAAAAATATTCACTAGTAAGAGAAAAGGTGATGAGAACAAGGCTGGGGGAATGACCCCACATGCGCTGAAACCTTGCTGGTGGGGCCCCACCTCCCCTCCTGCTCAGGAGAGGGTGCTGGGAACCAGACTTGGGGGATTTCGCTTATTTGATCCTCCCCCAGGTACCAGCACGGAGCTGTTCGAAACATCACTGAGTTTTGATGATTTGAGTTTGAGAGGCATTTGTGTTTAGGAAAGACTCTGCTTTTTAAAATTAAGGTTTGGTTTCCAAAAGCTACAGATTCAAAAACTTAGCCTAATAGTTTACGTTTGGCATACAGATCTTGTTTTTCTATTCATAAGGCCTGCAAATCTTTTTTTTTTTTTTTTTTTTTTTTTTTTGTGGTACGCGGGCCTCTCACTGTTGTGGCCTCTCCCGTTGCGGAGCACAGGCTCTGGACGCGCAGGCTCAGTGGCCATGGCTCACGGGCCCAGCCGCTCCGCGGCATGTGGGATCTTCCCGGACCGGGGCACGAACCCGTGTCCCGAACCCGTGTCCCCTGCATCGGCAGGCGGACTCTCAACCACTGCGCCACCAGGGAAGCCCAAGACCTGCAAATCTTAACAGTCGCTTTTAAGGGTCTTTGAATACGACAAATCGAATTCATTAAACTTTCAAAACTTTGAATGGTGATAATAAGTGTAATATATTCAATTCCTTCTTGGGCATTTCAAAAGCCTAGTGGACAAAACCTTCTTAGTACTAATTAATTTTTAGAAATCTAATGATTTCACTTAGAAATGCAATGAGCCCGGAGTTTCTTACATATTCCAGTACTGTGAATAAATGTACCAAGCTTTCCAGATAACATTACAAGACTAAGTCAATGAGTTAATGACATATTTAACTTTGGATTTATGAGACTTTCTTTACAACAGGCCAACTTCTTTAAACGTCATGAGACTATGAGATACCAAACCTATCCAGATTTCTTAGTATGAAAGTCATAATTCTATGGCTTTTAGTATATGAATCATTTCTAGACTTATAATCTTCCTGGGTTTATAAGATGCTTACCTACTGAGGAAGAAAAGTGTAGTTTCAACTAGCAGACTTTACTTCTGTTGAGAGACTGTGGCCAGGACCTGGTGGGGTCTGGTCAATCCCAGGTGGGCTGCAGGGACCTCTCCTCAGTTACTGAGTCAATGACCGTGGACGTCAGGAAAAGATGTGCACGTTGCCCACATCCCTGGATCGCGGGTGTGCCCTCTCTTTAAAAATGGTTATAAAATCGTGAACGTAACATGTACACAAAAGTCTATAAAATGAAAAGTGTAGTCTAGGTATTTTTATTATCGTGTGGCCCACATGCTTGTCATCACCACCCAGAACCCCAAAGGCCATCTGTGGCCCTTCCCAGTGACCACCCCATTCCACTCCAAGGGCAACCACTTTCTTGTTTTCCTGGTATACGTTTACCACCTAAGTAGGCATCCGAAACACGGCAGGTCATTTTTGCTTAGAAAACAGTTTTGTACAAGGTGGAGCCAACAGTACATACTCTCGTGAATCCAGCTTTCTCCGCCAGCTGCTGCGTCGTGCTCTGTCCGTCCTGCGTGTGGCCGTAGCTGTCCAGTTAGCACTGCTGCGTGGCTTTCTAGTGCGTGACTATCTTTGCATTGCTATCTGCCTTCTTCCTGACGGGCCTTTGGGTGGATGACAGGTTTTGGCTGCTGTGAAGAGCTTGGCTATAGATATTCTTGGCATGGCCCCTGGGGCACACAACAGTTATTTCCACGTCAGGCAGTAGAATTGCCGGGTTATGGGAATGCGTGTCTTCTACTCTAACAGTTGATGTCAAATACTTTTCCAAGTTAGTGGCATCAATTCGCATTGCTACCAGCAGCATATGAAACCCCCCTTACCCTGCAGCATCCCTGACATTTAGTGTTGTCAGTTTTTCACATTTTAGCCGTCCCGATGAGTGTGTCATAGCATCTCGTTTTGGTTATAATTTGCATTTTGCTGAGAACCAACAAAATACAGAAGCTTTTTATAAATGTATTGGTCCTATGGATATCATTTTTTGTGGAGTGTCTGTTCAAATCTCTTAACCACTTCTTACTGAGCTATTAAAATTTTTTACTGATTGGTAGGAGTTCTTTAAATATTCTCGGTATGAGACCATGGTATTTTTTAATAGGCTGTGGTAGGCAGAATAATGTTTCCCCTGCTGAAGATTTCCTGCCCTAATCCCCAGAACTGGTGAGCATGTCACCTTACGTGGCAAAAGGGACTTGGCGGGTGTGGTTAAATGAAGGATCTTGTGTTGGGGAGATGGTCCTGGGATACCCAGGTGGGCCCAGTCGCATCACGTGAGTCCTTCAGAGAACCTGTTCTGGCTATACCCAGAGGGAGATGGGACCATGAAAGCAGGGTTGGAGTGATGTGCTGTCGCTACTTTGAAGATGGAGAAGGGGCCGTGAACCAAGGAACGTGCCAGGGACCTCCAGAAGCTGGAAAAGGTCAGAAAACAGACCCTCCCCTGGAGCCTCCAGGAGGAACCAGCACTGCTGACAGCTTGCTTCCAGCCCAGTCATACCCACGTCGGACTTCTAACCGGCAGAACTTTGTGATAACACGTTTCCTTTGTTCTTAAGCCACTAAATTGTTGTTAATGAGTAGAGACGGCAGTAGAAAACTAATAACCTACGTGTGACCAAGGGATTCTATCCCTCTGTGACTCTCCTTTTATTTCCTACGGTGTCCTTTGATAAACAGAAGCTTTTGATTTAATGGGGTTGAATCCATCAATCTTTTCCTTTATGCCTGGTGTTTCTGAAGTCCCAGTTAAGAAACCTCTCCCCGGCCCGAGAGACTGAGAAAACTCTCCTTTACCATCTCCCGTCAGGCTGTTCGCTTTGCACCCTGAGGTCTACAATCGCCCCGAAGCCGAGGGTTGTGCGGCGTGAGGCCAGGCCCCTCGGGGTTTTGTATGGTGTGTGGACAGCCAGCTGCCCTTGCTCCGCTGGGTGGACGCAGCCCACCCTGTGGATCTGTGTTTGGTGTTTCAGCTGCTTTCCAGGGAAGCTGGCCCAGAGCACTGATTGAAAGCGGGAAGGTCCCTATTTAACTCCTCCCCCCCCTTTTTAATGAGAGTTTTCTAGTCTCAGAGTGACTTGTTTAAAGATGAATGAAGATGCTGGGACCAACATCAGGAAGAAGCAGGTGACTTTGGGTGAGGGAGGGGACATCCCCCCCAACCCGTCGATGAAATTAAGTGGGAGCTTAAGGCTGGGGGCTGATGCTCTGTGGAACAGCCACTTGCCCTCTAGGAACATCAGTGGTTACATCTGCTGAATGGGCTCCCTAACTCTCCCTGACTCGACCACAGCCCCTGCTGTGGATGGGCTCTGGGAAAAATACTCAGAACAGCTGATGTTCGAAGACGCAAATGAAACCTGGGAGGATATCTGCCAGAAAGCAAACAGCTTTAACACGTGATCCTTCTGGTGAGGCTGTGGGGCACGAGGGTTCGGACCCTTTGATGAGAGAGAAGGGGCTGGGCAAGCAGGTCTTGTTCAGCAAAGGGGCGGCGAGGGAGCATGTGTGCTGGCCTTCGCTGGGGACTGAGTGGGGTTTTGGGAGGCCGCAGGCAGGGGGCCCGGGGAGGCGTGGGGTCGGGCTGCGGGCCCCGCCCACCTAGGTGAGCCGCACCTTCATCGTGGTTGCCTTGTAGCTGTAGTTGTACCCCCTCCACGACCTCCAGTTGACACCGTTGGCATAGCTCGTGTGCGGCCCCCCGAGGTAGCGGCCGTTCAGGTTGGACGAGTGACAACTGTTGTACCACCAGGCCCCCTGGAACTGCACTGCACAGTTAGAGGAACTCTTGTCGTTGTCTTGGTCTTTGGTGGAGAAGAACTGGTCCTTGTGGGGCGTCAGGGAATCACCTGCTCAGGAGGGAGTGGGGGTATTGCTCGGGCTAGAGGGAGCCTGCCCTGCCGCCTGCCCAGCGCCACCTCCCTCTAGAGACGTGTGAGCTGACGCCCAGGGCGTCAAGATCCTGCCTCACCCTGGGGCAGATGGAGCCACCTGGCCCAGGAGCTCGGCCCCAGGGTGCATGCCTCCCTCCTCCAGCCTCACCTGTTTCCTCTCGGCTCCCCCAAGACCACCAGGACCCGCGCCGTCCTCTCCCCTGAGGTGCCCTCCCTTCCCCGAGCCTGCATCGCTTTTCTGGGCTTCATACCCACTCCCTAGGTTGCGCGGTCATCCCAGAGGGACAGCACGGCCTCATCCCGGGGCCCCCTGCTCCATTTTCAGCCCTGGGTGTGCAACTCACCCCAGTTCCTGTAGCACCCCACTGCCCTTCTCACCCCTGCCAGACCCTCAGCTGTACCACCTGCAGCATGGAGAGGAGGGTCCCTGCCCTTCTCCTTCCCTGGAGGCTCAGAGGAGGCACGTGTGGCAAAGGGGTGCTTGAAGGCTCCCATTAGCAATACTCCCCCCCCACGCCCCGGGAGGACCTTGCTCTCTGCAGCTCTGGTTCAACACAAGCAGACAGGCTCCTAGCACCTTTCCTGAAAGAGTGCACACTGGGAATTCTCAAGAGGGTGCGCCATAAGAGATGCCTCCCCACATCCTGTGACCGGGGTGTCTTTTTGGCAAAGAACATCCCACAGGGTTTGTGTTCCGTGGAGCCCAGTTTGGGAATATGGCTCTAAGGGCTGACGTGAAATGAACGGCCTCTTCCAGGTGTTAGCAGGGAAAGGGGTCAGTGACCTCAAGCCCCACTCAGAACAGCTCACTGCTCTGCAGACACAGCCTTGGGAGCGGTAACTGATGGCGTCACTGGTCCCCATGCTACAAAGAGACTCAGGTACCTTCGTGTCTGCATCCAAAGACGGAGAACCTGGACCCAGGAAGTGGAGCCCCAGCCCAGGGTCACTCACGGGAGACAGAGCCAGGTTGCTAAGCAGGTCCTCTCTGCTTCCCCAAACCCCGCGCTGAAGCCCAGGCCACTGCTGTGCCCCGCGCGGACTCTCACCTGCACTGCCCCCGACAAAGGCTCCCAGGACCAGCTTGTACTTCTCTGCCTCACCCGCCATCTTGAATGACTGGTACTTGGCAAATTGGTGGTTGCCCTCAAAGTCCACGAGGTCTACCCGCAGCTCGCTGCTTCCTGTTGGAGGTGGGTGCTCAGGGCCCAGCAGAAGGGACCCTCTGCCTACAGGCACGGGGGGTGGGAATGTGGGCTTTAGGGGACGTCTGAACTTGGCATCGGGACAATTCACCGGGAAGGTGTGAGAGGCTGGGCTGGTGGGAGGACCTCAGGGATGCCTCCCTGTTTTCAAATAGCTCCCCTGCTGCTCCATCAGCCATGCCTGAAATTCCACAGTCAGTGGACCTGGATGGAATGAAGCCTCGCTCTAGTGGGAAACCCTAAATTCTCCTGCAAATAGCTGTGAATGCCACGGCAGGAAACCTCTGTATGTGTCGTTTCTTCTGCAAGGATTTCAGGCACATGAGTGGACACCGTCAAGGTTGCCATGAGGGAGTGGAAGGATTAAGAAAGGATTTACAGGTTTGCCGTTGAACTCAGGACCAGCTGTGAAGCTGATTCTGTGGAACGGAGAAGTGGGGTGAGGGGGCCTGCGTGGGGACCGCCACATGCACTGAGCGGGAGAGGCAAGGGAGGGGCTCCGTGGGCCTAAGATCCCAGTTTCAAGGAAGGACCAACCGTTGGAAGTGGGAGAAGGGCCACCCCGATCCAGATGGCCTCCCCCTCACTTCCGACTCTCGGGTTCTAGACACGATCGGTCCCGAGACCAGAAGTCGTCTTCACTCCAATAATCCACCTGCTCCAATTTGAACACTCAGACAGTGTAAGAGAATACACGTCCTAGGTTCTCAGAGTAATAACCCCTCCTGCTGTCACACGTGACCACCCCGGGGGCCAGGGGGAGCAGGGTCCTCTGGCCCACATGGCCCAGGGCTGAGGTCAGGGGCATGTGCATTTCAGGCACCCCACCACAGAGCCCCCGGCCGCGGCCCTACCCTGGGCGGTCAGGGCGTGGATGTTGTCATTCCCCAGCCAGAACTCCCCCAGCTGGCTGCCGAAGCCCTGCTTGTACGCGGCCCAGTCCCGGTAGAAGTCCACAGAGCCGTCGCTCCTTCGCTGGAAAACCTGCACACGATGGGGAGGGCTGGGGAGACGGGGCCCCACTGCCGTCCCCCCACAGAGCACCCCGGCCACGCGCGGGAGCAGCGCTGGTAGCTCACCGGCATCACAGGCTGAGGACCAGAACGTGGGTTTCATCCAAGAGCCCAGGGGCAGCCGGGGACACCCACATGGGCCAAGGAGGAGACGGGCTCAGAGAGGGCAGGCGGCAGGCCCAACGCCACACAGCTGGAGAGGAGCGGGCACCTCCGGGCCTGAGCCCCCAGCCCTGAGCCACGGGACTCCTTCCCATGTGGGCCCACAGCCCCCCCGACATTTCTGATTCTCCCGACCTCAGTGAAAGGAGGGGGCAGCCTCTGCCTGGAAGGAGTGGACGGTCTCACAAAGGCCACTAAACAGTGCTCTGCCACCAGGTGAGGCTCCCAGGCACGCCCACCCCTGCCAGGAACCCCACGGCCATCGCTGGGTGAACCCCACGGCCATCGCTGGGTCCCCCCCACTCACGGTCCACCCCCCGCCGTCCACGTCCATGTCACACAGCACGGTCAGGGGCCGGCAGTCGGTCAGGTAGATGGTGTGCCAGCCGCTCAGAAAGTGTCCCCTGGTGAGCAGCTCCTTACAGGTCCGAGGTCCTGGGAAGGGAAGCCGGGGAATGGACGCCAGGACAGGAGCTCTGGGCGGGGCAGGGGGGAGGGAGAGGGGGCAGGAGGGAGAGGCAGGGACACCTGCCTGGGGGAGGTGGGCTCTGAGTCCTGGGACAGAGACACGGCCCCCAAGGCCACCCGGCTGTGATGGCCAGGCCCCGTCGACCTGGCCATCCCCACCTCCCAGGGCTGCCCCCGCCTAGTCTCCTGGGCACCTGGCCTCCTCCAGGAATATACTCGAGTTATCCAGGCAATGGCTGCCTATCACTCGGGTAAGTGGGGAGTAAGATATGTGCAGAGAGGGTTTTATCCTTGGAAGGTGGAACCTGAGTCTGTGCAGCTGGCCTTCTGGTCGACCCCCCCTCACCCACCCCCAGCAGGAGCAGGTCCAGGCGGAGGTGCGGGGGTCGGCGTGTGCGCAGTCACCTGTGGCACAGGAGTGAAGCTGCCCCGGCTCTCCTGTTGTGGGGAGCGAGGACATGCACGTCACATGTCTGGAAACAGCGCCCCCACCCCTCAGCCCCGTTGCTCCATGAACACAGCGTGGAGAAAGGAAACCATTATCCAGCTCTTTGCAGGACTCTCAGCCTCCAGCCCTGCGGATCAGCTCCTAGACTCAGCATCCCTGGGCTTGCTCGGCCCCCACTGCATCCGGCCTGCCTGAGGGCTGGCGGCCAGCACCGTCCCGCGGGGCCCTGGCTGGACCGCCGTGCCGGCCACCTCGCCTGGCCTTCACGGCTCACGGCGGTGGAGGTGCAGCGCCCCCAGGCCTATCGCTTTCCACAGCCCATGTCTCCAGCACAGCCTCTGCTTGTGGAAAGTACTGGGGAGCATTTGGGATGTGGGTCTGGGCCCCAACCTCACACTTTGTATTTGTAGCCAGAGCATGTGACTGTGTCTTGGCGTTTTGCCTTTTCTTGCTTTTATAAATTTTTAAATAAATGAGCATAAATCAGAGCATTATAAGCAAAATGTCCAAAATCATGTAGCAAAGCGGTATCGCCAGTCACCTGGGTCCAACTCCGGAGCCTCTGGGCTTTGAGCGCTCACCAGCCGCTGACAAAGCAGGCCAGGCTCAGAGGCCCCTCCTCCCGCACCCATCTGCTGCAGGGACAGGGCCAGGGGTGTGGTCTGAGTTCCTCCCCCAGATGGTGGTAGCCGTGACCGAGCTCTCCGGATGCCCCAGCCCCCTGCAAAGCCTGCCCAGTGACCCCAGGGAGGCGGAGGGGCTCACCTTTCTCTCCGCCTGCGCCCTTTTCCCCTCGGTCTCCTGGGGAGAGACAGGAGAGGCACAGGACGTCTGGTCAGTGGACATCGACCCTCCGCTCTGGAAACCACCCAAGTGCTCACTTCCTCGGGAGCTGGGGCCTGGGGGGCGGGGCTGAGGCTCTGGGCACCACACGTGCGTGCTCCGCGGCCCACGCTTTTCCAACGCCTGGGTCTCAGCCGGGCGAGTTGCGGGGGGCGGGCTCAGAGGCCTGGATTCTTCCCTGGGTTATGAGAGGCTGCTCTGGACCTGGGGCCCCGGACCCGGGACCCAGTTCACACGCTGTCTCGAAGCTCTTTGGAAACAGGAAATAGGACAGGTGCCTCTCTCACTTGGCCCCCCTCCCTCTCTCTGTCTCTCTCCCATCTCTCTCTCCACCTCCCCCCTCTCGCTCTCTGTCTCCATCTCTCATGTCTCTGTAGACAGGCCCCGGGGTCCTGCTCAGGGGTCCTAGCTCTTCATCACCTTTGGTACCTTTGGGCCCGGCCGGCCCTGCCTTCCCAGGGACTCCGGGAGAACCTCGCTCTCCTGTAAATTCCAAAGATACATCATTGAGGAAAAGGCAACCTGAAGAATTCTACTTGAGCATCTCTGCCCTAAGGATACAGCTCCGACCCTCCCATCCAGCTGCGGTATCCTCAGGGTCACTGCCCTGGGACGCAGCCCGAGGGTGACAGCAGGCGGCGAGGACAAAGCGCTCACAGCCCCCCGGTGCCGACCGGCCGGCGCGCCCAGCTCGGGCTCCAGGGAGCCAGCAGCGATCTGGCTCCTGACCACCTCAGTGTAGCAGCCCAGGTCCAGGCCACCGTCACGGAGCCCCCCGGGGGCCTGGGACCAAGAGCACATCCTCAGAGACCCTGTCACACAGGCCCCTCCGGCCCCTTGGCTCTGGGAGGGAGGCGGGGCCCTGCCCTGTGCTCAGTCCTGGACGCAGGGGCGGCCGGGCGCAATTATGCCTCCCTCTGGGGTGGTTCTCTCTCCACCTCCAGAGAGGAGGGGTCGGGAGCCACGAGGCCTCCCAGGTCTGCGTTACTGATGTGAGCAGGGGGCTAGGACCACCCAGGGCCCTGCCCCTCCTCCTGAGCGCTGAGGGGAGGGTCAGGAGAGGCGGCCCCAGGCTTAGCCAAGGCAGCAGGAGTGTCTGCCGGCAGGCTGCCCTCCCCGGGGAGTGTGGGTGTGGGGGGTGGGGCCGAGGGGGCGCCGGCTCGGCTTGGGGCGGGCCAACAACTCCCACTGGTGGGCAGCCGCCCCAGCCCGGCCCCTCCTCCCAGTGTCCCCCCGGCAGGACCCCCAGCCTGGAGCCCATCGTGGTGAGCACACGCAGCCCTCCCATCCCCAGGAGCTGCCCTGGGTGCCCACGGCCCCTGAGCTGGATGCCTCCCAGGACGTGAGAGGCTGGGGACCTCCGAGCTGGCCCTGTGTCCGGAGCCCTTGGAGCACCCACTCACACACAGGTCCGGGGCACTCACCCCTTGAGCTGCGTGCACACCTGCCCTTCATACCAGGCTCGGGGCCCGAAACCCCACAAGGGGGCCACCACGTCGACGGGAGGGCTGTGGAGCGCTCGGGGGCCTTCCTACTGCGTTGAGGTCCAGCCCCACCCTCCCTGCTGATGGCTGACTGCTCTGAGCCCCAGTTTTCTCATCTGCGGTACAGACAGAAAACGCTGGGGCCGCAGTTTTCAGGTGAGAATACCGGGGTACGCGTGGCTTGGAATCTGGCCCACGGCCACGTAAAGGCAGGGCTGGATCGAGGACCGGGAAGCCGGTGTTCTATGGAAGTGGACCCCGATGTGAGCTCATAGACTAGCTGCGACCAGCCCCCTCCTCAGGGAATGGCAGATCCCGGTGGGCCTCAGGGGTCGCTCCTGACGCCAGCTCTGAGCAGGGTCGTGACCCAAGCTCCCGACCTGAGACCCTCAGGGGGCAGTGCCCACCCAGGCTCTAATTTGAGGAGAGCCGGTGCTCAGTGACCCCCATGCCCGAGCGCAAGCACATACCCTTCTGTCCATTGGCGCCTGCCTCTCCTTTGGGCCCTGCGGGTCCTGGCAGCCCCGGGCAGCCTCGGAGGATGGAGAGCTTGTCGGAGCCCTCCAGACCCACCAGCTTCACCTCTGCAGAGAGACACAGAGCACCAGTCAGGGAGCTCGTCCTGGGCCTGAGAGCCCTGCAGAGCCCGTGACAGGCCACCCGAGCCACGGGGATCTGCCACGCGGCGACCTCAGCCTGGGCCCTTGGCTGTGGCCCGAGTCACCCGTCTCAGATGAAGGGTCAGCCTGGCAGTGAGTTTCCCGCCTCTGGTGGGCACTGGTCAGGTGTGGAGGTGATGCAGGGCAGAGCCCTGGCCTTGTGGTCCACCCTGCCTGAGCCAGCCTCCCCACAGCCTCAGTGCTGTGTGTCCTTGGCCAAGTCACTCAACCCCTCTGAGCTCTGTCCCTTCGGTGCCCAAGTGGAGACAGGAATAGGGCTGTGGGGAGGATTAGATTAGATAATGCAGAATTTAAACTTCTTAGTATAATTCATGGCATTTTAAAAGAACCTCATAAACAGTGAGTGCTTTCACTAAATAACCACAATAAATATTTAAATGACTTGGGGAATCTGGGTCAAAGTAACATTTTCACCCCCAGACCTTGGACTTTTGACCATAGAATTCCTGAACTGGAAGGGGTCTGTGTAGGTCCCCTGGAGAGGGGACACATTTGATCCAAGGACACAGAGCAAACTCCAGTAGAACTGGAACCAGAGATTCATTTCCTTCTCAGAAAAAGATAGTTAATTTTGTTGATTTCAGAACTGAAATATCGTCACGAGAGACAACTTAGAGGATGTGGGAATCAGCTGTGCTCTCACCGGAGACACAGGCAACTGTCGTTTCGGGGTCTGTCTCCAGCTGCGACTCTCTCACAGGGGCAACCTTATGCTTTCCCCATAAATACGTCCTCCACTCAGCGGGAGGCTGGTCTGTCCTCAGGGACATCCTCTTGCCAGGTGTGGGCCCCATCCACCTGCGTGGGATCGGGAGGGAGACCACAACCCCCTCTTAGACCCAAATCTGCCGAATCGCACTCTCTGGGGTAAAAGCCAGAAATCTGCACTAGCAAACCCCAAGTAAACGTGGGAGCCCTTGGATTAGAACATCTTCCAACATCCTTCTGAAAAGTCCAGGAGAAGACGGAGAAAGTGATGGGCATGGTCCTCCTAGGTGGCAGCGTCGAGACCTGGCCGGGAAGCTCGTGGGGAAAATCACAGGCTTGAGAGTTGGACAGACCTGGGATTAAATTCCTGCTCCCCCCCTCTGACCTGTGTGACCTTGGGCCTGTGGTGTCCTAGTCTGCAGATGAAGTTGAGCTGTTGAGTCTTCAGAAGAAGATGCCTACGGAGGGTTTAACCCTAGATACTATCTGTGGTCAACGAGTGGGTAGTTACCAGCTCTCAGGGACTGGAAATTCAGGTCCATCTCACCTGGACAGGTGTCTGCAGTCTGGGCGGCCAGGGTCCTGAAGCACAGGAGTAAAAGGAGCTGGCCGGTGGGCCCCAGGGCCACGGCCACTCCACTCAGCTCCATGTCCTCTGGTCTCTGACCTTGCTCTTGTGAGCAGGGAAGCCAGCCCTTGCCTGAGCCTGTGGGGGACACCCACTTCCTGCGGCTTCTTTGGTTACACCAACAGGAGGTACCAGTGATGGCAAAGGGTGTTTCCTTCCTGCTGGGCCCCACCATGCTGCCCGCTGAATCAGGCTTACTTCCCCTGGCAGGATACTCTGTTCCCAGTCGAGAGAGCTCCCAGGACCCCTCTGTTGGAAAGGGTCTGCCTTCTTTGTGGCTTAAGGAAAGCCCAGTCCCCCAGACTCCCTCCTCATTACCCAACTACACCCAAACAACACTCTGAGACCTTGACTGGGGTATAAGGAGGAGTTGGCTAGAGATGCTCCTTCCCTCGCCTGACTTCCAGAATATTCTAATGACTGAGGCAGTCCTTGAGCACTTAACACAGCGGAAGAGAAAAAAATTCCAAGCACTTCTTATGTGCCAAATACTACTTATGCCAGCCCCATTCGGAAGACACTATTATCTAAATGTCACAGGTGGAGAAACTGAAGTCACACGGTAAGAGCCTGACATTACCTCGAGTCTGTCTAGTGCTCCAAGGACCACTGGGTCTGGTCATTACACCGGAAGGCGAGGCTATGTCTTATCTCCCCCCAGATCCCAGAGGCCATCCTCCACATCTTGTACTATGATCGCCCTTAACCGGGACATGTGGTGGGCATTCCGTAAAGGGCTTCTGCAGATGTGTAGAATGTCACTAAGGAGAGTAGGAAGAGGACAAGAGGGGAGGAGCTGAGCGTGAAACTCTTCTGTGGTTTGATATTTTTCCTGGCCAGTGTTCGTGGGCTGGTGTCCCAACCACACCCACTGTCCAACTAGGAAAGAAGCCGGGGATGGCCTGACCAGAGGTTTAGCAACCACCTCTATGGGCACTGGAATGACACTAGACTTTGCAAATTTTTGTGAGGTGGCCCCAGCCCACGGAGACTGAGGGAACAAAGAGGTCGTGTTGCCTCAGGCGTTGCATTGCCTCAGGCACCGCTCAGCCTCCCTGAGCTCCTGGACAGGGCAGCCTGTCCCCAGCATGGGCCTGGATTTCATCTGTTGGAGAGGGGCCCGTTCAGGGCTGTTCACCTGGCCTTAGTCAGGACAGGGAGAGAGGCAGCCGGTCTTCGTCCTTCAACCCCATCTGCCAGTGACAACCCCCCACCCCGATCCTAGGGTGCTTCCTCTTTTTCACGTTGCCAATAGAACGGATGCAGGTGAGATGTTGACAGCACACTCAGGTGTCACTTTAATGTTCCTAAGAGTATGTGGGTCTAAGAACACAAAAGAATGCAGGACTCTGCCAAGTTCAGGTATCTTAAAGCGGGATCAGTCAAGGTCATTTGACTTCTGACAATGGCAGGTGAGGTATTTGGGGCCATCTATCCTCATAAAGACAAACAGACAAAACATTAAAAAAGAGATTTGCCTGAAGGCATAGTCAAGTGAACCACGTAGGAATGGGTTACTTTGCTATGTTCTTGAGAGCAACAGAGATCTGGAGAGGGGAAACCAGCATGTGGGGTCTCTTTTTGCCAATCCCCCAAAGGTAGCTGAGAAGCTGGTCAGTTACCTCGACAATTTTGCAGCATTGAAGGTCAAAGTTTGGGGTCTGTGTTCTGTCAAAGGAGTGGATTTGGGGTGGGATCCAGAGGCATTTCTTCCTAGAAATAAGGATGAATCATCATAGGCAGACCTAATGTGGACTGCAAACTGGTTTTGAGACATCTAGGTGTCCCAGGAAAAACAATCTCAACTCCTGAAATTCTAATAAGGTCTTCCTTAGGTCACTAGTATCCACTTGCTCCGAGCTGAAACCACCACAAATCTTGTCAGAAGGGGAAAAGTATGACCCCAGGATTTAAATGATTTCTGCAAATATATGTATTTTCCAAATTAAACGTTAGAACACAATAAAAGATAACCAGGTTCATGAGGATAAAAGACAACATGTACAAGAACAAATAGAAACAACAGAGTATAGAAACAGATCCCCAGAAGCTACAGATACTGAAACGACAACATAGTTAATGGTGAAAATTGAAAAGCGTCCTCAGAGATTGACCACTTCTGGTCAACATTGTGTCACTGGCAGTGCAGTAAGGCAGAAAAAACAAATACGATGTAAAAGAATTGGAAAGGCAGGTACAAGGCCGTTATTATTTTCAGAAGATACGATTTAGGTAGAAAATTCAGGAGAATCTAAAATTAAAATTTTTAGAATGAATAAGCTTAGTAAAAACCAATTATGTTCCTAAAAGCTAGCCAGAAAGAATTACAAAATGAAATTTTAAACATTTGCAATAGTGACACTAAAATCAAGTAACTGTGAATAATTCCAGCAAAATACACGCTAGTCCTCCGTCTGGCAGTAGAAAACCGTCAGATGGGAATGAGTGATGTTTAAAAAGATTAGGACAATTGGAAGGATATTCTCCGTTCATGGATTCAAATGCTCAATATTGTAAAAACCTTAGTTTCTCTCTTTGATACGCAGATTCACTGCATTAGCAATTAAATGCCCATTTTATTGGGAAACTTGACAGGGTGAATTTGAAATTTGTTTAAAAGTTGAAAGGCCAATAATTAGGATGTTTTGAACTAGAACAAGGAAGGATGACTTGCTCTGCTTGAGGTCAATAATTGTCGCGAAGATATAGTCACTGAGATGGTGTGGTACCGGCTCCAGGATCCAGACTAAACCAGCAGAACTGAACAAAGGGTCTAGAAACAAATTCAGGCGTAGACGGACCCTTGGTGCGTGACAGTGGTGGCTCTGCAGAGCGATGGGGAAACAATAAACTTTTTAAAATTGAAATATAGTTGATTTACAATGTTGTGTTAATTTCTGCTGTACAGCAAAGTGATATGGTTTTATATATATATACTTTTAGAAATTCTTTTCCATGAGGGTTACCATAGGATATTGAATATGGTTCTCTGTGCCATACGGTAGAACCTTGTTGTTTATCCATGCTATATATAATAGCTTACATCTGCTAACACCAACCTCCCACTCTATCCCTCTTCCAACCCTCTCCTTCTTGAATAAACTTTCAATAAACACTGTGAGCTACTGGGTATTCACGTGGGAAAACCAGAAATGAAACCTGACCCTAATCATAAAAAAAAAAATCAATGTTGGCAGAATTATAGACCCAAATGGGAATAGTTTTAGACCACATTGTAAGATATCAAATAACCTTGGTGAATGTAGGAATGAAAAGCACTAAACATAATGGAAAAGTCTGAAAATTGACGTTGAAATTAAGAATTTTGGGCTCTCAAATGATACCCCCAAGAGAGTGAAAAGACATGCCGGGGGCGGGGGGGAGGAGGTATTTGCAACACACAGAAGTGACAAAGTGTTGTATCCAGGATAAATAAGGAATTGCTGTAAATCAATACTTCTGCAGAAAGCGGCCAAGTGCCTTATACAGACACTTCCAAAAGAGAATATTTCAATGGCTGATAGAAAAATGAAATGGTGCTCAACTTTATTAGGAATCAGAGAAATGCCTGCGTGTACCTGCTCGACGTCCCACAGCCTGGAGCTCAGTCCTCCTCCACGGCAGTGCATGTCCAGGCACAGGAGACACGTAGAACAACGTCCCACTCCAAACTACAACAACCGAAATGTCCACCCAGAGCAGGATGGACCCCTGGCCTGAGGGGTGTTCAAGCCCGGAGAAACCTGCACAGGGTAACAGGACAAATCTCTGCTTCCTTCGAACCATCATGGAAACTCACGAACAGGGCACTGAGCAGAGGAAGCCACACAAGGGAAGAAACATTGTTTGATTGCGTTTGTAAGTAAATTTCAAAAGCGGGCAACTCTGCACAGCCGTAGTGGGGGTGCCTGCTGAGTGGAATGTGGAGAGAAGGGCAAGTATGCCCCCAGTCAGGATGGCAGCCCCCTCGGGAGGGGGGCCTTGGCACTGGGAAGGGGCTCGGAGGCTGGCGCTGGGCTCCGGCTTCATCTGGGTCGTTTCATGCGCTCTGGTGAGGAGGTGTTATCTTCCACTTCAGAAAGAAAGTTTAAATAAAATGAAATGGAGCATGCAGAGGCCTCAATCATTCTGTATTGCTTCCTGCAGCAGTGCAGCCGTCCCCAGGAAGCACAGAGATTTGCAAGGGCCCCCTGTCCTGCCTAGCTCCTGGGATGCCGGCTGTCACCGCACAGGCGTGGCTCGCTACACTGCATTTAAGGGGAGGTGGTCCCAGGGGGCCGGGGACTCCCGCACACCTGCCCTCCATCCCGGTACCAGGGGCTGCACAGTGGAGCTCTCCTGAGGGCTTTGCACGTGACTCCACGGTTGCAGGAAGGATGTCAGAGCCCACCCGGTGATACTCTCTCTCCACCCAGGTCCTGCCTCGGGGGTAAAGGACCACACCAGCCACCAGAGCTTCAGGAGCTCCAGAGCGGGAAGGGTGGGTCTGATTTAGGGTGGGTCTTCCAGTGGGGCCTGGGACAGGGGGTGCCACCTCATTGTTTAGGACTGGTGGATGCAGCAGAGAAAGGACTTTGAGTCAACGGGGGTCCAATCAAACTGCTGATTTCTGTTGATGAGTTGATGGGTCTTTGGGGGAAATGCAATGAGTAACGACAGCATTTGCAGGTTCCATCTTTCTGTGCAAGAGTCTCCAGGAATAGCAGGGCACCTGGGAGAACAGGTGTAAACCGCACCCCGCCCCTGCAGAGAACTGGCTACTCCAGGCCACCAGAGCCAGCCTCGGGGTGTGCCCCTCCCTCCCAGGAGTAGGGCGTGTTCCCCGAGCTGGGCTGTCCCCTGTCTCTCAGCTAGTCCTCCTTCCTTTCTGCTCCTGGAAGGACTCGTGTCTGGAGGGCTGCAGGAAAGGGGGCCACATGCCGGCCGGACCTGGTGGGGTCCTGCACACAGTACACCTGAGATCCCCCTGAGGCACCTTTGTTTGGCTGTGAGGGCCATCTACACCTGGACCCTTCAGCTGGGGGAGAGGCTGCTTGCCGACCCCAGTCCAGCCCAGAGCCCAGGAAAGGGACCCTCCCGACCTGCCTGGGGATTTTCTATTTGGGGGGAAGAGAACGCAGGGCTTGCCTTGAACTGTGCCCCAGGCAGTACCACCCAGGTCAGGCCTGGGTTCTCCTGACCCAAGTGGTGTGACCTTGGGCCAGTCACTTGACCTCTCTGAGTCTTCTTTGTCACGTGACTCAGGATAGCAGGGTGGGTTGGAGGACCTCGTGGAGTGAGGATAATAAGTGAGCAGCGTGGGGTCTGGGACGGACCGAGGGGTCAGTGACCGGGGGCGTGGGCATCGCCTGCATTTCCCCACGCAGCTGGTCGTGACTCCCTCCCAGCCGCGTTTCTGCCTGCTCCAGGGCTGCCCTCCAGGGCCTGCCCACCCCACCCCCCACCCCCTGCCTGTGCCAGGCCTCAGTTTGCGGTGGGTGTTTCACAACCTGGGAGGTGGAGCCCGCTGGCTGGTGGCTGGAGGAACCTCTATTGCCCACCCACAGTTTCCCTCCCTGCCCCTCCGGCAGCTGGGCTGGGCCACGGATGCTTTGTCGAGGGTGTAGGGAGCTGTGTCCCTGGGGCCCCCGCTCTGCTGTGCGCACAGACCCAGGACCGGAGGACGGCGCCCCTCAGGTGGGCGGGGCTATGTGGACACGCGGCCCCCACTGGTCCGTGAGGGCGTTTGGGCACAGCGCCTACAGCCCATTGACAGTTTTAGGTGCTCACGAAAATGATTCGGAATTCTTTTAAAATCAGAAGAAAAAAAATGAATAAAATTCGGCCCAGATTATCTTCATCTTTGAACCTCCATCGTTGTAAAATATAATTTTTAATCTTTTCTATGGAGGAAGGGGCCTGGTAAGGCAGAAGTGCCCAGGGTCCCCAGAGGGGGGATCCTCCCAAGAACACTCCTGGAGCATCCTTGAAAAGCTGGGGCTGGGGGAGGAGTTGGCACTGCAGGCAGGATGTCAGCTGTCGGAGGGAAGTTTTTCTCTTTCCCACCCCTCACGGGCCGGAAACAGCCCCTCCCCCACCATGAACAAGGCCCCTACAGCAGGCTGACTCAGTCTCAGCATTAGTGACATTTTGGCTCAGACCGGTTTTGCCGTGGGGACCATCCTTGCATGGCATCCTGGCCTCTTACCTGCTAGATGCCAAGAGCATCCCCTCCCTGAGTCATTACAACTAGAGATGTCAGCAGACATTTCTGCCAAACATACCTTCAGGGGCAGGAGGGAGAATCACCCCAGACCCCATAATTTTGGAATCACCACCTCTTCAGTGTCACCAATCCTAAAGATGACCTGATTTCTTGGCCAACCCCCGAGGAGCGTACCTTCGCACGCCCCTTCCCCCTTCTCCTCCTCAGGTACCAGCAGGGGTATCTTTTGGTTTTAACGATGCTCTTGGAAAGTGTATTTGTGTGTGTGTGTTTTTTAACATTGGCAAATGGCATTTACTGGGGCTTATTCCGAATTCTACTTTCTCCCGTCAGGTGCGTGGGCATCGCGTGTGCGTGCGTGTGTGTGTTTGTGCGAGTTTCAGGAACATACATCTTGATATATGTATCTGCATTTAGTCCACTGCTTTCAACTTCCAAGTGTTCATCGTCAGGACCTGCCTGATCGTTCCCAAGGCGATCATCCAGGTGACCTCTAAGCCCGCCCTCCACCACTGCCACCAAGGCCACTGTGCAATCTCCCAGGGTCCTGTGCTCACAGCAAGAGTGGGATTTTCAGGCCCTGTGGTCTGTGGAGCCTTAATTCGACTGCATAGCACGGGACCGTTCTTCAGAAGGGACGTGCCCCCGGCGGGGGCCACACTGGCCACTCCACTCCCCACACCTGTGCACTCCCCAGCGCTCTGACGGTTGCCTGCGGTCCTGACGCTTTACCTTCAAGGCTTTCCTCTTACATAACCTGCTCTTCCATAGCCTTGAGGTTACTGCCTTCTCATTGTACTTTCCAGACATGAATCACGTGTTGGTTTAAGACGCTGCAAATATCTGCTCCCTTTCCGTCAGCTCCCCTTAGCGAAGCTCATCAAAGTAGCTTTGCCCTTGTTAAGTTTTCCGAGCTTATCGTTTTTGCTTTTAAAGTTTGGTTTACGAAGTCTTTCCCGCCCCAAAAGTCCCAAAGATAATCTCCTGCATTTCATTTTCTAACTTTATTCTCCTGTTTCTCCCATCTGGCTCTTAATTCCCTGTGGTTCTCCTAATCTCTAGGTAACCTCCCCCCACCCCACCCCCCACAGGGATTCATTATTACCCTCCATCTCATGGGCCAGTTTCTGGAACCTTCTACCAAACCACCGTCCTTTCCTATTGGATTTGCGGGGCCACCTTTCTGGTGAAGTAAGATCGCACATACGGCTGGTGGGCTGTGTCCCTGAACTCTGGGTTCCAGTCCACAGCTCTGTGCCAAGACCACGTGGCATTTATTCCTGCATCTTTGCAGGATGCCTTACTATCTCACAGGACAGTCCATACTCTACCCTTCTTTTATGAAGTTGGAGTAGCTATCTGTGGGCCTTAATACCTCCACATAAATATTAGATCACATTTGAGTTCTGCAAAAACAAAATTTGATTGGGATTGCATTGGATTTATAGGTTAATTCGGAGAGAGCTGGCATCTTTATAACATTAGGTCTTCCCATCAGAGGGCACGGTGTCTCTCTATTTATTAGGGTCCTATCAGAGTTTCACGTTTGGGTTAGGTTAATTCCTAGATTCTTTATGGTTTCTGTTCCTATTGTATGAATGCCACCTTTGGAAAAATTATATTTTCTAATTGATCATTACTGGTGAAAATAGACGTTATTGACTTTTGTCGGTTCAGTATGTCCAGCAGGCATACCCAATACGACTGCTGGTTCTATTGGCTTTTTTCTAGAGAGATGATTTAACGAGGAAGAACTGTAATGACTCACTAAAAATGGAGCTGAGAAGAACCAGTTCCCTTTGTTTCTAGAATGAGAACTCATTCTCTCTCACACACACACATACTTCCATGCACGCAAGCATGCAGGCACACACACTTGCTCATATACACTCATGCACACACACCATGCACGTGTATACCCATGCACACACGTGCACATAGATGCAGGCACGCATGCAAAAATAGCCAATCCCTCTTCTCTCCTGCAGAGTCCTCTGGGTCCTGCTTGGCACCGGGGCACGTGCTCTGTCAGCAGCACCTGCTGGCGCACAGGTGGTGGCTCCTGACCTGCAGCTCAGCTCTGGCTGGGGAAATGCAGCACATGTTCAAAGAGTCAGGGCAGCAAAGGAATAAACTCTGCCTTACCTTTTTTCCAGCCTCAGCGGCCATCACCTCGTTTCTCCTCCTGGGGAGGCGAGGGTGGGGACCTACCAAGTATGAAAGGCAAGACCCTGACGGCAAACGCCTCTGGAGGACATGTCTCCCTCTGCCAGATGAACGCTCCCACTCCAGGTCCTGCTGGCCGTGGCGTCCGACGCAGTCTGGTCCTGGAAAGGACGAGGAGGCTTTAGGCTGGACTGTAGCCTCAGGGACACCCCCGCCCTCTCAGAACCTCAGTTTCCCTGTTTGCCAGGGGGTGTTTGGACTGGACGTGCTTTCTGACACTTCTGTGCTGAAGCTGGAACCCGCCCCCCACCCCGGCCCACCCCGGCTGCTGCAGGCTGACGCCAGCATCCCTGGACTGCCTCCAGCTGGGTCCAGCCCTTCTCCCAGTTATACTTTCACTGCTCGAGCCTCACGGAACAGGCAGGAGTCTCCCAGCTCCTGTATGTGGACTCTGCTTGGGGTAAAAATCCTAAATTCTGCAGGAATTGGGGCCAGCCCACGGGTGGCTCGTCCCCATGAGGGTGGGAGACAAAGTGGGACGACAAAGCTCTGGAGGCCGGGATGGGAAGAGGGGCAGCCGCCGGGGACACCGCCCGCAGCTCCCAGGGCCCAGGGCCACCACACGACCCGGCGATTCCACTCCCAGGTGCGTCCCAGGGGAAATGACAACGGACGTCCACACGAAAACGTGACCCTGCTGTCCACAGCAGCCCTCCTCACAATGGCCAAAGGGTGGAGAGAGCCCAAACGTCCATCAGTTGGTAAGTGAGTAAACAAATTGTGGTCTAGCCATGCAACGGGACGTCATTTGAGCAGAGAGAGGGATGAGGTGCTGACTCGATACAGCACGGATGAGCCTTCGAAACACACCGAGTGGAGAAGCGAGTCACAAAACCGCATACTACCCGACTCCACTGATGCAAAGTGTCTGGAAGAGGCGAGTCCGTGGAAACCGGCCAGGGGTTGCCAGGGGTGGGGGCGGGGGCCACAGAGGGGAGACAGCGAAGGGGTACAGGCTTTCTTTGCAAGTGATGAAAATATTCTAGAATATTCTAGACTATAGAATACTCACCACATTCTAAAACTGGAACGTGGTGAAGGTTGCACAACTCTGCAAGTACACAGAAAGCGTTGAATTGTGCACTTAAAATGGGTGAATGGGGACGTCCCTGGTGGCGCAGTGGTTAAGAATCCGCCTGCCAATGCAGGGGACACGGGTTCAAGCCCTGGTCCGGGAAGATCCCACATGCCGCAGAGCAACTAAGCCCGGGTGCCACAACTACTGAGCCTGCCGTCTAGAGCCCACGAGCCACAATTCCTGAAGCCCACGTGCCTAGACCCCATGCTTCGCAACAAGAGAAGCCACTGCGATGAGAAGCCCACGCATCGCAACAAAGAGTAGCCCCCACTCGCCACAGTTAGAAAAAGCCCGCACACAGCGGCAAAGACCCAAGGCAGCCAAAAATAAATACATAAATTTATTTTTTAAAAAAAGGGTGAATGTTTTGGGATGTGAATTAGATCTCAATAAAGCTGTTAAAACATAAAAAGGGTTCTTTCTGGGAGGAAGGTGAGGGATGGACCGGGGACACTGGCACATAGGTCCTGAGCATGGGGGATGGGCCCTGAAGACCTAGACGGGGGTGGGGGGACCCTTCCGCCCAGTGGGGCTGGCTGGGGAGAGACCCTGGCCTTCTGCTCTGCACAGGGGCCTCTTCACCCATCCCCCACTGCCCTTCTCTCTACTTGTCTCCCTTCTCTCTACTTGTCTCCCTTCCAGCTCTCTCAGCCTCTTCTCTGCCTGCCCCCCAGCCTGACAGCCACACTGGGCTTTCCACGGGCCCCGCCTCCAGTGACCCAGGATCCCGAGGAGCTCAGCTGCCCACTCCCAGTGCCTGGAGGTTGGACGGGAGAGACAGGATGCCCAGGCTCTGGCAGGAAGTAATCCTCACCCTCGGGCGTTTTAATTTCCCAGAGATAATAACACCAGCCAGACTCCGCCGGAGCCTGAAGATGGATGACCAGAGTTTGCAGGGTGATCATTTATGTCAGAGTAAATTGGAATTTGTATCTCAGAAGGCAGAGCATCCCCTGAGAACCCTCAGCGTCCCGGGATTGGAGGAGGGTGCACCGCGCTGCTGGCTGAGGATGCCAGCAGAGGCAGCTCCACGGGAGACCCCCGCTCGCCCGGGTCCGGTTTAATATCTTAACTGAGTCTACAAGCCCGAGAACACTGTGGGGAAGGCAAACCTCGCAGTGTCCTCCTCCTGATCTGCAAGGGATGGAGGTCAATTTCACCTTCCGGACGCTCAGAGAAAACAAATCCGGAAGCAGGAGTTGTTTTGTTTTGTGTTTGTGGCTGTTGTTTACTTCTTGCGGGTATTTTAAAGCTTGTGAAAAGACAAGAAAAATCTAGGAACCGGTTCTCACCTAAGTGAGACTCATTCTTAAAATCCCAAATCCTTTCATGGCTCCCTGTTTCCGGGAACCAGAACACAGTCTGCTTTGCTCTTGATTGAAGGCTGGTGAGATGGATGGGGATGGTCATCTATAATGCATGAAAAGAGCAGCCTGAAGCCGTGTTGAGCACCTGCGTTACCTGCTCTGGAGCTCTGTTCCCGGAGCCGTTGTGCAAACGTATTTACTCTGCATAAAAGAATGTGATGAGGCTGCCCAAGACATTTGTCCATCGCAGTGGATTTAATGTTTAAACTTGCATTAGGACAGGATTAACCTTGCTGAAGGGTATTGAGATGTGGGTGAAATGGATGAAATTAATCCTGGATGCACGTTGCCATGGAAGAAGCACTGGGTGCAATTCAACATTTATTGCACGTAAACACCGTCTCCTCAGCTTCCCTCTTCCCATGCAGTCACCTCGGGTAGCAAGTTCTCTGCCCACTGGAGTGGAACACAGGGCCCCAGGCTTAGGCCTGGACAAGCCACTCTGCCTTACATCCTCCCAGCATCCCTGATCCTAGTCACGTCAGTGATGGCTGTGGGCAGGTGGGTGGGTTTGCAGACTCAAACGAGCACACCTACCCCCACGTAGTCTCTCCCTGGGCTCTTTCTCTCCTCCTCCAGAGGCAGAGAGAACACGGCCACAGTCACAAATAAGTCACCACCATCCTAGCCTGTGACCAGGGAGGCAAGAGAAAGCATGACCCAGCAACTCCAGGCGAAGAATCCCAGGGAAGCCTCTGATTGGCTGGCCATTGACCAATCATCACGATGGAGCTTCTGGGCACAGACAGCTGTGGCCACCATAGGGAACCTTGACTAACCCGTCCCATCTGCCTAGGACTATCCCAGTTTCAGCAGTGAAAGTTCCAGGTCCCAGAAACACTTTGGTCCTGGGCAAGCCAGACGACAGGTCACTCTAAGCTCAGGAATCCACCTAGAAATTTCCAAACCCAATTAGCAAGTTCTGTGAGCGTGTCGTAACCTGTTTTGCAAGCATTCTGTTTGAGCAATTTCCCCACAAATTGTTTCAAAAGGGACAACAACTGAGAACTGAAACCAGGTCAGTGTGGGTCTCACGATTTTTAGTTTGGCAGAATGTCAGTCCCTGTGCCATCTCGTGGTTAAACCAAAACCACAGTTTGGGATCCTCTGCTGATCCCCAGCCTCTCAGGGAGGCAGATTCCTCTCTCAAAAGTTGCCAACCTGGAGCTGCTCAGGTAACATTCGGGGTCAGTCACACCTGGGTATCGGACACAACAGTTTCCTCCATCCCTACCTAGAAACGTCACTGACATGGTCATAACAACTCCCATTCCTGATGGAGAAGGTCCTGGATCCCAGGACAGTCTAGACATCTAGATATTTTAAGTTTCCTTCAAGCGAGAGGACCAAGGCCTGAGTGGCCCCCTGATCACTGCATGACCTGCACAGACAGCAAGGAGAGGACATTTGGGCCACCCTGGTCCCCGTGAGCTCGCTGATGGCAGGAGTGGTCCTGGGACCTCGGGTCACCTGGGCACACTGAGGACACAGAGGGGCCCTGCAGGGTGGATGGCACACAGCTGGTAGCACTATCCATGGGCACGTTTCAACCATCTTTGATGTGAAGAAAAGCCACGATGACATCACCATGGTAGGTGACATTCGTTGTGTGCTGGCTGGGAGGGCTCCAATGACCCTATGGTGGTTCTTTATCTTTGTAGCCTGGCAGGGGGTGGGGAGTTCATTCTGCATTCAACATGTGAGGAGCCAGAGGCAACCTGGTGGAGGTCACAGAGGTAGCCGAGGTGGAGAGGATGGGCGCTGCATGGCGTTGAACTGTGGCTTTGCGTGGAGGAAGAGTCTTACCCTCTCCAGGACGCAGCTGCTGTTCCCTGCTGCCCTGCCGTCACTCGCATCCTTTGAGGCTCAGATTTCAGGTTAGTTCTGCTTCCAATCAAATCTCTCTGGTTTAGCTTAGTTGGAAGGACCCCAAAGATTACCCGATTAAAATCATCTCCACGCTGTCCACGATAAGCGGAACATTCCAGGGAGGTGTTGCCCCCCCCCCTTTGAGCATACATCTACCACTAACTAGACAGTCAAATTGGGGAGGTAACTGAATAAATCAGGGCAGCTCCCCGACCCTAGGCCAATACTCGCTCCCCTTCTACCTTCCCCGACCCCACAGGTTGGAGGAGAGCAGTGTGCAGGGTACATTTGGGGTTCTGGAATGTTGTCGGGCCCCCTCCGCTAAAGAGAGCCGGTTTGGGGTGCATGTGGTCCCTCTGAGGTCTCACGCTCTCGCTAGGGCGGGCTGCTGTCAGTGGGAGTGTGGGCTGCACCGTGCTACCCTGGAGTTGACAGTGACAGATGTGGTGGGATCGGGAACCAGACAGGGACGAGCTGAGGTTCCTATGCCGGTCAGTTCAGCATCTCCCTGCGCTGCTCCCTGGCTGCAAATCCAGCCCTTGGGCTTCTCCAGCTGTCAGACGTCTGTCTGCACGGGTCCATTGAGGCCCCAGCGGCTTCTCAGGGCTTTGGGACCTCGTCCTGCTCACAGAGGGCGGGACTGGGCCCTGGGCTTTGTCACAGGCGCGTGAGGAGGAAGAAGGGGCGCTTCGGGAGCTCCCTGCAGAGGGCATCGCTCACCTGTCAGGAGGACCCTGTGATTATTCCCACTTTCCAGGTGGCAAAAGTGAGGCTCTGTCGGGGGAGGTTGCTTGCCCATCACCATCAGAAATGGAGACTCCGCCAGGCTCCTGGACCCCGAGCTGGAGCCCGGTTATGTAACCTGCCCTTCACGGGGCCCTCTTGCTTCCCTTGGTCTCAAGTCCTCAAGTCCCATCTGATCTTAAGACGAGTTCAAATGCCTCTTTTCAATACACTAGAGGACAGGACACTCTGGAGAGGGAAAGAGGTCCCTGGAAGTGTTAGCAGGTGTTAAGGATATCCACGAAGGATGGACCCTTCTAGCTGGAGGGATTTCACTAGGACTCGACGCGGGGAACAAATCTGGAGGCATCCACGCTGACACCCCCGCCGTCCGATCTGGGACGGGCTCTCTGAGGGGCCAAGGATACTCTGCAGCCGGCTCTGGAGGACGCAGGATCAATCCTGTTTTCATCACCTACGAAGAGCCATTCCTGCCTCTTCCCCGTCTGCCCTCTCGGAGCCTTCGAGGCCCATTTCCCTCTGAGGCTGCATCGTATAAAAAGGCTCCTGGAGCTTTTCTGCGGCTGCAGAGAGAGCTTTGATTCTCTGCCGAGAACCTGTACCGCAGGCTCCACGGTGGGAGGCTTCCCTCCGGAGAGGAGAGCACAAGGAAAATCATTTCGTCAACTGCGGGTAATTAAGTCGCCACACAGTTACGGAACACGCGTTATGTGATGATTAATCCCCAGGAAGGTGAAGGTATTTTTCATCTTCAAAGCACCCCTCTGCTGTTCATTAATCATCTCAGCCCCGGGGAGAGAAAGGCTGGTTCTCTTCCCGAGAGCAGGGGAACTGAGTCAGCCGTGCCCACCCCGCCCCCTGGGTACCCAGTGGAAATAGCCCCAAGGGGCCACGCTCTGGGGGCAGGGCAGGACTGTGGGAATCAATTCAGGGCAGGACTGTGGGAATCAATTCAGACACGGCTTTACATAAAAAGAAAGCCACCCAGCTCCCAGCTCTGCTCGCATGGCTGTCATCGAGGGTTCTTCGCATGTGCCTCTGTTCTTATTTTCCTCTGGTACCTGCATTTCCAGCTCGCAGCCTCCCTTGGAACACTGACAGCCTTACCATTTTCGTAGGAAGCAGTGTAAAGGAAAGCACTGTTTTGCTCTCGAGTGCCTTCCTTTCCAATTGGGACAAACTGCTGTAAATAGAGCACATCCGGCTTTGCATTCAAACTGTTGTGAAAGTCTGAGGCTGTAAATACTATTCTCTCAGTGCTCAAGGCAGAATTATTAGTATTTTTTTTTCCCCAGTTCTTGGAAGGAGGGAGAAATTAAACATTTCTTACACTCCCCACCCCTGCCCACAGCTGGCATAGAGCATGAAGCCGTGGTCCTGCACCTGCCGTGAATGAAAGGGGCCCGTGAGGAGGCCGGGACAGGAACCAGACCAGAGCCAGTGCTGGGCTGAGTGGGGGGCGCTCTGAGTGTGCAGGTGGGGGGAAGTCCTCTCTGAATCAGGGCTTCTTGTTGATGTTTTCTCTGGGCAACTTCCAAGAGGAAAGAGCTCATCCTCAGAGCTCAGAAGTTGTTGGCCCAAGCTGGTCCTTTTACACGGGGGAGACTGAAGTGGAGAGCAGATTTCTGGAGTTTCTTTTCCAAATACGTTGTTTCCGACCACAATCTGCTCAGGATCCGACCCGACAAGCCCACAGGCGGCCTCGCCCAGATCCTGGGAAGCAGTGTTTCTCCCGGGGGTGCTGGGCACGGCTCAGGGAGGTGGGAGCACCGCGGTCCCGGGTCCTTCCTGGAGGAAATGGAGGCCATGGGCATCCTGGGTAGACGGACCCCGCTGGCCGGGCTCACATCCCTGCGTGGGAACTGGCCTGGAAATGAGGATGACAGCAGCCGGATCTCACCAGGCCCGCGGCACAGGGGTAGGTAAGCGAGGTACTCGGTGTGTGCCGCGTCAGAGGCGGAGAAGCTCTGCCTGACGGCCACCCGTGCTCCCGCGGCAGCTGACCCGGTGGACAGCTACCTGTTGAAGGCAGCTAAGACACGGACGGCGTCGAGGGCCCAGCCCCACCTCAGGCCTGGGGGGACATTTCTTGTGTCATGGTCCCAAATTGTCCCCGTGGGGCCATCGAGAAGCTGGGGCCCAGGGAGGAGTGACCTTGGCCTTCGAGTGGGCAGTGCTGGCAGGGGACTCACGCCCAGGTCTGTCCTGCCTCTGTCTTCTGACCTGGCCTTGCCCAGGGGGGCGATGGCCAGATGAGTGGAGGACCTGTCCTGTCCTCACTTCCCCCTGCCACCCAGAAGGAATGAGACCCCTGCTGGGATCTTACCTGGGCCTGGGCTCCCAGACGACCCTTCCCAATGAGAAAAGAGCTGGGACTGGTGAGGCTCTGTGGTTCGCTGAGGCCGGGGCGGGAGCCAGGGAAGCGGAGCTCTCATCACCTGAGGCTCTGGGGCTCCAGGGGCCGGGCCTGGGGCTGTGACTCTCCCCACTCCCCTCCCAGCCCACAGCCCCTCCCGAGGGAGGTGGGAATAAGGTGTCCCATGGAGACCCTGTTTCTGTGGCAGCGCTGGGGAGGGATGCGGAGAGACGGGACTCTGACAAAAGGAATAAACCGAGGGTGTGGCAGGACTTCTGCCTTTGGAGCTGTCCTGTCTCTGCGAGCTCAGCCTGGCCTCCCGCAGACATGGCCCCTGCCGCTGCCTCTCCCAGCCCCAGCCTGACCCCAGCATTGCTTCCCCTGCTAGCGGGACTGAACGGGAAAAGAGGGGAGGAAAGCTGCAAGCAGGCTGGCGTGGGACCGGGCCGCCCGCCGCCCCCAGGCACACACGCTGCCTTTGCCAAGAGGCCCACGAGCCGTCCGGCTGTTTGATTTCGGAAGTGAGTCCCCAGGACTGCTGGCTCAGCCTCTCTCTGGGACTGATGGACGGATTCATTTCAGAGTCTCCCCACACCCTCTGCCCGGCTCTCTGGAGGAATGTGCTGGATGCCAGGTCCGCAGCCCCAGGCCCCGTGCGCAGGTAGGGATGGGACAGAGACACGAACACATATGTGGGCCTGTTCACCTCACCCAACGCAACAGCCCTGTGGGCCGAGATGAGGAAATTGAGGCCCAGAGTCTTGAGAGATGTTCGGTGGACAGAGGCAGCTCCGCCTGGCCCGAGGCCGAGCTCACCCGCTTCTGTTCGCTGCCCTGCCCTGTCCGCCGTCAGTGGGCACACAGCACGCCCCTGTGGGGCCAGGCCCCAGCCCTGATCCAGCACTGCCCTTCCAGCCCCCGTCGTAGGAGGCAGACCCCACCTGAGTGTGAGTGTCGCGGGCCCCCGGCCTGGCAGGTGGCGCTGGGGTGCCTGGGAGCCTGCTGTGCAGGCGGTGGGTGGGCACGGGCAGCGGTGGGAGGTGGGGCTTGGGAAGGGGGAGGGGAACCTGAAAGCCGGGCAGGTCAAGGAGGCCACACCTGGCCCAGCTTTTGGTGCTGGTGGCCTGGCCCTGCCCTCATACTTGTAAGATCTGATCCTGGACCTCAGGGAGCACGGAAACCCTCATTCCACAAAGCGGGGAACCGAGGCACAGGGGAGAAAGGGATCGACCCAGGCCGGCTGGCTGGACACAGGGGCTCCTGATTTCCGCCAGGAGTCCCTCCATTCACCCCGCCTGGGGGCGGGGCTGAGCCTGCTCCTGGGAAAGCTGTCGAGGGCCAAGGGAGCATGATGCAGGTCGGGGGAGCTCCTCTCCTCCCCTCTGCCCCAGCGCCCCTCCATGGGCTGCAAGAGGCCCGGCTGGCCTGGGGCCGGGGTCACAGATGCCTCAGAAGCAGCCGGGTTCCGGAGATGTGGCCTCGTGGCTGGAAGGTGGGCGCCTGGTGGGATGGGAGGGGGCGTGGCTCTGTTGAGGGTTCCGGCGCATGTGCAGGCTCCCCTCTGCTTGCCTCTCTCCACTCAGAGTCCCCCGCTCCCCAAATAGGCCACTGCAGGAGGCATGACCTCCAGGCCTGCCTCAGGCCCCAGCGCAAAACTTCACGCCCACCCCGGCCTGGACCGTTGTCTGGGGAGAGGCAGAGCCACTGACGCGTGCTGGGGGGCACTTCTGGGGTCCCACTGCTTAGTCATCCCAAACATCATGGTCTGGGGTCCGTGAAGCGTGGCTGGACCACTTCGGGGGACAGGAGCCACTGTTTGGTGGCCATGGCTGGGCAGGTGGGAGGTGACTTGTGGTGTCTGACTTCTGCCGTGGCTTGGGAACCAGCACTGGGTCGGGCTGGGGTCACCATCGCGTCCCACCCCAGGGTCTCCCGGGGGCCCCCGAATGGCAGCCGGTCCTCGGGACCCTCCTCCAGGTCTGCAGCAGGATGGGCCCTTCCTGACCTGATCTAAGACAGCCCTTTGTTCTAACGCCACGTTTTTGGCATTAGATGTCCTTGGTGAACGAAAGGACCGTCTGGAACTCCTGCCTCTAGCTCTTGGGTTTGGTTTTGCCAGTTCAACAACAGTGCAAGTGCTGGGTGCTGATGGGTGAGAAAGGGAAATGAACTTGGCTCCAGCCCTGAACTGAGAGGCCCTTCGGAGAGCTCACCCTGGTAAGGCTGGTAAGGCTGCACCAGCACCCCGAGGGCTGGAGCAGGGATGGGGGGGCCCTCACACCTGGCTGTGCACGTCTGCCAACCTGCCACCCTCCTTGGAGGGACATCTTGCACGCACACACTCACAGGCACAGACACACGTGCTCACACACACCCACACGCCCGGGCCCCATGCACTAGCAGCAGCCTCCTGTCCAGGCCGGGCAGACCCAGGCTCCTTCCCGCAGCACTGCCACATGCCCAGGAGCGGCCTGTGCCTGGTGGGGACACAGGCTCAGCGGCCCCTGGAGGCCGGGCTCCAGGCAGGATGGAGAGCCGCCCGCCTCACTCAGCACAGGCTCCGCCATCTGTCTCCCAGGACGCTGGGGGCGGGTGGACTGCGCGGCCCGTGGTGATAACCACCCACCTGCCTGCAGCTTTCAGAAAGATCCGCCACGTGCGGCACCCGCCAACAGCCGCCCCCGCCAACAGCCCTGTGGGGAAGCAGGCTGGGGGTCGCAGACCGAGAGCCAGCGCTTGGAGTGCCGGTCAGCTGCCTGCATGGGTCAGAATCCCCCGCAGATTTCTTCAATTCAGATGCCAGAGACCCGCCCGGAACCTGGAGTCTCTGGGCACGCTCAGCAGGGCAGGGGGCTTTGACTTCTTGGAATGTGCTGGAAGACTCTTCCTGCCACACTGACACCTGCAGCTGACCTGCATTCTCGGGCAGCTGTTGGAAAACTAGCATGGCACTCACAAAGGCCATGGACAGGGGCCACGGAGTCACAGCGTGGCCTCTGGTCAGTCGGCTGCCCTCTCTGCCACGTCTGGCCTGAGCCCTCCCCAGGAAGGTGGTCGTGAGGGTCACATGTTAGCCCCGAGTGCCCCCTGAGGGCTTCCTCGCCTCCATCACCTGCTTTGGTGTCCCCAATGTGAGCCCTGGGACCTCAAGGGGCCCATCACCAACCGCAGACAGGCTCCCTGGAGGGTATCTCCCAAGGCAGCATCCGCCTGCCGGGTCCCGCTCACCCTCTGAATCTACTCGGGCCCACGCACAGGGTCGGTCCTGGCCGAGGGGTCCTGTAAGCAGCCAGGTGCAGTTCACCGAGGTCACATTAAAAGTTAATGGTGGGCTTCCCTGGTGGCGCAGTGGTTAAGAATCTGCCTGCCAATGCAGGGGACACGGGTTCGAGCCCTGGTCCAGGAAGATCCCACATGCCACAGAGCAACTAAGCCCGTGCGCCACGACTACTGAGCCTGTGCTCTGGAGCCCACGAGCCACAACTACTGAGCCCTCGCTCCTAGAGCCCGTGCTCCACAACAAGAGAAGCCACCGCAGTGAGAAGACCCCTCACCGCAACGAAGAGCAGCCCCTGCTCATTGCAACTAGAGAAACCCGCACGCAGCAATGAAGACCTAACGCGGCCAAAAATAAATAAATTTATAAATTAAAAAAAAAGTTAATAGTGACCAGCTGCGTGACGGGACAGCATTCCTGACCAGAGCCCCGCCTCCCCTGTACGATGGAGCACAGGGATAGACACTGTCACACATGCAGAACCCAGAGCAGCCCGGCACCAGGCAGATCTCGATGGGATCCTCTCTGAAGCCCGTGGCTTGATCACGGAGATTTCCTTAAAGTTTTCTGTTTCGATAAGCCATGCGTGGTCCTTATAGGAAGTTTGGATAAATGCAGGCAAATCGAAGAAAACAATTAGAACTACCCAGAAACTAGCACTGTTAGTGTTCCCACACTCCTTCCAGCCTCATTCCCCTGGTGGCTGCCAGCATGCCGTCTCGGTTCTAGAACATTCGAGCAGAGGCTTTGCCCCACCAGCCTCTCCTCCTTGGCCAGGCTCTGGCACAGACCGCATATCCTGCTGCTTCCCTGCGCAGCTGGTGGCGCCCGGGGCCCCGCACCTGCCACCCCTCCCCTGTGTTGTCGAGGGTACCCTTGCAAGGGCCGACCATTAGCACTTTTGTACGGGCAGAGACCCGAGCTCACCCTCGACACCTTGTCCAAGGTCATGGCCCACCTGTCGAGCTGTGACCGAACCTTCTGCTGATTTTGGAGGCTGGGCTCTAACACCTCGGACTGTGGGGCCTTCCCCGCCTGGGGCCCGGGGGATGGTAAACGCTGGGTGAGCTGTGGGCATCGCTTGGGGAGGAAGCTTCTTCCTCGAGTCCAGGAGCGGCTGCTCAGGTGGGGCGAGTGAGACCAGGGTCTGACTTTGTCTGTGGGTGCCCAGGGGCGTCCCCGCACCACTCCACACGGCCACATGAAGCTGCCACTGGCCTTGCCCTTGAGTGAGGACGACGTGTTCAGAGCATCTATAAATAAGGGAAGCAAATGATATCACCAGAGGCCACCCTACCTCCCTACCTCGGCCACCCTACCTCCCCCCTCCACTACCACTGTGGCTGATACCGTGTTCTGCGGTGACAGGATTCCCTAGAAATCCACCCAATGCATGGCGTGCCTTTTGGAGGCCCTGCACCAAACTGTCTGGGAAGATGGCTGAAGCAACAATGAAAATCTCATTTCTGCAGACAGCCCTGGAGCCAAAGGCCCTGCTGAGGAGGGGCGCAGCCTCACAGGAGACTCGGTGGTAGAGAGGCTGCAGCTGGGGGAGTGCGGCTGGTGAGGCTCCCGCGGGCGGCCAGGCGCGAGGGCTGGGGTCTGGGCCTCCCGCGCCGACCCCATCCGTGGTCCCTGGGTGGGAGGAGATGCTCAGACATCTGGGCGAGCAGGTGCACGGCTTTCTGAGGCTGCTTTCCTGTGTGCCCAGAGTTGATGGGGGCTGTCCTCTTTCTCCCTCCTCACCTTCCAGGACTGAGGGCTGAAACGATGGCCGAGGACAAAGGAGAGACAGGAAACGGTCACCTGAGGGGCTTTGGGAGCCCTGGGCCAGCTGCCAGTTCCCCACTTGAAGGGGTTTTGCTTCTTCTGCCACCGATAGCTCTCCGGGTAGGCGGCTGTTCCTTTTTCTCACCGATCGACGTCTGGGCTGGACACAGGGCTCCCTTTCTTTCTCTCACGCTCTGTGACATCCCCAAATTCCCATTGGGTGGGCCTGATGATGGATGCTGGGGTCACAGGGCTGCAACCCATAGATGCACAGACCGTCCTCCAGGCACCGGGGTGCAGCCTCCAATACCGTTTCCTCAGCCCCAAGTCAGCACAGGGGGCAGTTCACCAAGCAGGGACACGGTGGTGCCGTCCCTGGGGTCCTGGACCGGGTGTGGGGACAGGTGGGCTTGCCTCCCTGGGACTTACCGTGGGACAATCCCCACTCTACCCTCAGCTTCCCTTTACCCCAATCCCTGTGCATTTTCCCCACAGACTCGTGTTTATTGCGTGTTTGTTTCTTCCTTGTTCATTGCGTTCCCAACCCCCTGAGACTGAGTGCAGGGTCTGGTCCACCCAGTTCCTGGTCCTTGGAAAGCATCACGCAGAAGTTCATGGGATGAAGAAATGCACAAGCAGGCTCTGGAGATACAGATCCAGAGAGGGCGCACCCTTGAGGCGCTCACTGTCGGGGGGGGCACTCGGACGTCCACCCAGGAGGTGAGAACGAGGGCGGTGGGAAGACACGGGCAGGAATAGTCACAGCGACTCTGTTCGTGATCACCCCAAATGGGAGAAACCCGAGTGTCCATCCACAAAGAGCAGATAAGCAAATTGGGATACGGTCCTACTGTGGGATATTCCTCAACAAACAAAAGGAACACCCAGCAGCAGAGATGAACTCCCAAACTGTATGAAGAGTAACATGTGCCCGATGTGAATTCCCGTGTGATGCCCCCGCAAGAACAGGAGCAACTGATGATAATGACAGCCGTCAATGAATGAGGGTATCCCTGGGGTGGGGGGCAGGGGGGATACTGGAAAGACGCTCCAGGGAACTTTCTGGGGTGATGGGAATATTCCATAATTTGGGGTGGTGTTCACATGGGTGCCTATAATTGTCAAAATGTATTCAATCAAAATCTGTGCTTCTTTTGGTATGTAAACTTTTCCTCAATTTTTTAAAAATGTATATCTCAGAAATAACTAAATTTCCTTGTCAATTGCATTATTATGAACTTTCAGCAAATCTTTAACTATGGTCATTTTTAAGTCTTCTGTCATTTACAGACAGTTCTGGGTGTACTCTGATGCTTTTGCAAAAATGTTCCTATAAAAGGGTTTCATCTTCAAGGAATTCATGGAAAAGACTCTGACAAGTACAGGTTTCTGGTAACTGACTATACTGCTGAACTGAATGAATAAGCATTTTCAGAACTCTAATGGAAAACTGATGAACTCATAAAAGTGCTAACAAAAGATCAAGATGAAAAAAAAATTAATTACATGGAACTGAGTGAACTGTTAAAGATGATTATAATTTTTGTGACTTTCTGTTTGAATAAAAAAAAAAGAAAGAAAGAAAGAAATCAGGGACAGTGGCTACCTTTGAGGGAGTGGTGACTGGAAAAGAAACATGAGAGGAACTTCTGTGTTCCTGGCAATGTTTTGTTTCTTGATCTAGATGTGAAATACACTGTTCATTTTATGAATTTGCAGGGAGTTGTACACCTATGCTAACTTCTCTGTTCTATATTATTTGTCATTAAAAAGCTAAAGAAATGGCCAAAAAAAGTCTGTTTATGCCTAAAAAAAAAAAGGGAAAACAGAGCACACTTAACGTAAATATCATCCTTGTTCACCCACCAGCAGGATCTTGCTTATGGAGAGAGCTTGCTTTGACCGGCACGTTCACTTTTATATTCCACTGGTCATTTGAGATTCTGGCCCTGGGTAAGTGTCGAGTCTTTTTTGGTCGTTGTCATTTAAAAACTGCTTTATTGGGGTTTCCCTGGTGGCTCAGGGGTTGGGAATCCGCCTGCCGGTGCAGGGGACACGGGTTCGGGCCCTGGTCAGGGAAGATCCCACATGCTGCGGAGCAACTAAGCCCGTGCGCCATGGCTTCTGAGCCTGTGGTCTGGAGCTGTGGTCCACGGCTGCTGGGGCCACGTGCCACTATTACTGAAGCCCGTGCGCCTGGAGCCGGTGCTCTGTAACGGGAGAGGCCACTGCAATGAGGGGCCTGCTCACCACAGCAAAGAGTAGCCCCCGCTTGCCGCAGCTAGAGAAAGCCCGTGCGCAGCAACGAAGACCCAATGCAGCTAAAAATAAAAAAAAAAATTTTTAATTTAAAAACTGCTTTATTAAGATATAATTCACATACCATAATATTCACCCATTGAAAGTGTACAATTCCATGGTTTTTCTATATTCACAGAGCAGTGCGACCATCAGCACAATCTAGTTTTAGAACATTTTCATCACCCCTGAAAGAAACCCTGTACCCTTGGCCATCATTCCCGAGCCCCAGGCAATGGCCCATCTGCTTACTGTCTCCACAGATTTGCCTGTTCTGGACACACCACATACACAGAATCACACAACGTGCGAGTTTGTGATTGGCTTCTTCTACCCAGCATAAAGGTTTCAAGGTCCGTCATTGCAGTGTGTGTCGGTACTTTGTTCCTTTTTCTTGCAGGATAATATTCCATTGTACGCATTTACCACATTTTGTTATCTGTCTGTTGATGGAATTTGAGTTGTTTCCACTTTTCGGCAATCGTGGACACCGCTGCTGTACTGAGGACCTCAGCTCCTGCTTTAAAGCCTCTTGTGTGATTCTTGGAGCCCAAGCGTGGCTGATTACAGAGGCTCTGCCTGGGGGTCCCACAGGGGAACCACCCCCCGTCCCACAGTTCGTGACGGCCATGAACCGCAGTCTCTGGGGAGCTGCCATCAGGGGCTCAGACCCCCAATCACCCTGCTCACTCGTACCTGCGCCCCTAGCCTGACACCCTAGTCTTTAGTCCTGTCATCTGAGGCCTTGGGCAGGTGTCCTCTTCAGGCCCCTCTGCCCAGACTTCCCCATCCGGGAAGGGGAGCCTGAACACATCCCCCTGCCCCACTCTGACCCTGAACCAAAACCCCTCCCTCCACTCCTAGCCCCCCAACCGTGACCCCAGAGTCCATGACCTGGGGCCTTTGGTTGGGGCCCCTCACATCTGTGCTGACCCAGCAGACACGTGTTTTTGCATCTCTCGGGTGGGGTTGTGGGATCACATGGTACCACTCTGTGGTGTTGACTTGCATTTTCCTGACAGCTGACGATCCTGAGTGTCTTTTCATGTGTTTATTGGCCATTTGTATATATTCCTTAGAGAAATGTCCTTTGCCCTTTAAAAGAAATGGATTTTTTATTTCTTTTTTTTACTATTATTGGGTAGTAAGAGTTATTTATATATTCTAGATACAAGCCTCTTTTCAGATATATGATTTGCCAATATTTTCTCCCATTCTGTCAGTTGTCTTTTCACTTTCTTGGGTCCTTTGACGTATAACAGTTATTAATTTGAAGTCCAAATTATGTATTTTTCCTTTTGTTCCTTGTGTTTTTGGTGTCCTGTCAAAGGAACTATTGCCTGGTCTGAGCTGACAAAGATGTATGCCTATGTTTCCCTCCAAGAGTTTCATAGACATTTAGGTCTCAGTACATTTTGAGATAATTTTTAACGTGTGGATAATTTTTGTGCACAGATGTGGATACCCAGGGCCGTTTGTTGAAAAGACTATTCTTTCCCAGTGAATTTCCTTGGTACCCTTGATAGAAAATCAACTGACCACAAACGTGAGGGTTTGTCTCCAGACTCTCCATTCTATTCCATTGACCTATATGTCTATCCTTCTGCCTGAACCACACTCTCTTTATTGTAGCTTTATGGGAGGTTTTCAAACCAGGATGTGTGAGTCCTGAAACTTCGTTCTTTTTAAAGATTGTTTTGGCTATTCCGGATCTCTTGCATTTCCACGTGAATTTTAGGATCAGGTTGTCTGTTTCCACACACACACACACACAAAGCCAGCTAAGATTTCGATAGGGATTACCTTGCCTCTGCGGGTAAACTTGAGGAGTGCTGTCATCTGAACAACAGTAAGTCTTTCATGTCAAGAACATGGAATGTCTTTCCATTTATTTAATTTTAACTTCCGTCAACAAGGTTTTCAAGGTACAAGTCTTGCACTTCTTTTCCTAAATTTATCCCTAGGTATTTTATCCCTTTTACTGCTATTATAAATGGAATTATTTTCACTTGTGGATTGCTCATTACAAGTGTATGGAAATATCATTGATATATATTGATCTGGTATCCTGCCACATTGCTGAGCTCCTTATTAGTTCTACCAGTTTTTGTAGTAGTGGGTTCCTTGGGATTTTCTATGTACAAGATCATGTCATCTGCAAATAGAGATCGTTTACTTTTCCCTTTCCTTTCTGGATGCCTTTTATTTCTTTTTCTTACCTAATCGCTTTGGCTAGAACCTTCAGTGCAACACTGGATAGAAGTGGTGAGAGTGGACATCCTTGTCTTGTTCTTTATTTTAGGCAAAAAGCATCCAGTCTTTCTGCTTTAAGTATAATCTTCTCGGTGGGCACTGTGGTTATTTTTAAATGGTGCCAAAACAAAGTCTTCCTTCACTCTGTCAACAAATCTTTCAGCAACCACGAGTCTCCAGAGCCCCTCGTTCTTCCTGGGCTTCCCCATGCTCCTCCACTACCTTCCTCTGTCCTTGCCTCCTCAAGATTTCAAACAAAACCCACCAGTTACTTCCTAGATTGCTCTCAATCCTTCAGCTAAAGTTACGACCTCAGGACCAACCTGAGTGCTTAGTGCCTAAGTCCTCAAGGCAGAAGAACCTCCAGTCCACTAATTGGGGTTCTCCTTGGGGGATTGAAAGAGCAGCACACAAACACCAACAACAGGTATTCAGATGCCCCCTCCTTTTGGACTTGTGGCTGTATAAATCCTTCAGGAGTGCGTTGCTAGATGGACGGATGAAAAAAAGGTGGAGCATGTGTTCTGACTGAACCACCGTCAAGTGTCAGGAGGAGAAACGGAATCTGGGAGCAACAGTGACTCTGGCAGAGTTTTTATTACAATTCATGCGAGTTCATTTGTTCAATGAATATCTATTACACACCACTCACATGCCAGGCACTGGGGAAACAGGAGTGAAGGAGACGGACAGAAGACCTGCCTCTGGCACATAAGCCTCGTGGGTTGGGAGATTTGCATCCATCGGCCCCGTCAGGGCCTGTTATCTGAGGACGCAGCACCTTCTCTACTAGTCATCTGGGCCGGGCAGGGCTGGCTTCCCCCAGCTGAGTCAGGTTTGCCAGAGGACTTGCTTTACTAGGGACCTGCTATGTGTCTGTACCCTACTGTGCCCAGGACACTGACCTTGGGAAAGGTAGCTGGCAGAGTAAGAAAGGCAGGAGGATCCACGCTCTGTCTCATCTACACTCTGACGTGACCCTGGGCCTGGGGCTGGAGTGGGGTCTTTGCTGGAACAAAGCCTGGTGGACACCAGAGCTGAGGGCTGAGAGCCATGGGTCCAAGCTCCGGCCTCTGTCACCTGGAAGAGATGGTGTCAGAAGAGGGTGAAGATTAAACATGGTTCCTTAACTGTAAACACGTATTTTGCTCTGTCCATCTGGCTTTAAACAAGCCTGCGGATTCATACTGTATTAACTGCAGGGTTTCACGTGGAGCGTGATAATGGAGGCGCACGCACGCTGATAAATGATGAGTGAAATTGATTCTGGATGCGGCGATAAGTGAGGTTTCTGGGTGCCCAGGGCCCACGTGGGAAGCAGGGCTGACTGACAGGTGTGGCACCTGCAGAATGACCCCTGGCGACCCCGGGGCATCCCGGATCCTGGCTCTGTGCTCTCTCCATGGCCACGGCCACAGTGCTGTGTTGCAACCTCCCCATCCCCCTGGGCCAGCCGGCCACTGAAATGTGACAGCCGTGCCCAGCCAGACGGGGCCACCATATGCTTCTGGGCCAGCCTCCCTTGTCTCCAAGTGGCCTGTGCCCTGGAAGGAGCTGCTGGGATGGAGTGATGGCCCAAGCCAGGGACATCTGTCCATTGTGGTTTGAAGCATCCATCCATGTCCTGGGCAGGAAGCTGGGGGGCAGAGAAGGCAACCCAGACGGGCCCCCGGAGGTGTGGGCCCACGCTGTGGGCCCCAGGAGGAAAGAGCGTGCCCATGAAACCCCACACTCCAGCACGTGGCACACACCACCCGACTAAGACCTCCCCCATTCTGGTCTCACCTTCACTGTCTGTCAATGGCAGCAAGAAATAATACTTTCTGAGACCCTTTTCTCCTCCTGAAGTCTCAGAAAATCAACAAGAATGACAGGAAGTCCACCAGGATCCCCTCGAGGTGCGATTTTCCTGGCATTGGGTTAAAATGGGGTTGCGGTAAGCTTTTTTATCTTTATGTACGTGTGTGTCTTGGTGTGTCTCTGTATGTGTGCGTCTGTGTGTGTTCACGCATGTGTGTGTGCGTGCCTGCACACATGTCTGCTCTAGTCACCAAGCCCAGCCCTTGCCGTCTTGATTTGATGAGCAGAGCGACCACAGAGCATCTTCTCCCCTGGTTCAGGGGCCTTAGTCTGTGCATTCTAAAGGTCAGAGCCAATTTCTATTAATTTCATGGGGTGTCCTTGTGCGATTCTTTTAGCGGAAAGTCTGGCTGACCTCAGACATTGTCACCATTGTGCTGGTGGTGGCTGCACGCCATGGAGAGCACCTTTCTTCTCCTTTGGGACAAGAAGAATAGGGCTTCACTGTATAGGGATGAGGGCTGTGTGAGGCTTTGATCAAAGAGGCAGGGCCACCGGGAGATGTATTTAAAGGATTTATTATAAGAATTTGCCCTGATGCAGTCGTGGGAGCTGGTGACACAGTCTACGGGGGGCTCTGGCTTCTGTGTCTACTGGTGGCGCCTGAGGTCAGCAGGCAGCCTGTCGGGAAGGAGCGATGGACGTTGGGTGGAGAAGCAGGACACCTGGAAAACTGCTGGGAACCTCCAGGGTGATCTCACAGCCATGGCCTCCAGCTTCAACGCCAGGTGCCCTGCGGGAGATGCTGGAGGCCTTCCTCAGGAGATGAACACACACCTGGCCCAGGAGTCGGAGCCTGGGGTGGAGTTGGCAGGTGCTGAATTGACCACCCACGCCCTCGAGGTGCACCAGCAGGTCAGAGACAGCCTGTGCCTGGGGCCGACCTTCCACTGAAGCCTTCCGATCCTGGCCATGACTGCTCTTAGGGATCAAACCAACCCATGGCTGTGCAGAAAAGGGCAGTAACGCAGCTCAGACAGGGGACACAGCAGAAATCCACTGCCATCCACCCTGTCAACCTGGCATCTGTACCAAGTTCATCAAAACAGACTTAGTGCCTGAATAAACAGCAAGGTCCATCCTGACGATCTCATGTGAGGCCACCGACCTCCGTAAAATTGAAGACACACTAAGCTTCTCCCTAGAGTGGGTACAGGGGCCCATTCGTCCCCTCTGGGGCTGTTCATTCCTCCTACCGCTGAGTCCCATGCCCCTTTTGTCTCCTGTGACTTAAACACTGAGTGTATTACTTGCCTATGTCTGCATGACACATTCCCCGAAACTTGGAGGCGTCGTCGATACCCCTGAGGACAGGAGTCTGGGGTGGCTTGGCTGTGGGCCTCCACCCAAGGTCCCACAGAGCTGCAGTCAGTGGCCAGCAGGTGCTGTCTGCTCTGGAGGCTGGACGGGGGGAGGGCCTTCTGTTACTGAAACAAACTCGGCCCTACTCGCCTGCATATGCAGTAAAGCCAATCTACTGACACTGGGTTGTGGTAAAGGAAAGTGCAGCATTTATCATCAAGGAGCCAGACAAGGAGAGCGGGTGGCTTGTGCTCAAAAGCCCTGAGTTCCCAGAAGTGTTTCAGCAAAACATTTTTAAAGGACAGGTAAGGGAGGGGGGCCCCAGGGTGTCTGAAGAAGCTCGTGCACAAGTCTCGATTAGTTGATGGTGAGGTCACAGGGTGGTGTCAAAGGGGTTCACAGTATCAGTCCTTAGGCCCCAGGAAGTGTAGGGGTTACATGCTCATGGTCATCTGGTCGTTAATTTCTTCCATCTGGTGTGGCTTTAGCGTCTGTAAAACAACTCAGGAAATGTGCCTCAGATACTATTGGCTGGGTGCTTCAGAGGAGATGCAACAGAGGATAGAGGGGAGGGGCTGTGTTCCAGGAAGGGCCCAGAGGGTCCTGCTCAGTGACGCTCCCACGTGCACCTGCATGGCTCTTGCCTTGAGTGGTCAGGTCCTTGCCACATGAGCTTCTCCGAAGGGCAGTTTGCATCCCTCGGAGCGAGGGCTCCAAGAGAATGAGGGGCCAGAAAGGTGGAGGCCACATCTTCTTGTAAGTGGAATCTCAAAAGTGACAACCCACCCACTCCATTCGTTGGAAGTGAGTCACTCGTGAGCCCTCGCTCGAGGAGAGGGTGTTACGTAAGGCCGTGAATATGGAGAAGAGGGGATCAGCTTTGAGGCTGCCCACCCCCATCTGAGACAGACAATTAACTGCTGTTAACACAACTTAGGTTAGAAGTGGGGACATGGGAGCCGGGAGGTGGGAGAACATTTGGTTTATATGTATACAACACGTGTATATCTAGATATGCAATAAATACTGTGACAATTACACCTCCTTACCTACAATGGTTATGTGGCCAGACTGCGTATTCATAACAGCCTCGCCCACACCATCCCTCATCCCTCTGCCCTCCCCTTAGCTGGTAGGGTTCCTTGCCTGACGCATGGCCCAAATCTTCTTTCCCGAAGTGTCTGGACCATTAAAATTGCCCCTGTGTTAGCCTGTTGTTGTTTTCTGTTTTAGTTGTGGTGCTTTGAGCATCTCAAGAAGGCAGATGCCTCAGAGCTGGGTAATTGAGTTTCTAGAGCCCCGGGGCCTCCCAGATGGACGGAGCCCCAGCCCCAGGCTGCCCCGGGGGATCTGCAGCTGGGTCTGCAGAAGGGATCTGACCCATGGCCACCTTCCTTCCAGCTCCTCTTGGCCGGGGTCATCTCGGGAAGTTTCCCCCCCCCCCGGGGAGAAGCTCCGGCTCCAGGCAGAGGCTGTGGCTGCTTGCCCCGGCCCCGTGGAGCACCAGCCACCCCTTCCGGCTTCCGCACCGCTGGCAGGGATCCGTCCAGGTGTTCCCTCCATCCTTCATCCATTCCTGGAGCCATTATGGATCCGGTGCTGAGTTCTCGAATGCCAAGTGAGAACAAGACAGGCTGGGTGGCTGCATGATGGAGCCCAGTTCATGGGGAAGTCGATGCACCCTAAATGATTTAGGGCATAAGTCTGCTTCGTGGGCAGCAAAGGCGTGGACACAGTCCAGAGCGCAAGGCCTCACGGGAGGGAGGGCCCTTCTGATGGGTGTCAGGGAGATGGTCTCCGAGGCAGGGCCCAGGGTAGGGCCTGAAAGTGGGGATGAGCTGCCCCAAGCCTGCGTTCTAGCAGCTGGAATGGACCATGGGGAGGTGGGGAGGGCCAGGAATGACCGGGTTCCTGTAGGTCTGGACC